>NW_015536542.1:841909-867765 GCF_001515605.1 Sinocyclocheilus anshuiensis
TATATATATGTAAAGAAAAATACAAATCAATAAAATATTTTTTTTTATTATGCAGTAAAACCAAAATAGTTCAACTAAATAAATGATATGCATTGCTTAATTTATTTATAAAGCTAGCCAGTTACTTGTTACAAGAAACTTTTGTCAAACATCACAAGACCCAAAACCCAAAAATGGCACAGGCATTAGTAACTATCATCTTTTGTCTCCTCCCCTAAATCTGGTACGAAACGGGATTTGTTCTGTCTGTGGGAATGAGGAGCTGGAAATATATCAATAAATTATTTAAAGAGCTGTTTTTCTCAGTGCAGTCATTTACAATTCTATATTTAACATCCGTTTGTTTGAGCATTATGGCTCATAGATATATCTTCATATCCCAGAAACACCCCAGCACAGACAAAATGACGAACTGTCTGCTATCTGACATAATACTTCCTGAAATATTCAATTGCCTTTTTTGTCACAGGCTGTCTTGGAGCTCTGTGTAAACCTCCTCTGTTGCACAGAAACGTTGACTTATTTTCATTCTTGTCTAGCTATCGTGCGAAACTTGACATAAAATAAATCTACACAATATCAGTGCCAAAATGCCATAAAGCTATACACACATCAATCGAGTTTTCAATCAGAGACCATTCAAATGTTTTAATAATATTTTAATATTGTAATATTTGGCTGCATTTGTTTAGTCATTTTGTTTTGCTTACCTATTGCCCATTTTGTAAATCCAGAGTTTTTTTTTTTAAAGGGGTCCTATTATGCTTTTTCACTTTTTTAATTTTAGTCAGTGTGTAGTGTGTATGTTTGGGCATTAAAAAGATCTAGAAAGTTACAAATCTCAAAGTCCACTCCAAAGGGAGATATTTCGTTTTTTAAAAATCCCTTTTCAAGAACTACAACGAACGGCTCGTTTGGACTACAGCGTTTGGTTTCCGGGCTTTGTGATATCACAAAGCGGCTCATTAGAATTTCATTACAAAGAATTCCCGCCTACAGAAATTCAAATGGTTGGGGTTGGGGAGGGGTGAGGTTGTGGTTAGAACGCTTGGCTGAGTGAGTGCATGAGACGAGACGATGAAGAAGAAGTCCTGCTGCAGAGTTAGTGCATCAGAGAAAACGAAGAAGAAGAGCTGCTGTGCTGTAGCGTCAAATTTTTGGCATGTCTAGAACAGCGGTTCTCAATTCCAGTCCTCGCGTACCCCCGCTCTGCACATTTTGTATGTTTCTCTTATTGTTTCATACGTTTGGTATATTTGACTGTAAGTGCCCTGCGAAGTGGACATTACCGGATATTCCTCCATGATTCCAGTTTGAAGGGAGCGTATAAGTTCCATACAAAGGGCATTTAAGTGTGTGAGACGTGAATTTAAATTGTATTTATTTACAGAGGTATATTATGTCCCACTTCACGCTTCTCTAGTAAGTTTCGTTTGTGTGTGAAGACGCTGCAGGCAGCGGTGCAGCGCAAATCTGTAAATCAAGACTTTGTAAAAGAGCATAATAGGACCCCTTTAATGATTTATTGAAATGATTGCCATTTGTTTGTGAACCGTGACTGCATTGGTTGTGATTCAATAAAGAACTTGTTTAAAAGAGTCATTTGTTTACTTTGTTGTATTTTTGATTCACTAATGAATCGTTTTACAAGAGTCATTTGTTCACTATTTGAACTACACTGGTTGTGCTGAATGTTTTGATTCACTAAAGAACCGTTTTAAGAGTCATTAGTTTGTGAATTGGACTATACAGATCAATGTTAATGCATACATCTCAAGTAACTGATTGTTCTTCCATATTTAGGTCCTTGTCTGTTGGCCAGTGAACTGTTATCTATTCTTCATTCATTGTCAGTGTCATTGTCAGCTTATCTGTAACAATATTAGCTAAATTCCTTATCAAAAATCTGTAAAGAGTATTAACTGTTGCTTCTTCCAGGATGAGAGAAGTGATCAGGATCTTCTTTTATCTTTTTTGAGTGCTGTCTGGTGTAGTAGAGGTTAAGCAGAAACTGATCAACAAACCTTCAAAAGGATTGTCGATGCTTTGATGAGTCCACTTCCTCTTTCTTATGGATCAATAGTGGCGTTAAGGAGGCCGTGGCGAGCCTCGGTAGAATCATCCGCTGAACCTGAGCTCAACCTTCGGAGAGTGAACCGTAACCACATAAGCCAATGGATTCTGAAATGAAACTTTTCCTCCTGATGTGACAGACGATGTTTTCAAAGGGTTATCAGGCATAGAGTTTTCTTCTTTGCTGTGATGTTTGATGGTTCAATTTGAAGTACAATTTTCACACCTTTCCAAGTGAGCTGTTAGCCACTTACAAGTAACCTCTGAAAGGGTAGACAATACAAAGGATAAGAGTATTGATATGCCGATAGCCATATCACCCTGTAGCCCAAGCCTGGTTGCCCACTGAAGCTAAGCAGGCAACAGTTGACAAGATGGTTAAGAGAAAAGGCACAGATTATGCTGCAGTCAGTCGAAAACCTTCTCTAAAAGCATGGATCTGATTCATATGCACAGCTCTTAGTGGTTTAAGATTATGTAGGTACTGTATGTCTGTCAAAAATGAGCATGTCCTTATAAAAACCAGTAATAAGAAGCAGCAAACAGCTCTGTATTTAAATTATTATATTTAAATTCCAATTAATTTCCAAAGTTTGAATTCAATTTGAATTGAGGAATCCAAAGAATGCAGAATTGATCTTGCATTTATTGGAACTAAGAAGAAATAAATATTTGAATAGAAAAAAGCTTGATAGTTTATATTCATGATATTTATGTTTTTTTTTATTTACACTACCATTCAGAAGTTGAAAGAAGTATCTTATGCTTACCAACGCTGCATTAATTAGATAAAAAATATGGTAAAAACAGTATTATTGTGAAATATTACACTTTTCTATTTTTATATATTTTAAAATATAATTTATTCCTGTGAAAATAATTTGAATATGCTGATTTGGAGCTCAAGAAACACTTATTATCAATGTTAAAAAAAAGATCAGAATCAGAAAAAAAATCAGAAGAAAAAAAAGTTATGTTCAATTGTGCAAAACAACTTATGCTGCATTTACAAGACTTCCTCCCAACTTAGTATGCAGCACAAGTTGTTTCCACAATTGAACATAACTGTTATTTTCTTCTGATTTTGGCTTACTTCAAAACCCATTTGATAGATCATAAATTAACAAATAAAGGTCTGGAATCTGTTTGATGCACAGAGTTTTAGCAAGCGCCCCTGCAGTTTATCTTAGCTCTATCTCAAAGGCCTAGCAAATGGGAAAAATACATACATTTGATTGAGTTGAATTTTAAATCATGCCGCAATTGTATCCCAAAGGTTCTTTGGGAAAATTTCCAAAAACTGTGTTGACATCATGTGAGCAGTTTCCAGTGAGTGAAATAAAACAGAATGCACTTGTTTGTGATACAGACATGAATGATAGCTCAAATTGTGTGGTTTATTGAGGAGAGGTGTGCTTTTACTTCTCCAGGTAATCAGACTGGATCATTTTCAAGTGGATAATTTAAAAGGGGAAAAAAACAATAGACTCACAGTACATTGAAGCAGTGCCATCTGATATGAGGCTGAAATATTGCTTCGATTCAGTTAAAAGGTCTCAAATACTGTGTGTGTTTGTAAGCATCGCATACTTATTATTATGGCTGGATGTCATGCCTAACAGCAGATGAATGTCTGGAGAGAGGCTGCTGACTCTTCTCTGGAGCTGTTGCCCATAGTCTGTCCAGGCTGTTTGTGAGCTAGCATGGGCTAACAGGGCTTAAACATTGGCACCATTTCGCAAGCTAAGGATGAATCATTCCTGGCATGTTCTCTCGCCTGCTATGTCTTTGTGATGACATTGATCTCCATGAATATTTGCCCAGATGCATGTTGGGAGTTAATAATAGCAGAGCAGCTACGGCAGGGTTCAGCATGTCCCCAGGAGTAAGTCCTTCTCCCTACCGAGCATGATCTGGACTACTTAACACTTAACAGTTGAACGTCACTTCGCACTCTCGCTAATCTGGTCACATGCAGTCTGAGACTTTGCTCTGTGAAAAAAACGATGCATATATCCACAAAGTCAGACATGCTTTTGCATGTGATGTGTTGATAATGTGGAAAGGTCCAGTGACTGTTTTATAGTTCACCCAGAAAATTGACATCATTTACTCACCCTCGTGTTGTTGCAAAGCTGACTTATTTTCTTCCACGGGACACAAAAGAAGGGTTTTTGTATAACGTTCTGGTCACTGTTTTGCATGAAATCACAATGAGCAAGGACTGAAGCTTTGATGCTTAAAAAAACAAAAAAGAAAAGGACGCAAAAGCATCAAAGTACACTCTTAAAAATAAAGGTTCCAAAAAGGGTTTTTCACAGTGATGCCATGGAAGAGCCTTTTATGGTTCCCCAAATAATATTTCAGTGAACAGTTCTGGAAAGAATCATGTTTTTCTTACTTTGAAGAATATTTTAATAATCTAAGGAACCTTTTTCCACTATAAGAAAAACTCTTTGTGCAATGGAAAGGTTCCACGAATATTGAAGATTCTTAATGGAACCATAGATACCAATAAAGAATCTTCAATTTTAAGAGTGCATTATAAAAGTTTGCGCTATATTACAAGTCTCATGAAGCCATGTAGTAGTTGAAATTTGGATTAAAATTTCCTTAAAGTCTACTGCTCCAGTGAGCTGTTAACCACTGAACCTAGAGTCGATGAGTCAAATTTTGAGAACTAAATCACTCTGATTTCTGAACAGATCATTCAGATCAATTTTGTGATTCATGTGCATGCAATTCAGTCAGAATATCACTTTTGATCCACCTGAGTATTCCTGGTCAATATGAGCAGAACCCCTGATGTTGCTTAAGCCCCGTTCACACCAAGAACGATAACTATAAAGATAACGATATTAGCGTCCACACCAGCGAACGATATCATCTGTTTATTCTAAGCGCACGCGTGTCTTGCCGCTTTAAATTTTTGAGCTAGTTACAGCAGGATGGATTCTGATTGGCTCTCAAGTTTTTATCGTTCATCAGCTGGAGAAAAATAATTTTGAAAGTGATTCCAACGATATCGTTTCTCTTTGTCTTTATCGTTATAGTTGTGGTGTGGATTTTGCTATTCTTTAATATTGAGAATGATTTTTAGAACTATATCTTTATCGTTATCTTTATAGTTATCGTCCTTGGTGTGAACGGGCCTTTACAGTCTGTTAGATTCATTGAAAGTGTCTCATGATTCATTGAAAAGAAGAGAATCCCGAAGAGAGCTAGGACGGATGACAAGATTTTCAGTAAATAATGATTGTCTGTTCTGACACAAAGCTATTATATGGTTTCAGAAGACTTGGAATATAGTGCATGAATCATATGGACCCCTCGTTTTCGAAGCTCGATAGCTTCAGTTCCCATTCGTTATAAAAACATGTAAAAAGCATGGAAAATATTTTTCAAATGTTCTTTTTTGTGTTCTGTTGATAAAAGGTTATATGAGTTTGAAACGACATGAGGGTGAGTAAATGAAGACTGATTTTTCATTTTGCATTGACTGTTCCTTTAAAGTGAAATGCCCATTTGTATGCAATGTTTAAGGTGACTGTAAGCCAAAAATAAATGCAGCTATAGTCATGGTAGAGCAGAGAATACTTCCATTCAAGCTCATGGTTCAACATACAGTACACACATATACACACACACAAATATGCACCTAGTTTATTAAGTGTAACGGACCTATAGTTGAACGGCGATTCCTTTTACCACACAATTACAGCCAAACAAGCTGCTTTCCCTCAGTCTGGAACATTGAAACCCAAAACAGGTTGGGTCTTATATCTGTAATTTTCCTCCTGTGAGCTCTGAGATCCTTTGGGATGTATTTCATATTGTAAGCCACCTTCTTAAAATTCCCAACCTCCCATTGAGGCAACGTTGTTCTCTCCATCTTCCTGACATTATATTAGAGGCCTCAGCAGAAATCAGCCAATATGTATTCTGACCTCATTTGAATACATTCTTGACAGTGGTTCCCATTTGGAATTCCTTCAACCAGATGCAGATGCAAGGTGTAAAGATTTTGTACTTCATTACTAATACTTTTTGGAGAACTTGTACGTTATTTGAGTACTTGAATACTTATAGGCAATTACATTCATGCATTTCTTTCATTGTTTTAGCACAAAGTACATATTAAGCATTTCATCATGGCTTCTTTCCTCTTTTTATCCGTCTTAGTGAGCTTACAAACCAATCGAATTATGCCCCCAGTTGAACTTTTGAACTTGACAGTGCCAGTGAAATGCACTTATTGTAAAATGTATTAGCACACGACTGTGATCATTGGTCTTTGTAAAGAATTATCTCATCAGACACTACAACACAGCCTTTGACCTTAAGCAATACGTTTTAATTGTAGATATTGTTGCATAATATGCAGAAACTTGATTAAAATGTGAATACAGTCAGTGATGAGTCTGTATTTAAACAGTAGCTGCTGTTTTATTTATTTATTTTGCTCTATTTCACAATTCCAGGTAAAAGTGTTCATATCACGTTTCAGTTGTATGTCTTAGAGCCTTATTTTTGAGCATTAAATTGTGATTAAACAATTTTTTGTTTTAATCAGCTGATTTCAGAAGCTAAGAAATTTACTTTTAAATGTTTAGTAATAATTTACAATAAGATTATTGTCAGTTAATGCTATATATTATATTTAAAGGGGTCATATGATGCGATTTCAATTTTTCCTTTCTCTTTGGAGTGTTACAAGCTCTTGGTGCATAAAGAAGATCTGTAAAGTTGCAAAGACTAAAGTCTAAAATCCAAAGAGATATTCTTTATAAAAGTTCAGAGTCAGCCACACCTACCTAAAACGGCTCATTCTAACACGCCCCCACATATCTACCTCACTATGTGGGAAGATTTGCATAACGCCGCCCAAATGTTCACGCAAAGAAAGAAGGCGTAACTTTTAGTCTCACTGTAGCAACTAAAAATGAATTATTTGAACCTAAAACTAATTGAACCGAACTGTAAATTGCACAATCAAATGTGTAAAGTTTTTTTAATTTTTTGGCTAGATACTTTGACTTTTAGATGAGTAGAATTTTGACACCATATCCATACATAATCATAATTTCTTGGTTACAATTTAAAAATAAGGTTCAGTTTAAGGTGTTATGAATGAACAATAAACATTTTTTACATTATATATCTAGGTCAATGTTATTTCTAAATTTACTGTTGTTCATTCTTCATTTCTGTCCCAAATATATTCATGTTAATTTATACATGTTAAATATGTGTTAGTATATGTAGAAATTAGCATTAACCAATGTTGATGCTTTCTGTTAATTCTTTGCTTTAGACAGTATTAATACAAAGTATTGTTATTTTAACTAATGCTAAAATATAACAAATCTTATTATAAAGTGTTACTAATTTCTCACTACTTTTTTACGCCTCTATTGTTGACTGTGTGACTTTAGTTTTCATTTGTGCCATCCTTAATGGATGGAGACCAGACTGGTACTTCACACCACATCTGGAAACCCAACAGAGCGAGCGGCAAGGCTCGTCACACCGCATTTTCATTCTTTCTGATAGTACTGATGTGATGGGTCTTACCACAATGCGAGCTCAGGAGTTTAGGTGTCTAGTTGTCTAGGTGTCTTGATTTGCTGTGGGAACAGGAACGGTTGGTACTGGGAAGATAAGAACTGCTTGAAAGCATCCATTGTGAGCTTTCTAGGCTTTAAATATCCTGACGGAGCAGATTAGTATAGTGTATCCTACCATTTAACGTTTTGCATATTGAATTTTACATGCAATACCGGTGTGAGCCTCCTACTTACGATGATATCTTAATAAGTGATGGTTTAATATGCTACTCTCCCTTGAGAGTTGAAAAATACTCGTCTCATTGAGCCTCATTGTGATGTCCGTGCCAATGCTAATGTGCCTCTACTGTTACACACCCTACTTTTATTATCGCGACAGACCAGATAAGACTATCTAGAGCTCTGTGACAAATTCATTTTTAGCAAATTATCTTTCAGGCATAACTGTATTGAGACCCACACTGCTACCCGATTCCTCTTAACAATCAATTAATGCCTGCACAGGCTCCTTCCCACAGAAGTAAAGCGGAGGGCTCACTGGAGGTCTGACGCTGAATTAAACCCCTCTCCTTCAACTTCTTGTCACTAATGGGCTGCTGGTTTCAGGTTGTTTGTACTGTATATGGATGCTCCTCATATTTTTTCTTGGATTACCAGATTATATTTTCTAGTAAAATCTAAAGAGCATACTTAAAAATATGATAACATTTTATTACAAATATGATTTTTTTTTCTTTATAGTTTACTATTCATTCATTCATTCATATTTGCTCATATACTTTTAAATGCCCTTTTTATTTTATTTAATTTTATTTTGTTTATTTTATTGCATTGCTGTTACTTTTTAAATGCCTTTTATGCATAGAATTATATTTTATTTAAAATTTTATTTGTTACATTTATTTTATAGCCTCCATTCATATTTCCTACTTTTTAAAAGCCCTTTATGTATGTACTGTAGATTAGTAATTTTATTTTTGCATTTTTATTTTATTGCATTCATATTTGCAACTTTTAAAATGCCCTTTATGTATAGATTAGTATTTTATTTTTGCATTTTTATTGCATTAATTTTTGCATCTTTTTACATGCCCTTTATGAATAGATATATAGGTATTTTATTGTTTTATTTTCAAAAATTACTTCTGTGATGCATGTGTTTTCACAACTGGACAAATTAGTAGACAAATTAAACCAATTGAAGGAAACTGTTTTAAGAGTTTATTCTCTACAGGGCTAAAAGTGCTCATAGTTGAAGAAACATCCACATGCAAAATAGTGTGTCTAACACTGTCTTTGTGCTGCTGTTCCAGTGATGCATGAATAAGATAAAATGAACTTGAGATTTTCACATGGTGAAATCCCTAATATAATTCCTCTCTTTGTGTATTATTAGGTGTTTTAATTAGTAAGAAATTCTTGTTATGGTAGGCAGATGGCAGAATCCTCGCTCTTTTGCTAAAGTCACACTAATTAAAATTCTTGGAGAAGCTAGTTCTCTCCAGAATACCTAATAAGGCGCCTCAGCTCAGAAACTAATAAGAGACCTGATGCCTTGACAACGGCCTCACCTTGAAACTTCACTGAGTCACTTTCTTGCAGCTAACCTCCGAGGGTCTTCCAGGATCACGGCAGCAGCAGGAACGGAGAGACGTTATGAGCTCTTGAAAGAATGCTATCACGGATTGACATTGCTTTCATCAAGGTCGTCTGAATATTTATTGGATATCTGGCTTTATATTCATTCCAAGGTAAAAAAGAAGAGGAGAAGGAAATTATTGAGTAAGTTAATAAAGTATTTGGCCAGCTTCTCTGGATATTGAATCGCTTGGGAGTACCCACAATGAAAATGTTGCCTCAGGCTTTTTGCTTGTCCTAAGCTTTTAAGTGTTAGGCTTGCTGCTCTGATGTAGCACTCAAAGAAACGGTTTGAATGTGGGTTACTAGAGGGTTTGGGACAGTACAAGCTTTTTTTCCTTGACTAACACTGGACAAATGTATCAGCCAAATGCCTCCCATCTGAGCCATGAGTAAGTTCTTCTTTGAAAAGTTCTTTGAGGTCTATTTGAGGAGAGGGCTTTGATTTGTTAAAAATGTTCTGTGAATCTGCCTCTATGCCAGTGGTTCCAGTACTTGTGTACCTCTGTTCTGCATATTTAGCATGTCTCTCTTATTTAACACACCTTTTCCGATTGACATAGTCCCTGCAGTGTTCATTGCTCCCTACTCCCTGAGCACGGGAAATCTGTTGAAGTTTACTTCACTTTGGAACATTCATTCATGGATTTGCGCTACACCACGGCCTGAGGCATGAGTGTGAAGTGTGACATAATAGACCTCTGTAAATAATACAATTACAATTAAGTACAATTTAAATTCACGTCTCACACACTTTAATGCTCTTTGAACGGAACATATACGCTCCCTTTGGACTGGAATCATGGCGGAATATCCTGTGATGTCTTCTTTGCGGGGCACTTACGGTCGAATAGAACAAACGTAATTTTCCATTTTTTCTATGCAAACACGTGCTAGATGGACTTGTTTGACCACTGCGCTTGTGTCTTGCGTATGTTGCTGATTAAGAATCTACCATGTAAACAGATTTTTGATTACCTTAATCGGGCTAAAGTCATACTCGAAGTAAACACAAATCGAATTAAGACTCCGTTTGACGGCAAATAAAAGAGCATGGCTTCAACCAATAAGGCACATTTTTATCCGTCGTCGTCTGTTTGCATGTATAGCATGACATATAATTAACTGCACTTGAAGCTTTCGTAAAATTAAAAATGAAACACCCAAAACTGTATAGTACCGAAGACGAACTTTATGTTGATATGTGAAATTCTTGATATGTGAAATTCATTACGTCGTGTGGGAACGTAATGACGTGTGCCATTAATTGATCTATGTACTATAACATGTAAAACGGGAACATGAAAGGAATATTCTAAAAGCAACTCATGTAAAATAATTAATAATAAACTAAACTAATAAATAAGTACTGATGTCTATGTAAACGTACTCAATGTCTATTACCACACTTGTAATGAAAGTGAATGAGGCTAATTATTAAACGTTAAGATACTCACTGTTTCAATAGTATAAACACACAATCTGTTAACATGATATTAACAGATAATTTTTTTTTATTTATTTTTATATCTAATTTAACAACTGTGTTGACATGACAATACAACACCATAATCACTAAAACCCTAAAATGATTGTAGAAATTACATTTTAAATGTGTTATTTCAAATAATAAACAAATTATAACGGAAAAGCTGAAGTGCTTTTTAAAAATATAATTACTTCCATTGTAAGTTTTTTTTTTAGGCTTGCAAGAGTTCTGATATATTCCCATCACACAGTTTAGACTCCATTGCTGAATACCAACTGAAGCCGCTGAGAAATTTTGACAATCTTCCTAGGCTATAATTTCACAATTAGAAAGCAAGGCACAATATGACTCCACACACAAATCATCGGGAAAATGTTGCTAACAACGGAAACGTAAAACCCCGCACAGATATATTATAATCTGGATCGCTCTCAAAGATAACGATGGAATGTTTCTCGCGTCGCCATTAGATTTTGTTAGGGGGCAGTAAACAACATTTACCAAGTGCTATTGCATAAAATTCAAACTGTGTGAAGTTCAGAACAGTTCACAGCATATTAATCACCACTATTTCTGTGGGACACATGCTATCGATTACCACCATGGGAACATAAGTTAATTTAGCTGCCACACTTCAAGGATACATTTTGTGTTGGTGTTGCAGCAAGCACTGACAAATGAATACAGACAAAAGCCAAAGCGGCTGCCTCAAGGGTTGAATGTTGAAGCTGGAGGCCACCTGCGTAACATTAAACATTGTGTACTGTAATGAACTTCATATTTATTGCATGTCCCAGAACACTTTTTAAGAATTGAATCTGTTTGTGCTTTGATTATAACTTCCTGCCTTGAAACAATAAAAGGCCCAATGTTCTTTCAGGGATTCTCACATCGAATAGATCCCAGTAGAAAAGTACCCATGATTGCACTTGAAATTGTGCATTGAAGTCTATGAGGCACAAGAAATGTTTGAGGTGGTTTAGTGCATGTAAGGTATGGATTATTAATTATAAACATTGATGACTACCCGGTTGAACTAGTTCCTTGTTAGCTAGACTTTTGACTATTGGCAACTCTGGTCTATTTTACAGTTAAGTAGTATTATTAGCCAAGAACTCCACACTTAGACATGAAGAGATTGTTAAACATGGGCAGGTTTATTGGAAATAGTTGATATCACAATAATAGATGGGGGAAAACAATCTAATAAAAGCACAGCATTCTATGTCTGCATTTGGTTCTGCTGATAATAGAAACATTGTGCACTCAGAAATGTATGTAGACGTAATATGTAATACAATTTTTTTTTCTCCAGAGGTAATATACATTGATTATTTCACAGCCAAAACTTGATTCTCTCATTGATATCTAGTTTAGTTGCTCCTAAGTGGCTCAAACTAAATTCTGAGTATCTTTCAAAACTTTGGAAAATCCAGTCATTAGTTCTTCCTCAAAAACTCTTGTAAACACAACTTTGTTTTGACAGGCTGATACAGAACTGTGCACACTGATTTATCTAATGCTAGTCAATCAGATTAAAGCATTAGATTGGATAAGTGTCTTCTGGCTTTACTTGCAGTATGCACACAAAAATATGTTGAACCAACTGTACATTGTTTATTTCTAAGGTATTAATTGAGTATAATTTATAGGTTGAGGAAGTATGGTATGTGAAAGGATGGTGTGTATAGATTTAGGTATTTATTTTATATTGAATGGGTGCATTAAGTAATGATTTGCAAAAGTGGATTCTGCATTACTGTGTGTGTAAATTGTCTCAGGGTAGCTGGTTTGTTTCATAAACTTAGCTGAGGCGTCTGTCATGTATAGTCTAATTTTACCCCTGAGCACCAGTGAGGGTCCCTGATCTTGGTAAAGTGCAGAACGGCTGTCATAATTACAAAGAATATTGTGGCACTTAATTCAATTTACTTTTTAAAACAGAGTTAATAAGGGATGGTTTTAGAAATGTTATACCTGATTCTTTGTAATAAATCTTTTTAATGAAGTTCAGTACCCTGTTGGTTTTAAATGTCATACGTTGAACTCTGGGACACAAAATCCCACCTTCAATGCAATTAATCTTTTTAATGGAGTCAAAAAGTAATATCTGCTTCCACGGTCTCCGAGAAATAAACTCAAACGTCCTACTCTCTAGTTCTAAACATCCTCAAAATATATATATATATTTTTTTTTTACTAAATATCTACTAATGTATGCTTTAGTACAGTCAAAAAATTACATACATTATCTTTAAAGCAGGAAGAATACAGATTTTTTTTTTTTACAAGCAGTAAATCACAGCAGTCAAGTGCTTCAGCTTAACTTGGCATCTTTTCCCCCTGTCAGAGTTGTTGTGTTCCTGTTGTCTGGCCCTTGAACCTATAAAATATTGCAAGTATATGTATATGAACACTTCTTCAAATCTCATGTTTGACTTCTGGCCTCAGAAAGTCTCTTTCTTGTACAGTCTCATAAAGTGGCTCACCATTATTAACAAAAACCTGTAAAGCTAAGGTCAGTTAATTATTTGACCGTTAAATCTTTGAAACTTCTCAGAAGCCACCAGGAAGCGAAGGTTCGATCTCTCTCTCTTCCCTCCATGGCTCTGCCCAGAATTCAAATCTCTTCGGATAATGAGAGCATTAAGACATGGAGTGTGAGGAGGTCTCGTCTTGAAGTGCAGCTCACATATACTCATGAGCCAATTTATTTTCAGGTAATTAAGTCACGGGCTGGAACAAGCTGGGGGCGTTCCTGCAGACACGGGGAGAGAGAGAGAAAACGCAGAACCACAGCCGGGCCTCTCTGACCCCGCATCAATGTTTTTGTCTTTTAGACAAATTAAACGCTCATTATGAGGGAGATGCCAGGCAAAGACGCCCCGCGTGGCCTCTGCTCAGCTGCAATAAATAGCTCCGGACTTCATCGCATCCATCATATCGATTATTCTTTAATGATATGCACAAGAAAGTAATAGCTGAGGCGTCTGTCATGTATAGTCTAATTTTACCCCTGAGCACCAGTGAGGGTCCCTGATCTTGGTAAAGTGCAGAACGGCTGTCATAATTACAAAGAATATTGTGGCACTTAATTCAATTTACTTTTTAAAACAGAGTTAATAAGGGATGGTTTTAGAAATGTTATACCTGATTCTTTGTAATAAATCTTTTTAATGAAGTTCAGTACCCTGTTGGTTTTAAATGTCATACGTTGAACTCTGGGACACAAAATCCCACCTTCAATGCAATTAATCTTTTTAATGGAGTCAAAAAGTAATATCTGCTTCCACGGTCTCCGAGAAATAAACTCAAACGTCCTACTCTCTAGTTCTAAACATCCTCAAAATATATATATATATTTTTTTTTTACTAAATATCTACTAATGTATGCTTTAGTACAGTCAAAAAATTACATACATTATCTTTAAAGCAGGAAGAATACAGATTTTTTTTTTTTACAAGCAGTAAATCACAGCAGTCAAGTGCTTCAGCTTAACTTGGCATCTTTTCCCCCTGTCAGAGTTGTTGTGTTCCTGTTGTCTGGCCCTTGAACCTATAAAATATTGCAAGTATATGTATATGAACACTTCTTCAAATCTCATGTTTGACTTCTGGCCTCAGAAAGTCTCTTTCTTGTACAGTCTCATAAAGTGGCTCACCATTATTAACAAAAACCTGTAAAGCTAAGGTCAGTTAATTATTTGACCGTTAAATCTTTGAAACTTCTCAGAAGCCACCAGGAAGCGAAGGTTCGATCTCTCTCTCTTCCCTCCATGGCTCTGCCCAGAATTCAAATCTCTTCGGATAATGAGAGCATTAAGACATGGAGTGTGAGGAGGTCTCGTCTTGAAGTGCAGCTCACATATACTCATGAGCCAATTTATTTTCAGGTAATTAAGTCACGGGCTGGAACAAGCTGGGGGCGTTCCTGCAGACACGGGGAGAGAGAGAGAAAACGCAGAACCACAGCCGGGCCTCTCTGACCCCGCATCAATGTTTTTGTCTTTTAGACAAATTAAACGCTCATTATGAGGGAGATGCCAGGCAAAGACGCCCCGCGTGGCCTCTGCTCAGCTGCAATAAATAGCTCCGGACTTCATCGCATCCATCATATCGATTATTCTTTAATGATATGCACAAGAAAGTAATCGCCACATCAACATATTTTCAGTGTAACTAATCAGATTTCGCCGAGATTACTAATTCTACGGCTCAGTAAGAAGCTGCAAATCTGAGATGATTTCTAGCACATACTGTGACGTATCACCTCAGATCTGAGCATCAGATTGTCTATATTGATGCATAATGCACTTAAAAGTATGAACGTATATAGTTTAAATGGGAGGCCTGGGCTAGTTGTCGTGTTCTTCCCAGTTTTGAGGTTAGGCGAAAATGTGTTGCACCTTTTCTTCAAGCCAAGTTCTTTTTTTCAGTTAGTTTCTATATAGACACATAGTATAAAACAGAGATTTTTTTTTAACTGAAATGTAGAGAATATAAATAATAAAAAAAAAAATGTCATTATAAATGTTATTATGATATAGTTCGATATAATGCATTTTATTTTCAGCCCACAGCCCTCAATCAAGTTTGAATTTTGACCCTTCATAGTAAAAAGTTTCAGAATCTCTATCTTAAAGGGATAGTTCACCCAAAAATAAAAATTCTGTCATTAATCACTCATGTCATTCCAAACCCGTAAGACCTTTGTTCATCTTCGGAACACAAATTAAGATATTTTTGATGAAATCCGAGAGCTTTCTGACCCTGCATAGACAGCAATGTAAGTACCATGTTCAAGGCCCAGAAAGGTAGTAAGGACAAGGACATTGTTAAAATAGTCCATGTGACATCAGTGGTTCAACCGTAATTTTATGAAGCTACGAGAATACTTTTTGTGCGCAAAGAAAACAAAATTAACGACTTCATTCAACAATTTCTTCTCTTCCATGTCAGTCATCGCCGCGTGTTCAGATGCATGTGTGTGATGCTGCTGACACAGGAGCTGGCGTTCTGACGTAGATCCCGGATGCGCCTTGTTTACAAGCAGAGGAATGCACACGCATGCGTCATGGTATTCGTGAACGCACGTCGAAGACTGACATGGAAGAGAATAAATTGTTGAATTAAGTCATTAATTTTGTTTTCTTTGCGCACAAAAAGTATTCTTGTAGCTTCATAAAATGAACGGTTGAACCACTGATGTCACATGGACTATTTTAGCTCTCAGATTTCATCAAAAATATCTTAATTTGTGTTCCGAAGATGAACAAAGCTCTTATGGGTTTGGAACGACATGAGGGTGAGTAATTAATGACAGAATTTTCATTTTTAAGTAAACTATCCCTTTAAGGTAACCTACTATATGCTTTTTAATCAGTATCAGTTGAAACCATTCCTGAAATAGAAAAAAGTCAAATTTAACACCCGAAATGTCAAATATTGGCCAACAAATATGGTAATTTATAAATTTATAGCATTTAAAACACATGTGACAACTTGCCCTGACCTGACATTTATGAAAACTACCCTTGTGCTGAGAACACAGTTCAACCTTTCATTTAAAATCTACCTTTAGTATATATTTGACCCTTGTCTTAATGTATGCTAGTTTGGTTACTGGGATACTTCCTTTCGTTGTGTGACGAGCGCCGTTTATTCTATATCGGGCCCTTATTAATCTGAAAGGACAATTATTTTATGCTTAAAATATTAGTGTGTATTGACATGCTGACGACTCTAGAGAGTAAAACCTGTGCAGTATGTGCAGAATTTATTATTCATCAGTGTCAGGCTGACAATGGTCTGAATTTTCCATCACAGACAAGCGTGACAGTTCAGCTAAGAGGACTGCTCGTTTGGATGTTTGTATAAACAGGCACAAATTAAGCATTTTTTCTTACCTTAATTTCTAACCACTTTCGAACCAGGAAACATGCATTACCCTGCATCATGTTGTGATGGTGAAATTTAGTATATCGACAAGGAGTACAAAGCAGCAGTGCTGATCATCATCATTATGCATTTGTATAAGGTTATTCAAAATGTTTGCATATAGCAAATGGCAAATAAAAGTAAGCCATTCGTAGGTTGATTCCCAATATAGCAATATTGGTGTGGGTTGGAGGCAGAACAATTCACTTATCCAACCAACTGCAGATAGGGGTATGTGTGGGAAATTAATTTTTAAAATAAAAATTAGGTTTTCAGTCTTTAAGCACTTATTGACAAAAGGCACTGTGGCACTAAACCTATACCAGACATCTCTGATCAATAATGTCCACTAAATCAATTCCTAAACAGGTTCTTTTGTAAAATTTAAATAAATAAATATGTAAAAACTGCAAACTTTTTTTTTTAGTTTTCACACACAGTTATAAATGTTGTGTGCACATTAAAAAAAGGCCTAACAGAGCCTCAATATTAAATAGATTTTCACTATTAAAGCAGAATGTTCATCAGTGTGGCCTCGTTATAATTTCACACAGTGCCATTTATGAAATGTCAGTCAGAAAGTGTTCACACAATAAAATCAATGGCTGTCTTCCAGCATCTGAATGTTTCATTACTGTAAATACAGCAGGAGATATATGGATCGAGGGGCCAGCGGCAGGGGCCCGTGTGCTTCAGAGAGAGGAAGCAATGCAATAAAAGCACATTGATCTCCTGAACGCAGTGATATACAGCCACCAGTGTGAGGGGTGGGGGGCTGATGCTGATCTTTGGACTTCTGTTCCCCGGGGCCGTGAAACAACCTTTGAGCATGGCCTAGTCCTCATATCGATGGGTGGTAGACATGATCACCTCGCTGCCGGGAGTTGTCATTTTTCAATAAAAGCTCAGAGTGCTGCTTTTTCAGCAACACGCATTAATGAGAGAATCTCATACGAGTTGTTATTGATGGCAAGGGAAGCTCTTTAGATGATCATGGAGCACAGGCTTAATCTGAACTCCTCAGAGGAAGAGGAGATTGATAGATTTATCAACAGCCTTCGGTCAATAAGTTATCATAATGCCATAAACCAGAGAGCATGGAGTTTTTGTTTTTGTCTTTTTGATTTTCTTTGTGTGCTGTTTTGCTGAAGTCCATTTTACAATAGGTTTTGCATTGCTTACAATTCATGTGTGTTATTAGACCATAAAAGAGAGATGTGTGAGAACAGCTTCCAGTGAAGGTAACCAGTAGATGTCACTGTTGTCAAAACTCTAGATGTCTTCTAAAAGACGATAGATAGATAGATAGATAGATAGATAGATAGATAGATGCTTCTTTGTACTGAGACATAGCATTTGTGTTTTTTTTTCAGGTTCAAAATATTAAAAGACCTCATAAACGCAATCTGCCTTTTAAATATTTGCGCAAAGCCTTTGATCTAATTTATGAGTCATGTTTTAGACACCTTGTGTTCTCTTATCACAACCCTTACAGGCTTCAGGCCATTTGATTGCAGTCAATCTGTCAACTCTTTATAAACACATAGAGCAATTAAAGATCATTCATGAAAAATTGAAATAATAACATTTATTTATTTTTTTGGGGTGATATTTTCAGAAGTGGAGCTTTTCAAAAAGGCTTGTACAATTAAATAATTATGATTGATGACATGGTACCTAAAACTTACAAATGAGAAAAAGCAATCACAAGCCCTTTGGTCTAATTCCTCTGTGTTTGTAGCTTTTGAAAATTGTAATTAATGGCTGAAGAAAAGTGGCTATGTTCTCAATGGCATACTAGCTTACTATTTCTACAATATATAATGTATATACACTTTCACAAAAAAAGATATGAAAGTGGGGCGGTACCCTTTTAAAAGCTACTAATATGTACCTTTAAGATGCTAACATGTACGATTTTGGGGTAAATAAGGTGCAAAGATGCACATTTTCGCTTTTGTACCTTAGGGTACCGCCCCAGTGACAGCTTTGTATGTTTTTTTATTTTATTTTATTAACTTTTTTTAGAGTGTATAATATGCCAATTTTCTGTATGCATGGACTACTTGGATGCCAAAAAGTACAGTAGTAAAGAAGTATGCAAAATGCCTGCTGCATGGAATACTGTACCCACGATGCAATGCATTCTACTTTTTAATAACTGTTTTTTGACTCCATTATTTGATCAGATTGAATAATTTATTTTTATCATCAAAAATGCAAAATAGTAGCATACTGTTTGAAATAATTATTGTAGGTGATGCATTCTGTTCACTTACTATTACTATTTTTAAATAGTAAGCAGTATACATTATCTACTGTTATCTATTTAGTAAGTAGTTAATATTCCATTCTGAACTCTTTTTAAGTTTTTGTTTAGTGTTTCTTGTTTCTTCTTCGAAGTGTTTGCCTGGAGAACTTGCACCCAGATACATTTTAAGAAAAAAAAAATTGTAAAAATAAATATACAGCTTCGCAAGCATTTATCAGGCTTCTCTAATCCTGTGTTCCACCTGAAATAAATAGTCACGACTAAAGCCTGCACTTTAATGTGCTTGCCAGGACGTTTGTAAGAAATAGAAGATATTGTACAGACATGGAGCAAGGAAACATATCTCATGTCATAATCGGGTAGATTACATGGTGTCTTTTTCCTTGCTCTAATCTGCTCACCGATAACCTCTCTTTGTGTCTCTTTGACCTCAATATCACTTTCAATGCTTTTAGTCATTTACAGTGTCCCAGTGTGTTGTTTAATGAACAAAAGCCAGTTCCTATGACACCATCCTTCAGGAAGTGACATCATTTTGGTGGAAAAACATTACCTGATACCAGTAAGTATTATCAATAGATTTGATCTGTGATAGTTTGTTGCATCATTTGGCTTGTCTCCCTCAAAACACTTCAACCTGTTTGATTAAATGACAGAAATTGGTTAACTGATATCAAAATTTACATCAATTTTACACACTAATGTAGGATAAACTCTCAGTCCCTAGCTGAGCAATGACTAGCATTTTAGCTCAAGAATTCATCCTGTTTGGCAAGTTTCTTGCAACAGTGCAGACAAATAAGTAACAATTAAAACATTTAACCTTAAAAGTCTGACCTGAGCAAGTCTGGTATACTCTAAAAATGTTTCAAGTTACAATATTACTTTATTCACTCAAAGAGTTTAACATTAAACATCCTTCCTCTACAAAAGCTACCTAAATTAGCAAGACTATGTTCTGGATAAATTCTTAATTTTGTGCTAGGCTCCATAACAAGACTAAACAGCAGTCTAGACAGTCTGGTTTATTTTAAAACTATTAGTAATCGAATTACTGTCATCAACCTAAGAACATTTCCAACCGTGGATGCCAGTTTTGACATAAAAAAGGCCATCCTAATTTAGCATATTCTGTTTTTTTGATCTTTAGGATGCAGTGAAAGTGTGCTGGGGTTTGCGTATCCGTGCTACAGTGTGGCGGTGTGCACTTGCTGAGAATTGAGTGTGATTGCACCATCCCTCGTGTAAACAACCAACTCTGAAAGCCCTTCCTGTGATTGACACCACTGGAAATGCCAAGCAGAGGTGTCTTTTGTCTGCCTTCCCTTGCTTTCAGCAAACACCAGCACTCCGGGCTGGAAAAGATCTCCACACATAAGGATAACAGCAGCTGTCTCTGACAGGCAAGTATTTCTTGCTACTCGAGCCAGCCTTTGATAGCAGGTTGTAGATTATTTCGAAAACATGTTGATGGTATTCTGTTCTCGTGTTCTCTCTTCCTTTTGGGTGGTTGATTCCTGGTTTTATAGGAATAGTCCACCCCTTTACTTGTCATATCAACTCGTGTCGATTCAAACCCAAATGACTTACTTTCTTCAGTAGATTTCAGCTGAAGAAGCTTTGATGAATGTTCCAGCTGTTCTCTTACATACAATGAAAGTGAAAGAGGGGTTGTCAAGTTCCAAAATGAATCATAAAAGCTGTTTATATATGATATTTTTTTTATTGAATATTTATTTATAATAATAAGTATAATAAGAAGAAGAGGAAAAAAGTCCCCATTCACAGTCATTGTATGGAAAAAAATAGCATTAATAGAAAGAAAGTCAACCAGTTTGGAATGACATGAGAGTAAATAATACATTTTATTTACAATGGTTTTGGCCGAATTACTCTTTTAAACTTTGACTAGTGCATTGTGCTATGCATATGTCATATGACATAGATAAAATAAATATAATTTTTAATAATATGCTGTCTCATAAACCATTTTTGTTGGCTTCACTAAACTAAATCCGTTAGAGGCCTATTTAATCAAATTAATTTACATGTACCGTAGACATATTTTGTTTTCATTGTCAGCAGTAACCCAGCAAAATGGTAATATTTAAAGCACAAACACGTAAAACTGCAGGTCATATGCAAAAGGACTAAGGGCCTCCGATACTCACAGCAGAACTAAAGGAACAGGACTGCAAAGAGTCTAATTGGGCCCGTTGGACTTGCTTCTGGGCACTGTTTTCCAACCTAGCTCACAAATGGCCTGAGGCGAGTGCTTACCTGTGCATAATTTAAAAAGCATTATGAGCAAAGGATTGGACTCTATAGGTTTATGTCTCCGTTCGTTACCTGTAGTTGTTAGTTTAGCATGCACACGGCGTATAGCTGCTTTCTCCATATGTGCATGTGGATAATGGAAAGATGTCTTTCCAGCAATCACAGTGATTAAGACATTACAATGTGAAAGCAGCAACTGAAGACCTTATTACCACTGAAAGAGTCGTGTGTGCTGATGAATGTGGAATGGCTGGGCGTATAATTAGAATGTTCCATGTCCTGGCCAGGATGACAGATTGGCTGAGCTGTCCTGTTGTGTCGTAACGTGTCTATCAAAAAGCATGTGGGTGTCACCATTTTTTCCCCCATTTACTTACAGCCTGGCTTTCATGCATTTGATTGCGTAGAAAAGATCTTGTTAATATCTTGTTTGTGCTTGTTTTTCCGAGACAGCATTGAAATTAACTGGAAAGCAAATGGAGATTTTGCTTAGGTCTCCTGCTTTTTATACAGTATTTTCTCTCACGGGAAAGACCCTGATATTACAATAAAAGGCTGCAATCAATCTTTTTACAATAAAAGTCTACAATCAATCTTTATAATATGTACTCAGACATTATTATAGTTCAAAAGTTTAGGGGCAGTAATTTTTTTATTTTTTATTTTTTAAAGAAGTTTTCAGCATCATTGCTTCATTCTTCAGTGTCACATGATCCTTCAGAAAATATTTATGCTGATTTGCTGCTCAATAAACATTTTGTATAATCGATGTTGAAATTTTTTTAAATTTTAAATATTTTTAAAAATATTTTTGTGGAAACTATGATTTTTTTCACGATTCTTTGATGAATAGAAAATTAAAAAGAACAGTATTAATCTGAAATAGACATTTTGGTAACAGTGTAAAAATTCTTTAGTCTATTTTTTGAACAATTGAATGCATTATTGCTGAATAAAAGTTTTAATTTCTTAAAAAAAAAGTACCCGAAACTGTTGGGTATTTTTTTATTTAGATATTAGATTAGACCTAGAAAATTTTATGAGTTTAATTGTCTCCTAACCTGTGAGGCAACAGACTTAAATGAAACAGCTGAGATCTGCCATAAAAGGGATGCAAAAAGAATGACAAAAAATAATTTTCAAACAGGTTTCCTAAATCTGCCATTGAACAACGCAAAACAGATTTCCACAATCCCACCCTTAAATCTGTTATGGTGTTTCCATTTATTTAAGCATTTTTGAGCCAGACATAATACATGGAGGCAGTTTTATAGCTTTCGCTGCACGACGTGCTTTCCAGAAGCAAACAGGAAATTAGATGGGAACGAATCGAGCCTTCTGCCAGTTACAGTTCCACCCTATCCCAGCCCTCCCAAACTGCACACAGTCTGCCATCTGGGACTCTCAACCACAGTTCAGCAGTCACACACCCGCATGCAGAATCTAAGCGAGATGGTCTGTTTAATGTGGTGGACTTGACTTAACCTTTGCAGAATGGAGTCTATAACATTGCGTCACTGTTTGCTGCAATATTTGCACTCCTGTTCACTGAAATCTCTACACTGAAATGCAAATCACAGACAGGTGATCTTTCATTTTATTTACACTTTGTTCACATCTTACAGCCATCTCCTGGCACTATAACAAGTGCACAGGTAAAAAAATCTCCACTATAGTAAAGAAAAAGACTTGGCTGAATTTCTAAACCTGCTCAAAAGAGTCTTGTCTAGCAGATGACATAAGTAGGTCATCCGCATATCATGCATGTTTAAAAAAAAAAAAAAAAAAATCAAACTTTCAGTCCTAGTAGTGTCCAAAAAAATACATGGGGGAATTCACTAAGAATAAATTTTGACAGACACAAACAATTTGCAGGTCTGTTGTGGGTGCTTGGTTGTGTAGGATGTACACTAACATTTGAAAGTTTGGGGTCAGTACGATTTTTTTAATGTTTTTGAAAGATTTAAACTCTCCAAAGCTAAATTTATTTCATGAAATATAGAGTAAATTAAAATAATATAGGGAATTTTTTACAGTTTAAATACTATAATATTTTTAAAATATTAACTATTTTAATATAACTATTTTGGGTTTTCTATTTTAATATATTTTAAAATGTAATGTTATTCCTTTTGGGGCAGAAATCACTGTAACATGTTGATTTTGGTGCTTAAGAACAATTTCTTATCAATGTTGACAAAAGTTGTGCTGCTTAATATTTTTGTAAAAACTATGATTATTTGCTATTGTACTTTTGATACATTTAATGCATCCTTGCTAAATAATGGTATTAATTTCATTAAAAACATTTAATCTTACTGAGCCTAAACTTTTGAACAGTAGTATATATATACAAAATATATATACACAGTATGCATTTAGATATAGATGCAGATATTGCACTTTTTATTACAGCCTTTATAATCAACAACAACCAAAATTATTCTAAAATAATTATTCCACGCTTTAGCATTGTGCAGTTTCCTAACGGAATAGCCTTGTTCATCCATTGGTGGTACAAATAGATAGCCACGCCCCAAACTCACTCCATTGGTTGAACAAGCGTATTTGTTGTCAGGCAGGTCAGGATGCTCAAACATACAGATGAATGTTTTAATAGCTCCACAGAGATATGTTGTGTACACTTTTCAGGTGAGACAACCGATAAATAGCTTGCTTACTACTTTATAGTTGTCTCTGCACATTAAGCTAGAATAGAATAAAGTCAAACAACCACAGGTTTAACACTGAGATGGCAGAGGTGTCAAGATTTTGATTTATAAAGACAGTCAGCTTAATTAGTGCAGTTTAAACCTGGCACAGGAAATCATTGGGCTGTAGATGCTGGCAGTGGGTTTAAAATGGGAATTCTTGCTGATAAGTGCTTATCTGTGCCAGTGCCTTGGGGTGCTCCGTTTATTGCCCTTTTGGCAGCACAGCACCTGGCTGCTTCTTGGGCATCACTATCACGTTGTGATACCAGGTTGTTACAGTAGGCACAGTGTCTTGATGGTACTTCTTTAGAAATCGCATATATCATCAGTTTTTGTCTGTGGCATGTCTTTATAACTGAAACACATTGAATCATGATGACTGTGTACATGATTGATTTGCATGGTGGTACTATTTATTTATTTATGCGCAGGATTAAGCGAACATCATTGATTTGGTGAACATCATCATGACACTCGTTGCTTTATCTTTAATTCAATTACAGATTTTGATCTGTCTGATCAAATGTATCTGCTCAGAATTGTAATCAGCCAAACAAACGAATTGTAGACGCCACCAAAATGCACCTTTCTCGTCATCTGTGTGTACCAGAGTGACTGTGCCGTTTGGCTGAGTGCCACTCAGTATGCCACATGGTTCCAATGACCTTCTCCAGACCTTGTTGTAGAAGGAGGTGTACCCCACCTGTCAATACTGGTTTTCATGGACCACTTCTTTTCACCTTTCCTGTGTTAACCAGAGTGAAAAAGAAACTGGCCTGCAAGGTTTCAAAAGTCCAACAGTAAATAAATAATAAATGTGATTTTGCAGTAAAGAACATATTGTTTTGGTAATGGCAGCTTATTTACTTCCCACTAAAAAAAATAAATGTAACCCTCCTGTTATGTTGGAGTCAATTTGACCCACACTCGATTTTCAATCGGCTCGAAATACTATTTATTTATTCTGGTAGTTTGTGAATATTTCTCATTTAGGGCCATGAATGTGCATGCAACGTTTGACACATAAATAAAATGTTTTGAAAATTCTATGCAAAAATTTACCGTCATTAGTTCTCACGCAATTTTCCAAAAAACAGCATTTTGAAAAACACTAAATGTAAAAAAAAAAAAAAAACGGAAACCCTTTATATTGTGGTCTTTTTATAATTTTATAATTTATAAATATCTGTTTTCCTGAACACACTTCTGTAGGTTGGACTAAAAAATAGTCCTGCCCAAACTCATCCCATTTTGGTACTGTCTGGGACAGTCATACAAACAAGTGCCACAGAGTTGTCTCTGTATATTTATTTAGGTTAGTGATGGTATTTTAACATTTAATTTTGTGTGTAACGTAACAAAAAAAATTGCATCACCTTGAACATCTCTTTTTGATTTTCTCCCCAGTTCATTTTCAGTGGGAGAGACGCTGCGGAACAGAGGTGGCACTCAAAGAGGCACCCCTTGCTGCTCGAATACAAAAACCCTGCTGCTTTGTCGTGGTCGACTGCTTGTGCAAGATAAAAAGATTTGATCTTTTTGTGGCTGCTGTGTGTCATTGGCCAATCAGAGGTGACTATATTCACAACCAATCTAACAGCATTTAGCTTTTATGTGATCAAAGAACAACACGGAGGGGACATGAGGTTGCATGCTGGCATTTTGTGCTCTGAAAAAATTGCTTCTCTCCAGAATGTCCACCCACCAGCCACATTTATTTAGGCTGAGATCTATTTGTGGTTAACCTATTTTACCTGCATTCCTCAAATGAAAAGCCACACATTTTATGGAGCAATATATGCCATTTTATTTAGTTAATTTTGTATGAAATACAGCGTTGAAAGCTTTTATATGCACTTTTAACTTGTTCATAACCCAACAGCATGTAA
>NW_015536542.1:870491-887901 GCF_001515605.1 Sinocyclocheilus anshuiensis
CACAGCATTCTTAAAACATTTGATAAATATCTCAATGTTCACATTTTTATGTAAATTTGATTAAAAAAAAGAAAAAGAATCTTATGACAATTTTTTTTTTTAAGCAATAGCAAACTCAGCACAAATTAGATTAAAAAAAATCTCACTTGAAAAGCTTTATAAATAAAATCGTTTTGAGACAGACGTCACTGAAAGTAATAATATGCAGCTCAGTAAGTGAGTCAGATGTTGATTCAGCGACTGCTTTGACTGATTCAATGAGTTCAGACAGTGAACAATTCTTTAGACTGATTCAAATCTTTTCAATTCATGAGTTATTTTGAACAATTCATTAAAAGGACAAGCTCATGAGTCATTTATATGTGAAATGGACTATATTGGATGTGCTGTATGTTTTGTACGCAAGGACAACTCTCAGAAATAAAGGCACAAAAGCTGTCTCTGGTGAAGTATCTTGTCAAAAGCTGCTAATATGTACCATTGAGGTACTAATATGCATGCTTTAGGGGTAAATAAAGTACAGTAGTGTACCTTACTGGGTCTTAGTACTGACCCAGTGACAGCTTTTGCACTTTTTTTTTTTTCTGAGAGTGTATGATTTATTTTATCATGATGCTATGGATTTAGGGGTCCAGTAAACAGTGGCATTTATCTGTATTAGACACGATATTAATGAAGCTATAAAAAAAATATAGAAAAAGGATAATGTCCTGGTGGAAAATGATTGTTTCCTTTTCCATCATCCATATTTCCTTCAACCCTAAAACACAATACAATGCAACGTGTTAAATAAAAAATATAGGTAAAACACCTGTGAAGAATCAATACAGGAAGTACCTTCATATCAACACAATACATTCGGATGTATTTTTGTGAACTTTTCTTAGACTGTAAAGTTTGTACTGATAATTTTATATCGCCCATCCCTCAGCGTATGTAAAAGGTGTTCTTTTATCGTTTAATGTCATAAAATGTGGTCAGAAATGGTCAGTACATATTTTTGCCCATTACCTCAATTTTACTTTTCATGTAAACTTTACTGCCACCTATTCTTCAATGCATGAATGACTTTGCATTGAACGAAAGCAGTCACAAGCATTGTTGTTTAAGCTACTGTGGTGTACAACATTTGAATCACATAAATCCAGCCTATCACGTACCACAAAAAATACCCTTGTCACAGATCCACTGTGATTATAACACAAAAAGGGATGCGAGTCATGTGACAGTCATTGTCTTGTTCATGTTAATGCAATCATCTAGGAACAAAAGCAGTAAAACGTGAGCTTACATTGACATCTGTTATCTGAGATGAATATGTATGCGCACACACTCACTCGGTGGTTACATAGAGCTTTATAAGAATGCTCAGACACATGCTTACACATACACACACACACACACGCCTGTGGCTACTCTGTGATCAAATAGCTCGGCACTTTCTTTAATCACTTCTACATGTATAAGATATTCCTGAAGGATCCTGCTCGGCTTGGGACAGGCTGTGGCAAACGCTTTGCATGTCTGTCCTGTCTGATTGATAAGTTATTAAAGAACAACCTCTCGAAGGCTCGTCAATTAATTCAGGGCTGTCAGGCTGCGGTCGCCCCGGCCCTGTTCTGCTCCGAGGATCCTCCTGCGGTCCCAGACGACCTTACGCGCTCTCTTCCTCCCTCATCAGCCACATGCGGGTGCATTAACGGGCTGACAAGAGGAAGGTACTAGAGGGAGATTTAACGGGATTTCAGCTGTCCAATTTTGTATTGATTAAATCAAGTTATGCAGTAAACATCAGAAAGTCACTTTAGAGTACATTTCATACGTAAATATGTGCAAATGTAATGTTAATGTTTATTGAAAGAAATAGTTCACCCAAAATGAAAATTGTGAAAATGTACTCACCTTCAGGCCATAAGTTTGTTTCTTCATTGGAACAGATTTGGAGAAATGTAGCATTACGTCACTTGCTCACCAGTGAATCCTCTGAAGTGAATGGGTGCCGTCAGAATGAGAGTCCAAACAGCTGATAAAAACATCACAATGATCCACAAGTAATTCACAAGTGACTTCCGTCCATCAATTTATGTATTGTGAAGCAAATTAATGTATTGTTGAGTCCATAATAACACTTTCTCCAGTGTAAAAAAAATATTTTCTTGTCCAATCACATCAAAATTCACCAACGTACTTGTTTAGAACTGTTTTGGATTTTCACTTGTTGGTGTTTGATCATATTTCTCTCCTGATTCAGATGAGATGACTTTTTCACTGGAGAAAGCAATATTATGGATAGAGGACTCGTATTTTAGCTGGAAGCAACGGTTTGAAGTTAAAAATGTCTTAATTATGGATTTGTTTATTACAAACATGCAGTTTGTGCATTACTTGTGGATTATTGAGATGTTTTTATCAGCTGTTTGAACTCTCATTCTGACGGCACCCATTCACTTCAGAGGATCCACTGGTGAGCAAGTGATGTAATGCTACATTTCTCCAAATCTGTACTGAGGCTTACTAGGGAGGATGTTTAGTTTGCAACAGCGATGTGAAATGTGTGTGTTCTCAGGTGGTAGGAAAGATAACACATCAGAAATCTCAGCCTGACTTAATGCCTGCCACTTTCATCCAACCTGCATTAACAAGATCAGCTCTAGAGCCTCTGCTTTTCCTCGACCTCACCTTGCCAGACTTTCCAGACGTTTCTTTGCACCTGATAATAAACATAAAGCACAGTACAGTACAGTAATTAACACATTCACACTTATGTAATAAATAAACATCTGTTGAAAAAAATGAATCCAAGATAGTGGGCGAGACGTGAGAAATATGTGGCATGGTCTATCATTTTTGCATGAAATGCCCATCCCTATTAAAAAATATTTCTATGATGTTTCTTGAGCATCAGATCAGCATATTAGAATGATTTTTGAAGGATCATGTGACACTGAAGACTGGAGTAATGATGCTGAAAATTCAGCTTTGACATTACAGAAATAAACGACATTTTAAAGTATATTAAAGGGGTCATATGACGTTGCTAAAAAGAACATTATGTCGTGTATTTGGTGTAATGCAATGTGTTTATGCAGTTTAAGGTAAAAAAAAAACATTATTTTCCACATAATGTACATTATTGTTTCTCCTCTATGCCCCGCCTTTCTGAAACGCGTCCATTTTTACAAAGCTCATCGGTCTGAAAAGCGAGGTGTACACTGATTGGCCAGCTATCCAGTGCATTGTGATTGGCCGAATACCTCAAGCGTGTGACGGAAATGTTACGCCCCTTACCATACTGTGATGCCGTGTCTCGGTGTGACGAGACAAAACCAGTAAAACCCATTACAAACGAGGCATTTGTTGCATCCAGTGGGGACATATAAATTAAAAATAAATACATTTACTAATTCTGCCATATAATGTGTAAAATGGTTTGGTTTCATAAACAAATCTAAGACCTCATACAGTATGTACGTTTACATTTGCATTTATTATTTTAGCAAACACGTTTATCCAAATTGACTTACAAATGAGACTAAATACTAAAACATTCTCAAATCTTTTCTCTGCTGAAAACATAATTTGTAATAAAAACTATACCAAATTTGGACCTCATTTGAAGTGCATTGGCAACCTTGGAAAGGAGAAACTGATGTCCTGTTTCTTTCTCCTTCATCAAATCTCTCCTCGTTTCTCTTCTTCCTGTTCCTCTTATTCTGAGGATCAGACCTGAGAGTCGAAGCCCTAGAATAAGTATAGGCCCATCTATCAGAGCTCTGAAATAACAGCTCTGACCGCTGACCCATTCAAACTGATCAAAAGTCCACGATGTCTCCACCACAAGTGCCATCACTCCACAGCTAGGATGAGAAGTACTCAGTAAGAGGACAATCCCTCATAATCTTTAGATTTCCTTTATTGAGCGCCGAGCCGAGTTTCTGCCGTCATGCATGCTTGACACAGTGTAGTGATTTCTCACTGGATATTTGCCACAATTGCAGCAGCCACATCTGACAGAGATGGAGAGAATATTGTTTAAGGGTGAGAGGGATAGATTTATCGTCCGGCCCGGCATCAGAGCAGAGGGGGATGTGATAGATGGACTAATACTCTTTCTGTCCTCTCCGCTCTTGAGTTGAGGCTTCAGGCTCAAGTTTGATTCTGTTCCTCGACGCTGCTGGGATATTTAAGCATCTGAATGCAGATGCAGATGCAGATCTTGTTTGGATGCTTATTTTATACCGGGGTTGAGATCTTTAGTTCAGGCCTTTGGAATTGTGTGCATTTTTGCTCTTGTTCTATTCCTAGAGGATTATAAACCAGACCAGAAAAGAATCAGAAGACCACATTTGGTGGTAATTGTTTCTTCATGACAATTTTAGGGAAATAAATATGTCTCGTCTCTCCACACGAGGTCAGAAGGTAGAGAGAGACAAAACGAGAAGGAGTGTGTGAATGAGAGATCAAGTGCGATCAAATGAGAGGCGAGAACATTCCGATAAATTGATGCGATGGGGCCGGCACCAGTCCGACACAGAGGGAGCATTGATTGGTCTGTGAGGTTCTGATGAGACAGTCAGAGTCTCTTCTGTGCCAAGATCTGGTTCTTTAAAGACCTGCTCTTATTAGCACTAGTATCTACTAAAGGAGTAATAATATACCTGCCTGACAAAGTCTATTACTTAGCCCGACCTATTAATGAACATGATGAGCTTACTAATGTAGTTCTGCAGCTGGTTTTAATACATGGTATTTATTAAAGAAAGAAACCTTCATGTTCTGCTCACTGACTTTACTGTTTTTATATTTGAGGTCCCTGAAAAATAACAGGTTAAATTTCCACTTGTAATTATTTTATTCATATCTTTCTCTGCCAAATATTGTTGTGGCTTTATCCCTCTGTTTTACAATAAAGAGCGTAATAGCTTTTCCACAGAAATGTGGTTGATAACCATTTTAGCGTTGTATAGTTTCTTCTAGGGGTCAGTTTGACAGAAATGAAAATTATAGCATAAGACAATTCATTGCATTTATGATTAGGTCTCCTTTGTTACTCTGCAGCAATGCAAAAAAAAAACATTTTATTTGTTTATTTATTTAATGGTTATATAATTCTGTTTATACTCCATTCTCATTACATTTACATTTTCATTTATTCGTTTAGCAGAAGCTTTTGTTTTTTTGGAAAACTCATGAAGTATCAGCTTGATATTTCAGTATGTTTTTCAAATCATTAAAATGGCTTTGAGTTTTCTCAGAAACAAATGCTGAACATTTAACTAAAAAAAAAACAAACAAAAAAACCCCACAGATTTATTATTTATTTAAAAAAATATTATATCCAACAAGTTCTATCCTTAAATACAGAAAACTACAGAAATAACAAAAGGCTGGTTTATGGATATTGAAGATTCTTTATTATGTAAGCAGTGTTTTGTTTGTTAATGTGAGGAGAGATTTAATGGTTCCTATAACACCTCAATTAACCTGCCATTCAAAGGTCTGTGTTCCTGTTTGCTGGGCCAATTGGGGTTGTCCTGTGATAATTATTATGCCTTGATCCAACGTCAATATTTTGTAGATATTTTTTATAATTGTACAGTTACAGTTACAATATGAAAGCCAGTTATTTTATTTAGCCAGCAGTGTTGCCTTTATAATGGACCCTTTTCACAACCTGATGACATGCATTTTCACAGTTAGTAACATGGTAAAACTAGCAGTTTTTTATTTATTATTTATTTTTATAATGTACATCTATAATATTATCATTGATTTATATAAAAAATATATATTTATTTATTTTGCTATTGGAGCACAAGGGAATGCAAAAAATTATTGTAGTTTCCGGTCACTACCATAGAAGTTTACCAAACTATGACAACTTCCGCTTCTAAGAACTCTGAAAATGTGAAAAGAGTCCATATTGTGTTTTTCCTCACAAAGTATAAATTGTTTTTTATTCATAAAATATAACCACCATTTATTTTACATTGGGGGTCCCTCACAAAGAGATTATCATATTTGGGGTTCAAAAAGCTTGAAATCCCCTGCTCAAAACCAAAGAACCACACCCTGCAAATCGCAATTAATCCAGTAAATGGCTAAATTAATTCTAGAAGACATCTTACAGACATTTGATGGAGTAAAAGAGGTGGTGTTGTCTTACAAGAGTTTTTTTTTTTTTGATAAAGACTTATTGCTAATATGTGTAGCAGCCTTGTTCTCCGTGACGGCATCGCACACCTCAGTGGCTGCTCAGGGCAGATTGTGTAAATCTGTTACGAGATGGCGTTATTAACTCTATTTTATTTCGTGCTATCCACACATTGTCACCTGTTCAACCTTATTTCAGCTTAAGTGCCTCTTAATCATCCCATTCCCAGGCTGATAGATATCGCCCTCGCCTTGCACGGCCCCCTCCTTCTGTACGTCTCTCTTTTCGCTTGCGAATCCTCTGAGGCTGTAACTTTCTGATTATATGCAGAGCGTCTTTCTGTCCAATCAGAGCTTCAGAGCTTCTTACTAACAATCCCAGAGGAGAAGAACCGATCTTGAATACATACGCGTGTCAAAGAGCTGCCCGCTGCATAGCTAACCGTGTCTACTGGAAGATGATGGTTATAAAGCTACCAAATTCTGGGTAAACAAAACTTTTGGTGTTCTTTAAAAATGTTTGATATGTAGGTTCTTCCGCATGCTTGTTACCTACATGATTTCATTACCTCCGTCTAGGCCAGGCCTCCATAATGTGTTCGCAGTCTAAGCAGGCAGTCATTACCCACAGAAAATGGCTTAATTATTCAGGCAAGGTTTTTCGACTGCATGGGAGAGAAACATATGTTACACTTAACAACGGGGGGAAGTTTGGAGCCCGAGCAGCCAGGCTGAAACAGCTGACGGAGCCAGTGCACGCATAGGGCTTTCCCTGGGAAAAGCAGAGCAGGCAATAATCTAACTATAATTAAGGCCTATAAACTATGTCAGGCTGCCATTAGACCAAATGGCTTGCAACCAATCAGCTAGGATATTAATGGCATCGGAGCTTCGTAAATCATGTGTGTTATAATAAGAGAATCTATTTAAGCATTTCTGTTTTAACACCTTTACCCCATTTTTGTGCTCTTTTCACGGGAATGACTTGTTAGCCCACTAAACTGCAAATCTCAGTAAGTTTACTGTTGGACTTATCTACAAAGCTATTCATAGTAGACGGTTTAAAGGAATGTTTGGGTTCAATACAGGTTACCAAGAATACAACAGTATTTTATTTTATTTTATATTTTTGCCAGTTGGTTTTAGTAAAACAAAGGGTTTTTTTTTTTTCAAGATTCATTTTAATTTATTTTGTTATTTTATTTTATCCAACTGGTGTGTGGAAAAAAAAATCACAGTGCAACTGTCAGGGTTTGTTTTGGGTTGTGTTGGTGTTCATGTCTTTTGCTTTGTATTCATGATCTTAGTTTAATTTCCCGGTTTGTCATGTGATCATGTTCTGTCATGTGATTCCCTTGTCTGTGTGTTATGTTCTGAGTTGTTCTTTGGTTCATGTGTCATGTTCTGATTGGTTGTCCTAGGCATGTGTCTTGTTTCCTCATTGGTTGGTTTGTGTATTGTGACCCTTAGTGCCATTGTCTTTGGTCGAGGAGCTGGTCGAACGCCTCTCAGCGGTGCATCACGGAGAAGATGGCGGAAACCTCAGCGGGTGGACGGAAAGGATCGGCGGCGAGGCACAACTGCTCCGCGAATGGATCAGAGAGGTCAAGCCTGTTCATGTCAAGTCAAGCCTGTTCATGCCTAGTCAAGTCTGTTCAAGCCTGTTCATGTCAAGTCAAGTCTGTTCATGTCTAGTCAAGTCTGTTCATGTCTAGTCAAGTTGGATTATTGTTTGGATGTTTGGATCACCTGTAAATAAACTGCACTTGGGTTCTCACTACGCTCGCCTTCAGTGGACTGATTCGTTACAGCAACTGAAAGCTTTGAAAGAGTAATCTTTATTTGCAGTTTCTCTATATGTAACCTTGGCTTTATTCAAGCCTCCAAAATGGTTATTTAAAAAAAAAATTAGATTAGCATTACTTAATGCGATAGTCACATAAAGTTCTATCCTATATATATAATATAAAAAACTCTATTTTACCAGAGTTGGTGTGTACTGGTCTACTTTGTGTCGATGAGACTCTTCGATAACACATAGAAATTGGGCCGTGCTGGGAGAAATGAACCGCAAGGTAAGAGGAAGTGTGTTTGGCCTATTACTCGCCTCTAGTGGTGCTTTTTAGGGCAAAAATGCACTTTAATTCATCACCATGGAAACAAGGGAACATTCCTTTCCTGGCTCTTGGTGTGTTAGTAAAGGTGTTCTTGGTCTTTTCATGTGTTTAAAAAAAAACAGCAAAAAGCTAGTATGTGTAGTTTATGGTTTAGATCTTTGGAAATGTGACCTGGGTCAAGAATACAGAGGCTTATTGGAGACTAAGCAAAGGAAAACCAGTTATTAAGTTACACCAGAGCTTTCTTATGATCTTTAATCATCATTGAGTTTGCAAACGAGTTCACTGGCATCTGAATTATTGCCATGCTCAGCAGCATCAGTAAAGTGAACCAGGGGAATCTGCTTACAAAAAAACATGCTGGCTGGTTTACTCAGCAGATTATTTAACAGACAGTATTCTTAATGGAAAATGTGGATCCATCCCAGCAGCATCTTCTTGGCCTTCCGGCCTTCTCTGTGTCTGACATGCGTTGATTCAGCTTTAAGTTCTCGCCAAAAATGGACTGGTTAAAGGTCTGTAGTGTCAGCATCAGCACTAGTACAAGACAAAGTACATTCACCAGTTTTTTTTTTTACTCACCAAAGCAGTTCTATGAGTTATGAGTAATAAATAGGTGCTTTAACTTATTTAGCAACATGACTAAATGTATTTTATGTTGTTGCACAGTGTCTTAAAGGGTGTAACAGTATATTTATGTAGTTAATAATTACATTAAATTGGGTTAATAAAGTTCAAATTAGCTCAACAAAGAGTATGATTTTTTTTGTTCTGCTTGTTCACTCTGGCCAGTAGTTTAGATTTTTATTTGTCTTGACAACATATTCACTGGTGCCCAATAAAACAATTATAGATGTATAATGTATAAACCATATTTTTAATGTTTTTAAATAAATTATAAATGATAAACATTTATAAAACATAAAAAATCATGTAAATAATTAGCGTATTTAAAATGATAAAAGTATAAAGCTTTTTATGAGTTTACATTTATAATTTTACATTTAAATTTATTTTTTTTAGATTATTCATAGAAAATTACAAAAAAAAATATTCAAACATTTTTACATTTATTTAATATTTTGAAAGTATTATAAATAATCTTATTATAGATTTCTCACATTTTTTTTTAATAAAAGATTACATTTTCTGTCACATTTTTATATTTGTAATTTTAAATTATAAAAATTATTTACTTTTTATTTATTTTGTATTTTCTTTAATGATTAATTATACATTTTTAAATAATTAATTTTTTACATGTATTAATCATTATTTTAAAATAATTTGGAAAAACTTTTCACCTTTATTTATTTATTGTGTGTGTGTGTGTGTGTGTTCTATCTGGCCAGATGGCCTTCTTTATTGTCAAGGCCTGCTTTTCTCTTTCTGGTATGAGGTAAAAGGTTTGCTAACTTTTTTCATTCCTTGTAGCAACTGACAAACAATGTCTGTGATTAGAGAGAAAAATGACTCTGTCTTAACAATAGGTCACTTTCAGGTCCCAAGTATTTCCACATAAATCAAAAAGAGACAGATAATAACATCAAAATGTATTGATCTGAGTGAGGTAACTCTGACTTGAGCAGCAAGAAGCCCCTAAACACAATATAAAGGTATTGCAGCATATTAGAGATTACACTATCTTATTGAATAAGAGGAATTGGGATTGAGAAAATTTATTTTTCAGGAGACGTAGTTATATTAATGTTAACCGATATAGGTGATGTAACTCATTGTGGCACAAAAATGCTTTTAGAATTTTGTCGGATATACTGGTGATTGTTTTTCCTCGCAGGGTCAACATTCATAGCAACATCTGTCTCTGTCTGCACAATGGGGGTTCGTATGCACAGACTGGAGCTAATGATGAGGTGGGATCTAACTCTATCCTTTATAGGCTGTCATGAAAACCAAAACCAATCGGATTGCAGTCTACTTAAGACGCTGTTCAGAAATCATTGCTAAGCTCAGGATGAAATGAAAAAAAATAGGTCCCCAGGTCAAAGTTGGCGACTCGGTCATTCCAGTGGCTTGAGCTTATTTGCGTGTTTTCTTTAAGAACATTAAACCTACATGATGTGATATCCTGAACATCGTGCTCATGCAGCAGAGAGCGTTTACTAGCCGAGATCAAATCCAAACATTATTCCACCAGCAGGCATTTCTTGATTGAGTATTGACAGCACGCAATTACTCTCTCGAGCGCTGATTGACTTCTCGTTAGAGGATGTCTGATGAAGGATTCAGTGAGCTGATTCCAAGTAAATGTCTTGCCTCACAGCAAGTGTTTTGCAAGGTCAAATCTCAGCATCCATTCTGTTTACACTGCACCAAAAAAAAGATTTTGTTTGAAATCCTACTGTATGCATGTAGTGACTGTATGCATGTCGGTGTGGATACTTATTTCTTAATAATGAGAAACACATGAACGTATTCTTAATTGTACCCATAATGCTGTAAATGTATTTAAGCTACACTTAATTATATTTAAATGTCATTGTATTATAACAAAAATAGCAAACCAAGTGGGTTCTGAGAAAAAAAGAGAATGGCTGACTGACAAGGTATATATACCACAACTATTAAAAAAAAATCAATCAATAAATAAAGGAAAAAATTAAGGAAACAAAGTAAACTATGGTATGTTTTTTTTTCAAGCAGTTCACGAACAGAAAACACTGGAAGAATAGCAGAAAATAGACCATAGAATTTTTATTAATTCAAGAATACAGTAACAACTGTTTCACAGATGTAAAACTAAGCGGAATAAAAAGCTTTATACTGATTTCTATATATACAGTATGTGTATATATACTGTAGAAGTATATTTTTGAAAAATTTGATACCACTAATCTGGTAAAAGTTGGCAAAAAAAGTATCCAATAATTTTTATTGTGTAAATAATGGTTTATTTTAAATAATACAAATGCTAATGAAATTTACACTACTTTTATTTTTCAAAAGTTTGGGGTCAATGTTGTTGTTTTTTTTTTCTTAGCAAGGATACCTAAAATCGATACAAAAAAATGTCAGTAAAGATATTTATAATGTTTCTAAAAAATGTATTTAAATAAATGCTGTTGTGTTGAACTTTCTTTCTACAAAAATATTAAGCAGAACAACTGTTTTTAGCATTGAAAATAATAAGAAATGTTTCCTGAGCAACAATCATCATATTAGAATAAATTCTGAAGGATCATGTGACACTGAAGACTGGAGTAAATTATGCTGAAAATTCAGCTTTGCATCACAGGAATAAATAACATGTTAAAATAAACTGAAATAGAAAACAGTTATTTTAAATTGTAATAAGTATTACTTTATTATTATTATTATTATTATTTTATATTAAAAACAAATCTTACTAACCACCAAACTTTTAGTGTATTTGGACCACTTTTTATCTAATGCAAAGGCATTTGTCCATTAAGTGTTGGTTGCATGTCTAAATACATTTTGAGGTCACTGTACACTATAAAAGAGAGGAGAAGCAGGTTAAAATTTGGAACACAGAATAAAAAATGAGACCTGGCCAGACAAAGAGCAAAACGGGAGCATGTATTTTCTCACACTACTGCAGAAAATGCACAATAAATGCATAAACAAAAAGAGACTAAACAAATTCAAACAAAAAGCTTCCAATTTTGTTGTCCTGCATTGTCTAGATCAGTGGTTCCCAACCCTGGTCCTTGAGGCACCCCAACACTGCACATAAACATAATTTGTTGAATATATCTGTGGTTTCAGTTTGATTTTCAGCACATCACAAATAGGTTGGCTTTCTGGAATACCATAAGGCTTTAAAAGTGTCAGATTTTGCAAGTTTTATTCCTGGAGAAATAAAAGCAAAAAAAAGTCCTGGTGTGAATGAAGGAAAACTCTCGGAGGGCTCAGTGCTTTCAGTTAGACACCTGGAAGCTTTACTTTCTTACATTCTGTCTTCTTTGTGATGCTCAGAGATGTTCCAAGGGATGCCCTGGAGCGAGAGCTGCCCCACCAGCACCCGACCCCACCCACTTCTGGAGGACGGCGCTATAGCATTTCAAAAGCCAAGCCTAATTTGAAGTATACTTCCCACCAGAGCAGCTCTGCATTAAAACTGATGACTTTCTCCTGCTTAATGTCAATAAAAAGGCTCAGGACTGATGCACAGTGGGGGACCGGAGCTGATATTGCTTCTTGTGTGGCAGGTTTTGGTTTGGGAAAGAAAAGTAAAGGAGGAAATATGTGACGCTTACTCATGTAATTCAAAATAATCTCCAGCAATGATGCACAAAATGCCTTTTAAACCATTTACAGCTTTTTAGAATGTGTAGTATTATGTTGGATCCTATATGTATCGCTTTTTCGTGTTTACCTTGAACTTTTATTTGCCTGTACTTTAAACAACCCGATATTGAAATATTCACTGCTCCGTAAACACTTTGAGATCCTTTATAGCAACAAGAAATTTGTTTGGTTATGTTAAAGTGTTGTTTTGTTAGCTGTTATGTCATAGTCTTTAACCTAAACACTCTCAAGGAAAATGCAATTAAAGAAAATATATCTCCAGCTTGCCTCAAATGAATAGCAGTTTCTATGGAAATGGATTTTCATGTTTTTTTGTGTTTTTTTTTTCAGTTGTGCAGACATCACTACTGCAGTACAAAGTAAGTAGACCTTTACAGTTCACCTTTACTTTTGTTATTTCTCCATCTGACTAAATGCGAATCCAACATAAACTTACTGAAGGCATTGACGGAAATATAAATTGCTTCATTGCTCATTGTTGCATGAAATAATTAGAATATTGAAGAATTCATAGAAACATTATGTTGATTCAGAAAATCCATTTAGTTGTGGGCTGCTTTTCTTTATCATAGCAGCATTTGCTGCATAGTCATACATGTACAGTAACTGTATGACTGCATAGTATCTAATGAGTATGATACAATTACAGTAGCTATTGTAAATCACACTAATTCAGTTGTATATCACTGCTGCATATTTAAATTTCACCATACTGGAAGCATATGAGGTCACCTGTGATTAAATTTTCATGAAGTTGCTCGTTATTCATAGACCAAAACTTTTATGAGATTGTTTGCAGCAAGATGATTAAATACTTATGATGGGAAAGATGTAAAAAATAAATAAATAAATAAATGAAGATAAACAGGATCAATTAATCTGTTGTCATGTGCAAATAAAACTCAGTTGCTTCTCTAATAATAATGGAGATTAATTAGTGAAATATTACTGTATTAATTTTGTAGTTTCAAGATAATGGCAGAGAGAAAAAAGTTATTGTAAAATATAAGTTTTGTTATAAGATGGCAGAACAGCACATTCTTTCCTGAAAAATAAGTATCTATTGAAATATTACAGAAAAAAATAACTATTAACAAAAATACATGGATATTTGATCTTTTGTGTTCCACAGAGGAAAGTCATACCAGTGTTATTTTAATATCAATGATATACCATTATAATTTTTATTTTGAATTAGATTTTAGTTTTATATTTTCTGTTTTCATTTTAATTTGTTAAAGTTTTTGTAATCTTGTTGTGTGTTTTGATCATTTTTATTAGTTTTAGTTTTTTTAATACAGATCCACATAGTTTTATTTTTATTTTATTTGAAGTTTTTTTAGTATTTCAACTTAAACCTGACAAACTCCTGAAATAAACACAATTTAAATAAAAATAAATATAAATTTAATTTTTTTCTTTATGGTTTTAGTTTTAGTTCATAACCCTGAGTCATACAGATTTATAACGACATGAGGAAGAGTAAATAATGATAATTGTCAATTTTTGGAGGAAAAATTTCATAATAGATAAATAGATAAATAGGTAAGATAGGTAAGTAAGTAACAGTTATGGTAGACATGGTAGACATGATAGATAGATAGATAGATAGATAGATGGATCATATTTTTGCCAACCTTTGATTGGTTTAAACTGTACACATTTCCTATAAAGCCAACATGCTCAAAATCAAATGCCAGTATGATTGCATTTCATAGTTCAGACATACGAGATTTACAACAAGGGATGGGGGGCAGAGGAGCTCCTCTCTCTGTGTTATAGGGGTTGTACAGTGCAGACCAGCATCTCCCGCTGTCCCGCTGCTGGACATTTTCAGTGCTGATGGAGCTATTGATCATGCACACGTTAAAATTATGTCTGCTTCTCTAAACACCAATGACAGAGAGGTACATTAATCAGGAAATCAATGGCTTTGTCAATGGGCTGCTGGGGCTTGACAATAGATTGCAGTCCAGAGACAAGAGACCCAGAAAGCCCTTCTCAACAAAGTCAGCGACCCATCCAAACCCCATGTGTTTATTTGAATCCACACCATTACATCAGACTTGGGTTATAAAGGTATTTAATACATTTAAGGAGTGTCTTGCATCGAGGAGCTCAGACTCCTTGAGGGAAAATGACTTATAACCCTATTCAGAACTGTTGCTTGTTTGATGTAAAGTAATGAGTTGATGAAGGCTGAGCAATGTGTCAGCGTATCATTTAAACAGCTGTAATTTATCAGCCAACAAATTAGCTGTGTTCTAAAACCTAGTGAGCTGCCCATCTAGGCGATATTTATAGGCATTATAGGGACAACGCTTCTATGATTGCTGTTCCAAACAGTAGGCAGCTAAATTATGCTCATAAAATACCTCGTGGCTAAAATGTTAAGCAGCATTTCATGTGTGCTTCATAGATAAGGCAATCCCAGAAACCTTTTCCATAGTTTTTATCCTAGTTGGCATACAGAGTGGAGCAAAATATTGTTTGTATATGAAATAAATGCATTTTTGTGTAAGTACACTACCATTTGAAAGTTTTGGGTAGTTAAGATTTTTAAAATATTTTTGAAAGAAGTTACTTGTGCTCACTTACGTAGGTGGTATTTATTTGATCAAAAATAGTGAAATATTATTACAATTTAAAATAACTCTTTTCTATTTTATTATATTTTAAAATGTAATTTAACCCTGTGATGGCAAAGCTGAATTTTCAGTAATTACTCCAGTCTTTAGTGTCATACGATCATTCAGAAATCATTTTAATGTGCTGATTCTTATTTTATTTTATTTTACTTTATTATTATTATATTTTATTTATTTATAAAAAAAACATGAAGCATTTTTTTTTTCAGAATTCTTTGATGAATAGAAAGTTCAAAAGAACAGCATTCATTTAAAATATAAATCATTTTTGTAACATTATCAATGTACTGTCATTTTTTATACATTTAATGCGTCCTTGCTAAATAAAAGTATTAATTTCTTTTAAATATAAACTCTTACTGTTTGCTTATACGTATGTATATACTTATAAGTATATAAATGCATTTTTGTCAACGTTGAACAGTTTTTGATTAAAAACAATTGTTTTCATTTTTATCTTAAGTCATACTTTTTTGTATTTGCTGTGCTTTTTAGAGTATTGTTAGAGAAAGAATCCTAAGAGTCGTTAGCTTAGCAACATGTTAACCTCGCTATTTGTTTGGTACACATATAGTAAGTGTCTATAAACATAGTTGGTTCCCATGAAGAACATTTGAAATCATTCACTTATAAAGTAACATTTCATTTAAGACGCTGCCTTAGCAGTTACCTATGTACAGTGGGTACGGAAAGTATTCAGACCCCCTTCAATTTTTCACTCTTTGTTATATTGCAGCCATTTGCTAAAATCATTTAAGTTAATTTTTTTTCCTCATTAATGTACACACAGCACCCCATATTGACAGAAAAACACAGAATTGTTGACATTTTTGCAGATTTATTAAAAAAGATGAAGGGGGTCTGAATACTTTCCGTACCCACTGTATGTAGACATTATGTAGGCAAGCTATTATGTTTGTATAATAATGGCTATTGTGAGAAATCCTGAATCCGAGAACAAAAAGTGATAACACTAACATATGTCTTGTGATATCCTTTCCCAGAACAAGATACATATTTCTAAGACTAAGAACTTTGGCCTGGCATCTGACTCCTTTTAGCATTATTAGCATACTTTGCTGTAGGGAAAGAGTCTTAAAAATGTCCAAAACAGTTTCCAACCATCATCATTTCTGGAAATGTTCTGGGCCGATCAGAGTGCGATACACCAATCAGAAGTGCATGAATGGATGTCCATGTTCCATTTAATTTATTTCTGGCTCAAATTACTACCATGTTCTACGTGTCAGCTCAAACCTCAATTAGTTATACTGCTAACAACCTAAAGCAGAGGTTAATCAGCTGATAAATCTTCAATAGCGTTATAAAGCGATGCCTCACCTGTCACCATTCACAGCAGCTGAAGCTGATATTAGCCGTAGTGTCATTATCTGTTGCTGATATAGTCACTCAACTGTCAAGCTAAAATATGGCCACTGTGGTCTATTGAAATGAGCCCCGGAGCATCTGTGGAATAATGATATTCCGAATAGAGCAAGGAAGTTACTTTCATCTGCCCTGGATGCCCATAACTCACAAGAGATCAGTATTTCTCTCGCCGCCCATCATGGTGATTGCTATTTTTCATCTAACGGAGATATTGCTTAGTATGCATGTGTTGTGCTGTTTTTAAAGGCCTCAGGACAGGGAACAGAAAGCTTTATTTTGTTTTCAGACATATCTAAGACTGTTCATGGAACAAATATTAGTAGAATGGAATGTCTTAAATTTTTCAATATTTTCAGACAGCAGGAGAAGCGTCAGATAAGTATATTGCTTATTTTCCCTGGACATTTCGTAGGATACAGTCTTTCAATATGAGCATAGACTCCGGTTATTATGAATCCAGACTCATTTGGACTTCCTGCCATGTGTCTTTTCAACCCCCTGTCTTTTTTCCCTCTCCCATCAGGTTAAACTGAATTGCAGTAGCCTGCCCATAATTTGACTTAAGACATAGGCAATTTCTCCCAGAGTTCTGAGCAGTGCTGACCGCTATAATGGACAGGGGGCTGACAGCGCAGAGCAGAAGACTGACACCTGTAACTGGAAGCCCAAATTAAAGACAAGGAGAGCCGGCAAACTGTCAGGTGGAGACATTCTGTGTTCTAATAGATCTGTGGGCAGGAAAGGTGAGGGTGGTCACAGTCCAGACATCCAAGATACACACACACACACACACACACACACACACACACA
>NW_015536542.1:887932-890434 GCF_001515605.1 Sinocyclocheilus anshuiensis
ACACACACACACACACACGCACACACACACACAGTCAAACACTCTAGTGTAATGCATGTTATGTTTTCAGTAGAACTGATGATTAAATACATTAAATCAGTGGTATTTTAGTAGACTTTTACACACTATAAACCTATAGAATCTACTCTATAAAGGTAGCAATTTGCACTTCATTTATTTTAGTAGATTTCATCCTATTTGCTGCGTGAAGACTACCTACATTTAACAGCTTTGATACACTAAAAGAACTTAGGTAAAGTCTAACTAACATACATCAATTCATTGCATCATATAAAAAGTGAGTAATATGAACTCTTGATTGTTATTGTGTTTAAAAATAGCTTCTGTAGCATAGCAAACGTGTGCAGTAAACTAGTAAGAATTTATTTGTCACAGCGCTGACATTAGTGCAGCTATTGCTCATTGAGTGGAGCAACATAGAACTAGTCATGTAGCCACCCACAACCTAGCCAGAAGCTCCACTCTTCAGCACTGTGGTGACGGTCGCCGTGATTTTGCCAAGTAAGACATGTTCCTGGATCAACATCTTTTGTTGATCCTGGATCAACATTACTGTCCAAAAATACAGACTTAACCCAATCCCCACCCCTAAACCATTACCCATAATTTATTCCTAAAATCAGAGGGAAATGATAGCTGATTAACAAGGGTGTAGAAGCACCTAATCCTGATTGTAAGCCTAAAACTGACATTTCCTGAAAAGTTATCCCTCAATTCTGATTGGTTGATTGGAATTATGTTCCTGGATCGACAAGGATGTTGATCCAGGAACATGTTGTACTTGGTCAAATCACGCTCACCCTGTGGTGACCACAGAAACTTCAACAGAACAGAAACTTTCTAAAATGTCAAACAAAACTGATCATTAAACACTTACAGGTCTTCCCCCTTACTCAAAAGCACACCTTTTTTTTCTCGTAGGTTTGGAACAATGGGTGAGTAAATGATGACAGAATTTTCATTTTTGGGTGAACTATCCCTTTAAGTAAAATCTAATTTAACTAGCAGCAACAATAATTTTTTTTCGGTGCAGTATTTATTAATATGTTGAAGTAAATTTTATTTTTATATGTTCAGTTTTTATTGTAATTTTAGTTTAGTTTTTTATTTTTTTTGTAGTAATTTTATGTGCTTTTGTCATTTTTCTTACTTTTTTAATATTTCGATTTAGCTTTTATTTTTATTTTTATTTTTATTTAAGTTGAAGTTTGTAATTTTAGTACTTCAATTTGAACTTATTTTATTTTCGGTAACATTAAGGTAACATTTTTTTTTTCAAGTTTTTTTTCATTTAATATTTTAATTTAATAGTTCAGCTTATTTTCAGTTAACGAAACCCATTTTTAATAGTTTTTGTTTTAGTTAACAATAACAACATTGTGTTAAATTGGTGTGAATAATATATATATATATATATATATATATATATTAATGTGATAAAAACAATTAATTATACATCATGCATAATTGAATTAACAATGCCTTTTAAACAAAATTTCTGAATTTGAATTTGTAACTAATTTTAACTAGAAATCTTTGAACGTTCACTTTAGATGGATGGATGGATGGATGGATGGATAGATAGATAGATAGATAGATAGATAGATAGATAGATAGACAGATAGTTAGATAGATAGAATAATCAACTATTTCCACAACTCTAAACATATATTCTCACAGTCACACACACACACACACACACCAACATTTTGTGCTCGTATTGTCAGATGGCGCATTCTCATGCTGGAAAAACAGCAAGTTCTCTGATTGCAGTAAATATAATCACTCATTACTTTGGAAAGCTCCCAGTGGTAGCAGCTGTTCAATAGCTATGAGGATTCTTATTATTTATGCAAATGCACACCTTTTTGAAAGGTTTTCTTCACATGTGTAGGTGTTATGACTGTCAATCTTTATTAACAATTTCCGCAGGATAAAAGTATTTAAAGGAACCAAGTCTTCATACCTGGATGAGATATTTACTATAGGAGATTTACACTAAGTACCACTGTCAAAGAAGGCCGATCTTTGCCTCAGGTATGTTCGTTTTACCCCTTCTTTAGTTTTCTAAAAGTTTCTTCAAGGACACCGATAAATTCATATTCATTCAATGCAACTGTAAGTTCACAGATACATACATCTTCACACTGAAACAGAGTTCCCACAAGGTCAAACATGTCCAATGTCTTTATATACAGGTGCATCTCAATAAATTAGAATGTCGTGGAAAAGTTCATTTATTTCAGTAATTCAACTCAAATTGTGATGTGCACTCATGTGCACATGTAGGCAACAAATAAGCAGTGGTGTAATGTAACGAAGTAATAATACTTTGTTACAGTACTTGAGTATTTTTTGGGAGTATCTATACTTTACTTGAGTTTTTATATTTCAGCCAACTTTTACTTTTACTCCACTACATTTCCTAATTAAAATGTATACTTTTACTCCGATACATTTCCCCGAAGCATATTCGTTACT
>NW_015536542.1:890481-890919 GCF_001515605.1 Sinocyclocheilus anshuiensis
AAACAAAGATCACAGCACTGTTTTGCATCTCTGAGCAATGGACGGTGTTTACTTATTGAATGAATCAGCTTTTTGAACGAATTGGTTGAATAAATGATTCAGTGATTCACTCATTAACATGGTCATATGCTTTGTTTCTGAATGAATCAGCCGTTTGAATGAATCGGTTGAATCTCAATGACTCACTGATTAACAGTCACTTGCTGTCACCTATTGGCGGTTTTAATTTCACATTTCGACTATTTTTTCATGTTTTAAATTATTTAAAAGATCAGTATTCAACGTTTTATGTTAAAAACAAACGATTAGGCCTATTTATGCATCTGTAACTGCAGTTTAAATGCATCCATGTCCCCTCTGAGATACATAAACTATGTAAATACATCTAAATGCTATTTCAGATGCAGATTCCAGAAATGTTTTCTTACGTTGGAATGA
>NW_015536542.1:890988-921049 GCF_001515605.1 Sinocyclocheilus anshuiensis
ACAAAACATTAGGCCTATTTATGCATCTGTAACTGTGGTTTAAATGCATCCATGTCCCCTCTGAGATACATAAGCTGTGTAAATACATCTAAATGCTATTTCAGATGCAGATTCCAGAAATGATTTCTTATGTTGGAATGAAAGACACTAAGTACCAGATGAAGTGCTTCTTATTCTTACCCAAAAATACAAAATGGAAGAAAGAGTTAATACTGAACACAATCTTGCTATTCAAGCTGTGTATGAACATATATATATATATATATTTGCTTCTTTTCCATTTTGCATTTACTTGTACTTTTACTTTCAATACTTAAGTACGTTTAAGATTTAAAAAATACTTTTTGTACTTAAGTACAATAAATATCACATACTTTAAGACTTTTACTCAAGTAATATTCTAAACGGTGACTTCAACTTCTACCAAAGTCATTTCCTGGTAAGATATCTGTACTTTTACTTGAGTATGGCTTTCAGGTAGGCCTACTTTATACACCACTGCAGGTTCCACCCTTATCGAAATCGTCAATCATCATCAGTTACTGACGTCCAACATCAAATATATGACACTCATACGTGGTCTGTTTTTTTTGTACTTGAATCAATGAGAAACACAAAGATTACTGAACATATTAAAGAGTATTGGACATGTTTACGCACACACACACACACACACACACACACACACACACACACACACACACACACACACACACACACATACATATATTTAGGAAAGCCTTTTACAGCTATTGGAATATTCATGAATTTTCTAATTGAAAAAAAAAATATATATATATATATAAAAAAAAAATAATAATTAATTTCCTTACATTAGCACACATGAATGAGGGGAATTGGCAGATAGAGGTTGAGGTGCTTTATTTTTTAATTACCATGTTTGTTTGTTTACTTATTTATTTTCACCCATAATTTTATGAATGCTCAGTTTTGGTGAATATTCAAAATAAGGTGTTTAAATGGCCCAGAATTCCTATTAATACATGCATATATATATTTTTTTTTTGTAGAAAAATAGCTTATTTATTATTATTATTATTATTATTATTTGCCATTTGCATTTTTTTAAAACCATAATATTGGTTAAATCTGATCAAATTCATATCATTATCAGTATATTTGTATGCATGTAAACATGATCACTGTCTGAAAATGTCTATTTATTTAAATTAATTCGGCACTGGTCTTGATAAATTGCATGAATTTTTCTTCACAACCTTCATTTGCATCAGTATTGACAAAAATCTAAACTTTTATTCAGACCATTAGACTTTTAAGTTAAAAAAGACGCCCTGAAGAACACGAGAGATGGAGCAAGTCCAAATTTATGTTGCTTTTAATTTTGTATTCTTACTCATTATCCCCCTCTGTTTCTCATTATCCTGAAGAGTTAGTTACACCTGAAATGCACAGTTATTGACAAAAACACCTTAATTTAGGCTTTAAAAATGAGTGCATGTTGCTCATTCAGTAAGCGAAAATGAGCATTTTTAAAAGCATGTTTAAAATGCAGCACCAGTTTCAGATTTGTTTGGAGTGTGCTCTGCAATTCTAATCATCCTGTCTGCTCTTCAGAACAGAAGTCAACACTCCAAGATTCAGAGCGGGACACTTCTGTCTGTCTTATCATAATCCAGTTTGGCTACATGCATCGCCTGGTCTGTTTCTGAAATCTGTCCCTGCATCTGGGACTGCACTACCAGCCTGTGTCACTGCTCAAACTGGATTCAATCATACAGTGTTGGCAGAACAACAGTGCAACACCTAAAAAGTGTTGAATTCCTTGAAATTCGTCATGGCTGTCAGGGGCCCTAGCTCAAAGTCAGTGTTCTCATCCATTATTTAAGAATCTTTCTGATGGATGCTAAGGTCACTTAGAGGCAAGTGTACACCCCTCCATCTCTCTCTCTCTCTCTCTCTGTTAGAAATCTGTGCCAATCATGAATGCTGTTGAGGGTTTTGGCAGAATGAAGAGATGATGGAATGCAGTGCTGCTAGTGGGGATTCGGAGATAGAAACAAAACTTTCATTGTGAAGGCTGAGCTATTTATACACAGCACACTGTGGTATTCTTCATCTATGAGGGCTGTAAATTCTTGAATACATTTACAGAAATTCGGACCATTGTTTTTGTGGTTTACCTTGAGACTAGTCATGATCACTTTGGTCCCCAGGTCCACAAGTCTGCCCCGACATCAATCTCACTGTTCCTGACAGTGTGTACCGGTAATAATGAGCAATGACAAATGGACTTTCTCTGTAAAGTCCCTGACAACACACTGCAAATTTTATTTTCTTAATCGTCTTGTTTTCTGGTTAAAAATATCTGCATGTCCTTAAAAAGGCACTGAACTTAATTGTAAACTTAATTCGAAAAGCATTATTTTAATATATTTTAATGTTGTAATATTTTTCATAAAATGTATTTTCCTTGTACTATGTATTTGTTACTTTATTCTAAATAGATATAAGCAAACTATTTGTTAAAAAGCAACATTGTATGCAACACGTTTTATCTTAAATTATTAGTTTTTTTTTCTTGTTTTAGCTCACTAAATATAGATTTATACATAATTCTACCAATATTACATTAGGATTAGGTTACTCACCATTGGATCCTCAGCAGTGAATGGGTGCCGTCAGAATGAGAGTCCAATCAGCTGATAAAAAACAATCACAATAATCCACAAGTAATCCATCTGTCAATCAGCTATTGTTTTGTGAAGCGAAAAGATGTGTGTTTGTAAACAACATCCATTATTAAGGGGTTTTAACTTTAAACCATAGTTTCTGGCCAAAATACCAGTCCATAATCCATAATAACGCTTCCTCTAGTGAAAAAGTCCTTCCTCTGTTGTCCTCTCAGATCAAAATCAACTGACACATTTATGTAGAACTAATTTAGACTGTTTTGGCTTGTAAACAGTGCTTGGTCTGTGTATTTCTCTCCTGATTCAGATGGGACAAGCTTTTCCCTGGAGAAAGCAATATTATGGATAGAGGACTTTGAAACAGCTGTTTGGAGTTAAAAGTGTCTTGATGATGATTTCCCCCCCCCCTACAAACACACAGCTTTTGACCTCACAAGATGCTAATTTCAAGACTGGAGTCGTGTGGATTAGTTGTGGATTATTGTGATGTTTTTATCAGCTGTTTGGACTCTCATTCTGACGGCACCCATTTACTGCAGATGATCCATTGGTGAGCAAGGGATGCAATGCTAAATTTCTCCAAATCTGTTCTGATGAAGAAACAAACTTATCTAGATCTTGGATGGCCTGAAGGTGTGCAAATTTTAGTTGTAAATGGCTGTTTTTAGAGGTGTGGCCACTCTAATAACCAGTACACTCACTGAAAAAAACAATAAGTAGATTTACTTAATTTTTATTTTGCAAGTTTTTGCACACATACATTTCAAGTAAAATTGAAGTATTAAATTAAGTCAAATCTACTTGACTAAGTTAGGTGAAATTAGCAAAGGAAATAAGTACATTTAACATGGCCAGTTAGAGTTTGATGAGTAATTTTTATTTAATTATTTTGTTAAATATGCAGTACTCAAGTACATTTCCCTCAGTTACAGTTTATAAAATTTACTCAAACAATGTAGCACTGGAAAACAACCATGCTATTAAAGCATGTGGTTCACTTGCAAACATGTAAGTAAGCAAGTAGGCAGTTTGTTATCCTTGTGAAGATAACATGTCAATATAATATAATTATCACCCAAATGAACACAGAGACCTCAATACTTGGTACACCATACACAATGACGGTAACAATCAGTGGATAGTGTTTGAGTATAAATGTGAGTATAAATGGGTCATTTTGAGTAGAAAATTAACTCCAGATATCACAAAACAGTTACTAAACCTAACGACAAAATCAACCATAAAACAGTGTAAATACAACTCGAAAACAGTGAAAATGTTAACCTTTTTTTAATTCTTGCCTGAACTAAATTATTTAATGTAGAAATTACATTTGTTTTTATGTAGTATTTACTTCACCACAAAATCATTTTTATCAGTGACATCACACTTGATGTTATGGCCTCAAAACATATCACACCTATTGATGCAAAATGTTTTCTAAAAGCACAGCAAAGTTTTTGGCACATTTCTGACAGCTTGTACTTGGTATTCCCAGATACAAAAGAGATTTAAAAGGATGAGACATTCGACTTTAGGACAAGAGGGAGAGAGAGAACACTGTGTAGGAGCCATCTGGGCCAGTTTAATGATGGTGATGTCTTATGTTAGGATCTCTGGCATTGTGTTTTCTCTCTCTGTCCATCTTTGTCATTCTCTTTTTCTGTCTGTTATCGATATTTCTAGATTTTAATTCCAGTTTTAATGACACCATGTAATCAAAATGGCTTTTAATCCATGTGTGTTAGCTTTGAGGGCATCATTGCTAGTGCTCTCCTACACTGTACATTTTTTTGTTTAAAGTTGTAAATAAACAGATTATTTGAGCATGTTTTAAAGAGAATACTATTTCAGTCTTTCTACTTTAAAATTTCAATGTATTACTTCCCATTTTTGCAATGATTGTAATAATTTTACTAGCATTTTCTGAGTGAAAACTGTTTCTATACACCAAATGTTTTTAGTGCAAATGTGGATGGAATTCACTTTAGAAATTGTGTGTTTAATATTTACATCATTTCACTCTCAATAAAACAGTCCAGAAATATGGATGACTCATCCTGCACTCTACAGATTTCTGTCCAATCAGATGCTTTCTAGATTCAGCATTTCCCTCCAACAGAACCAAACAGTGAGTACCAAATTATGGCTCATGGTTATGATATAAACTGGCCATGTTTACTGTTTCCATAGGAAATAATATGTCAACACAGGACAGAAAACTGCAATTCTCAAAGCATTTCTTGGGGTTTTAAAGCAATTAGAAAACCTCCATCAGGAGAAACGTGACTTGGATTTTAGGGATGTTAAACAAAACGCAAAAGAGTTTTGAGTGAAAAGCTGCTGTTTCTCTTATAGACACAAAACAATTTGAGAAAAAACGAGAATGAATAATTATTAGACGTTGTTCTCCACTGATAAATGCCAAATGTACTATTAATTGTTTTTTTCATTTTTGCAAAACAATAATTTCCTTTCAAATTAATGCTGCTTCCTATCTATTCATAAATTATATTACTTCTAGGCATATGTTTAATATTAACGATTTTAACTCAGAGCATAAGGTTCTAAATACTGTTTTAATCTGTAACATAAGCAGTTGGCGCATTGTTCTACTTTCCCCAGATCAAAATTCTTTGAAGTTAAATATGTTTCTCAGAATTAACACTGAGAACTGGGAACATAATATGTATTAGTCTATAATACAATTGTGTTCTACATCAGCGCTTAATCCTTTTGTGTAAATCCGCTGATATATTGGCCAGCTGTCTACCTTTCTGGTACACTGCCGGCATTATTTCACCTTTCTCAATCAATCGTGACATCTCCATCCTAATCTATTTTAACAGACTTCATTTTATAAAGAATATTTTGGTCTGAAATGATTTCAGTAATACAAGTACACAAGCAGATATAATTATAAACACTGCTGCATCCACTGTGGTTCTCTTTGTTGGGTGCAGCACTAAAGTGGCGAAGAGATTCAGAGTCATTTTGCATGCTATACGCACTCAGGGCATATTACACATTCATTCCACACAATGTGATTAAATGCTTGTTTTCACAGAAAATGCGCTGAATATGAACAGTGCCACCACTTTCCTGAGGGAAAACACTGCTTTTATGAGCTTTTAGACACTTTGCATTCTAATCTCCGAATCTTTAGGGGGATTTGCCATGCTAACCATGCCAGTTAATCAAAACCTCACCCGCAATTTATTTATTCTTTCATGAATTCCCACTTGTGTTCTTCTGTAAGAATCTTCTACAGCTATTTCTGAAGTTATTGGCATTTTCTGCAGTGGAGAGGTGAATATCATTTGTTGAAGTTGCGATGACCTCTGTCTCTGTCTTTATGTGTGTGTGTGTGTGTGTGTGTGTGAGCGGGTAGTTTGATTAGTTTGCTTGGCCAATCATACCACATGCAGCACAGATTAAATCTAGCAAGGATCCTAATAATTACCCACAATCCTTAGTCATCAAGGAATGTAAATCTACCACATCTCATCTTTATTCAGAGAGAGATTTTCTGAACAACTCTTAGTTCTGAGAGCTTGAGAAAAATTGGCCCCTTCAGTTTTATATTTTTGTTTTTAGACACGTTTTTATGAATAGTATACAAAATTAAGTCTGACATGCTTTTTTTGTGTGCTGTGTTTGTGTTGTGTTGTGTTTTTTTAGGAGGGGGTGATCCTTCTTCCAACTCAGTGATTCTGTTTATATATATATATATATATATATATATATATTTATTTATTTATTTATTAATTTATTATTTTTTTCTGACATCTTGGTGTTATATCTTTCACTTGGATGTTATCCAAGTTGCACTGAGTAAATACGGCTGTGTCCATCTTCATTCAGGGGGTGATTCTTTTCTATACCCACTGTATGTATGTATGTATATATACATACATACAACATCATTTCAAAATAATGATTAATTAATCTGCATAATTTTCATCTTTGGAAACAGTCCAGACTTCTGTGGTACAGGCCAAAATCTTGGAAAAATCTTGGAAAACATCCATTTGATGTACTTAAAGGGGTCATGTGATGCTATTTTAAAGATCATTATTTTGTGTATTTGGTGTAACAGAATTTTCAAATACTGTACATTATTGTAGGTCACATAGATGCAGTACACAAGCCGCGGTTAAGAAAGGAAAACTTGAAATCGCATCATATGACCCCTTTAAATCTAGCTACTTTTCATGCTAGGGTAATGTTATACTAGATTCTGTAAATAATTTATCTAACCTATCTAAAAGTTCACAACAAAAGAAGCTCAAAAAATTCATTCTAATGTAATATTTTTCCTACTAAAGCAATGGGGCACCAAAGTGTACCGTATTTGTGGCAAGTGTCTGAAGTGTAAATTTGTGTGTGTTTTGTTTATGTGAGAAATATCCTTCAAAAGAGAGCTTAAAAGCTGCTTGGCACTATTGAATTTCAGCCACACAATATGTTTATATTTTCTCTGAGAGAGAAATCAAATGTCAGTATTCCCAACTGAGCACAATTAGTTCCGTTAGAGTGTAAAACGGTCTGAAGACATGAAGCTCTGGTCAGCGTTATCGACGGCTATAGCAGAGGTATTGAATTTTCCAGTTCGCCAGAACACAATGATTCATTTTCAGCTGTTTTGAGTCTATTCTCATATCATTTTACCAGAATACTGCTGCCGGACTAAGAATAACCCAGCCCACGTGCTGTCTGGAAATCTTTAGAGAAAAGGAAAGAAAGATTACTCCTTTTCTTGCATTACTTTTCTTTTTTTTTGTCATCTTCATTTCACTAGTTTTAAATATATTTTCAGAGACACAGTTTTAGGTCATGCATCTTTGCGGTCCGCGAGTTTACTAATGAGGATGCGGAGCTTGACTTCAAATAAATCATGCAACAGTCATCAGAAAATCATTAAAATTCACATCTTCCCCACAACATGTGGAAACACCAGCGAATTAAAGTGTTCGAAAATACACTGAGATGGCATTTCACATGCGTGATTAAAAAACTGCTCTTCGGAAGAAAGCAAAAAGTCTGCCGTCGGTGAAAAGAGACAGCTGTCTGGTCTGTTGTGGCAGCTGAGAGAAGAGTGAAGGAAGATTCTCCTGTCTCGTTCGCAGAGGTGTCATCGTGATAAATAAAAGAGAGGCACCTGGGTGGTCAGAGAAGAGTCTGTTTAATGTCTAGACAGGGGGAGAGGGAACCAAGCCCCTGAGAGGCTATAAAGAGCCTGAAAGTGTTCGTTTCACATGCAATAGTATGTCAAATTGAGGAAAACTAAACCTCACACTCACACACTGTATTATGGAAATGTGGTTGTTTTATACAATGAAAGAGACCTTTGCATTTCTTTACCCTTCATTCCAGAACGGCTCATGAGGCTTCAGCGCATGTGCGACTTTGAAGGAATGCGCTTCACCCTGCAGCAAATAAAAAAAAAATCACTCCTTTTTAATAATTGGTTTTAAATATGTAAATGTTAATTTTGCATTATCTACAGGCCAATGTGTACATTAAACACAGTAAGTGTGTGTGTGTGTGTGTGTGTTTCTTTTTTCCTAATAGTGCAAAACCAGGGTCAAGTGAAATTGCTCGTATCTTTCTCCTTCATAGCTCCAAAGAAGTATCAGATTTGTCACAGACGTTTCATCAAGAAATTAGAAAAACTAACGATACCAAAGGAAACTGTTAATATACAACAAAAGGAGAGGGTGATAAAATACATTTCAGCGTCATAGTTCAGATGGATTTGATGAATATATTTGACTTCATACTGAGACCACTGCTTTTTGACAGCAGATTTTGGTATATTTGTATTAATCAAACAAATGAGAACTTATAGAGTGTGTGGTTTTCTTTTCACATGACAGAATTTTGTGTATGTCTCCTGGTATTCCCTTCGTGTTGGGGAACTAATGTGTGTGTGTCCTGATATTTCCTACGTTATGGGGACCAAACGTCTCCACAACGATATAGTAATACCAGTAATATTTGACCTTGTGGGGACATTTCCTCCATATGAGAGCAAGCTTATCATACAGAATGAAGTTTTTTGAAAACCTAAAATAGCAGAAAGGGTAGGGTTAGGGTGAGGGGATAGAAAATACAGTTTGTACAGTATAAAAACCATTTTGCCTATGGAATGTCCCCATAAAATACACACACACACACACAGCTCCATCAGTTAATGTCCCTCACACCCTCAGCACTCAGCACACAGATAACTTCACAAACCAGCCAGCATTCCTCACAATCACCCTTCACAAAGCCCTGAGTAGCCTTCATACAACTACAAGTTGGAACTAACAAAAAGTGACATTGTAGTACCATGGTCCTGTACGTATTGTGTGTGTGTGTGTGTGTGGTTTAATCATTAACCAATGAGACCTTATTGTAAAGTGTTAGTGTAATATATATACATATATTACTTTCTTTTTTAATTTTTTCCAATATTTGATGTTCAGGTAGGACTGAAATATTTTTACACACTGACAACCTGCACCATCTACCAGAGAACAAGGCAAAATATGTTGCGTTGAGGGGGAGAGTGGGGTCCAAATTTTGCTATATTATTCAAAAAAGCCGCAAAAAAGCCTCCTAAGAATGACAAGCAATAAAACAAAGATTAGCCTGTTTGCACTGTGTGCCATCATCAAGCCACCATCATTGTCTTAGAAGCTTCCTAGTTTTTGAGCTGCTTGCGACACCATCAGCGTGTCACTGTAGGGTCGGAGCTATAGAGAGGAAGATTAGCATTAGCATGTGGAGAAAAGAGCTAATGAAGTGCGCATAGCAGGTTATCATATGTCTCCTCCTCACACTCTGTGTGACCATGATCCCCTCACAAATCAAATCTCCGGGCCAATCCTCCAGATGGATAATTGCGTACAGGGATATGATAAGCTTTTGTAATAGAGATCTGTCAATCAATGAATGCCACATGACTTCTCGATCCGGAGTGTTTACTCAAATGGAATGGAAGAATTTGGCCGGTGCCACTCGGGCCGCTTCCTTTTCTGCTGCTCCAAAGGATGTTCTTGCTTCATTTCATTAACTGGGTGGGAGTAAAAGCAAATTTGCCTTATGAAAAGCAATTACTGCACTGCTGACTGGTGCTTTTGTGTGCGGAGGAGAGAGTTCCTGCCCCTCTTCTTCAAGTCTGAGACTTCTGCATCATTGATTTTTAAAACACAGCCAGACATTACAGCTTTTTAGCCTTTCAAGTCCTTCCACTACCTTTATTAAAGAACAATTTGAGGCCTTGTTTAAGACCTTATTTTCACATTAAGATAAAATCTATTGAAAACATATATAGCATTACTATAAATATAATTATTAAATTATTGATTATTTTAATTATTATAAAATATGTAATATTATGTATATACACATACTGTCCAAAAGTTGGGGGTCAGCAAGTTTTTTTTTTTAGATTAATTAATACTTTTGTTCAACAAGAATGCATTGCATTGATCAAAAGCGACAGTAAATACATTTATTATGTTGCAAAAGATTGCTATTTTTAATAAATGCTGTTCTTGAACTTTATCAAATAATCGTGAATATTTCTGAAAGATCATATGACACTGCAGACTAGGGTAATAGCTACTGACAATTCAGCTTTGCTATTACAGGAATGAAGTAAAACAGAATTGCATTAATATATTAGTATGAATATATTAAAATAGAAAACAGTTATTTAAATTGTAATGATGTTTCACAATATACTTTGCTGAAAATTCAGCTTTGAAATCACAATAAATTACATTTTAAAATATATTCAAATAGAACATAGTTATTTTAAATAGCCTAGTAAAAATATTTCAAAATTTTACTGTTTTGCTCTACTTTGGATCAAATAAATGCAGGCTTGGTGAACAGAAGAGACTTCTTTAAAAAACATTAAAAATCTACCTGTTCAAAAAGTTTTGACTGGTAGTGTATAAGGCAACTTTAATTTTTCTCAAATTTCTAGCTTTAACTGTCTTAGAAATCAGATAACTGCTGGACAATAACCAATAATAATGATTTGTTTATATACTACAAACACTTTTTTATCACATAATAAGGCAGAATAGTTTCTATACTGTAATAAATGCTATGTCAATTAGCACTGCATTGTTCATATACTTTATTTATTACCTGGAGATGACTTGACAAACACAAATAAACCATATATTGTCGCAATCGTATGTTTAATGTCTTCATGTTTCCAAACGTTTCTGTTTTTCTGTGAAAACAACTGTTTTCATACAGGATAGCTGAACGGTTTTGTCCATATTAGGAATTTCCTTGTACGACTTTCTGCGCGAGAGCACCCTCCGGCTTCGAGTATGAATGAAACATACACTGCACGGAATGTTTAGCGCTCCGCGTTGTTCATCTCGCCTTATTCTGGGTCCGAATAAAACATCAGATCATGCACAGACTATCCTGTCTCTTTGAATTTAAATCTATATTTATTCACACCGGCTCTTGAAAACCTCTATGCGAACACACTTGCCCGAAAAAGTGTGGGGGGGACACGTCCCCCGCGTAATCTACGCCCCTGTGTGTATATATATATATATATATATATATATATACTAAAAATGTCAAAAACACAAAAAATGACTAAAACTTTGACTAAGATTAAAATGAAAACTTAAGTTAGAATGAATTTAATTAATATATAAAAACAAAAAATGATTCAAAATAGTAATAAAAAATTATCAATGATAAAAAACCTACTAAAATATTCAATGATATCTCAACGATACTAATAAAAAATAACTGAATCAAACAAATGCAGCCTTGGTGAGCATAAGAGACCTCTCTTATGAAGTTTAAATCATATATTTATGTGTGCACAAAAATCATATATGTAATTTTTGTTTAATAATATTACATTTCTACATTAAAATTTTGAAACTGAATTGTCACGATTTTATTCAGATCAACTCCATATCAGCCACCCAGAACACCCTAGCAACCACCAAGCAATGCCCTGGCAACCACCTACAACATCCTAGCATCTTCACAACAGGTTCTGCACAGGTAACCAACAGTCCCATTTTCTCTAGAAATCTAGTCCCTAGCATCTTAAAAAAATATTCTCTCCTAACACCTGTCTGTTTTGATTTCAGGAATATTTTAAGAATATTTTGGGAAAGGCTTTAGACCCATTTTATTTATTGGAAATTGAATGAATCCATACTAAAGTGCTAAGAAAGCCATTACTCTTTCTTTCAATCTAGGAATTGAGATAAGCTTGCTAAGAGGAATGTAAGTGCCAACTTATTAATGCAAGCAATTTCAGTGATTGTGTCTTCTTTAAGCTGTACTGATTCATAATGTGTGATAAAGTCTTTCAGCTGGTGATCCTGTCATGATCTCTGTGTATCAGCTGGGCTGTTACAGTACATTTATGGGGTACAAAGTGCCAGAAATGCAAAAAAGAATGAATTAACAGATTCCTCAGATTATGAAGTAATGGCATGGGGGTCAACAAACACACGGCATAAATACTGCTAAAGCAAAGTGTGTGGGCTGAGTATATTATCAGGGGAAGCAGTTAAAATTGCATTCAAAATGAACAACAAAATTGAATTTAATAATCAGCAGACATTTACTTTCTCTAGTGAAAATTATATTTTTTTTACAGTATTATTTATATACAGTATTTATCAATACAAATATAGTATGTATGTTTAATTAGCTTTTATTTTATATTTTCAGTTTTTATTTTAATTTTATTTTAAGTTTGAGCAATTTTTAATATGCTTGTCATTTTTTTTATATTTTGCCTAATATTTACTTGAGTTTTAGTAATTCTAGTACTTTAGAACTTATTTTATTTCACTTACAGTAGCTGCCAATGCAACATTTCTAATTTTATGAAATTTTTTTTATTTGGAAATTATTTTTAATAGCTTTACTTTTAGTTTACTTGAACAATAACAACACCACTGATTAGAAACTAATTCTCATTGTATATATCCAGTGTTCAGGTGTCTGAATCAATACACCAAATTAGCATCCAGAAACTGCTCTTTTCTCTAATGAATAAAGAGCAGAACAAAGCTGAGACGAAGCAATGTCAGTTTAAGATATCATCCTGTTTCTCATTGGGGCCTAATTTACATCCTTGTTCTAATTTAAGCTGTTTTTAACAACTAGGTGGCGAACAGCAGTGCTAAATTCCCACAGCTCATTGTAATAAGGCAATCACTACACCTGTGTCTTTTTGTAATGCAAGGCACCAATTTTCTTCACCTGAGCTCAAGCGCAATGTGCCGAGCTAATCTGATTTGAGAGAAAATATGGAGGGTATGAGAGAAAGACACTGACAGAGAAATAGTTTTTAAAAGAAACATTAAGTCAAGCAAATGAATATGGTTATTTTATATGTTTATCTAGATTTGTGAGTAATTATGTAACATACTGTGCACTGCAGTAATATATTAGTAAGCTATTTTAAATACAGCGAGAGTCTGAAATCAGAATCGCATACTAGCATTCTATTATTATTTCTGTCATTCTTTTTAAAAGCAGAAATAAGACTATTGGCTATGCCAGTTCATGCAAGAGCACAAAGTTTGAAAGTTGAAAGTTTAGAGTCCCACTGACTTGAATAATATGGACAATAAATAAATACAAAATTTAAATACTCTTCTTCAAATGTCTTCTTTTGTGTTCTGCAGAAAAAAGGAAGCCATACAAGTTTGGAACAACATAATAGTGAGTAATAGTGAGTTTTCATCAAACTTAAAGGTAGTTCACCCAAAAATGAAAATTTGTCATTTACTAACCCTCATGTCGTTCTAAACCTGTATGGCTTTCTTTCTTCTGTTTAACACAAAATAACATATTTTGAAGAATGCGGGTAATCAAACAATTGACTGTAGCCTTTGACTTCCATAGTATTTTTTGCCATACTATGGAAGTCACTGGCTACCTTTCATTGTAACTTTTGTCCTCAACAGAAGAAAGAAACTTATTTGGAACGACATGTCAGTGAGTAAATGATGACAGAATTTTCAGTTTTGGATGAACTATCCCTTTGAATCTTACTGTAGCTACAAGCACTTGCTTGAACTTTACTCATTTACTCATTGATTTGCCATCATGCCCTTCCCTTCCAAACTCGTATGGCTTCTTTTTTTTTCTGCAGAACACAAAAGAAGGGTTTCATCAGTTTTTGTCCATAATTTGAAAGTCGGTGGGAGCCAAAACTTTAAACTTTCAAACTTGCGTAGAGTATGTTTTGGCAACCTATGGGGAGAAACTTGTAATATGTTAGAAAGCATAATGCAACATGATTGTGCATTAGCATCTGAATAGATACTTACATAAGAAAATACAGTTAAAATGAAAAGAAATGAGATATCATATACCATAATGCAATATATTTTACTGTATATAACAAAGTCACCAGGTGAACTGATCTGCCTATTCAAATGCAAGTGGGCCGCTGTATTAGGAGTGGTTCAAAACAGAGCCTGTGCTATTTGCAGGAAATGAGAAAGTCAAATGCAGGCTGACTATGTGGGGCGCGAGCCCGTCTCAGCGCTTAGCTCTGCCCGCCTGAGGTAATCGCTTCACACTGCCTGATTTAAGACAGAGGTCTTTAGATTTAAATGTCTCATTAGAATTCAGTGGACGTGAGAAGTGATAAGCGTCTAAATGAGAGCAGGGCATGTGCAAGCAGAACAAAAAGCTGATTAAAAGATGCGCTCGGCAGTTCACCCTCTGAATGTCACTGCTGAATCTATGGCATCTTAGTTCATCTACTTCCATGCAGTCACTGTTCCTAGTCCTTGCTGACCCTAACCTGCGAGACTAGGAACAGCGACTGCAGGGAAGTAGACACAGCATTTTTGTACCTCTTAAAGTCAACATGAAATGTCATTTGAACCAATTTTACTTCTGTTATGTGACATATTTCTTAGTTAAAGAGAATATTAAATGTGAAAAGCAGAGTGGGACTTCATTTTACCCATCTGTAAGTGGGTGTTACATCCTAAAATGAATTAGGTAGTTGGCAGAGAGGAGACTGAAAAGTGAAGTCAATCTAGAGGCTGAGAAAGTTTTAATTAAAGATTATGAAGACAAACTTTTTTTCTCTCTCTAAAGATTCATTAGAGAAAGGAACATGTATTAAGAATAGAGTAAACAGGGTTTTGATTTCATGTTGAATGAATTTGGTTTCAGAACAAATTAAAGTGAACCTTGTATTTACCTAGTATATTTTATATAAAAATAAATTGTATTTAAATATGATTTTAATGTAATAATATATACATACAATAAAAAGTTTATTAATAATTATATAATGTTTATTATAAATGTATATAAAATAAAAAATTAAAAAATGATGTAAAAATGTTTACTTGCATACATATCACATTTAATTACATAATAATAACACACACACACACACACATATACATTTGTCGTTTTTAAAATGATAAAAATGCCAAGCTCTGTCATGAAACTCTAGATGGCTCAGGCTGATGGGTCATTAATAATGCAAACTGATGATATTCACAGCTTTAAGCTACTTGGCACAAGCTGATTGGTTCATGCTGCATATGCAGCCAATAAGCTTGCTGCTTTACATTTAAATGGCTGGTTTGCATTCACTAAAGCATTTCACAGTGCGCTTTAAGAATTCTTCTGAAACCCTCCGCAGCAGTATGTCTTAAATACTCACAGCTGTGTATTGGTGTATTGGCAGTAGCAAGTTCCTGTACTTGCTTTGCAGCAGCAGCAACTATCTACAACAACAGCAATAACCAACAGCAGCAGCGTAGCAGATCTATTCTGCCAATACCAAATACATTAACGCTGTCATATCCATTACCATGCTAAATTTTTCAGAGAGTTGTCATGATAGAACTATATTTACACTATAAAACATGAGGACAGCATGTATTTGGACACTTTTTGTCAACCTTTACCTACTTTTATATATAAAACCTATATAGAATTCCTCTGCCAGACAGCATTTCATTATTTTGATCAGCCGCCAAAACACACACAAAGTGGATTCTTGGATATCATTGCCGGTGAAGGATTAATCTATACTGCCTTCAAAAATTTACCAGATGTAGGCATTTAAGAAGACAGCGTGTAACATAATCATTCAATTCGAACTTCCATTAATCCCATCCTACCCTAATAAGGCAGCAATTTGAAGGTTTCGGATACTCTTTCTCTGTCTCATTCTCTTGTTCTCTTGTGGTGCGATTGTGAAAGCTATACACAGATCCATTTACACAGTGCAAGAGGCAGTCAAAAGAGTTAAAAAATTAGGAAAAGAAAACAACTCTATATTGACCAAAACCCTTGTATCTGGTGTTTAAAAAGCAGCAAATCAAAAGTCTCCAGTGGCCTGAATGCAAGAGACTGATTTCCTTTTATTCCACAGACCAAACCCCCTCTGGAGTGCAAAAAAGCCTCGGACGGCAGAAGTCTGGCCTCCCGTGCACTCAACGTTGCACTCACTTGTATCAGGGCTTTCAAAGGCAGGATATTTCAGGGCTTTCAGTGACTCTGAGAGCCCAGAGTCCATGGTGAGGCCACGGAGACCCGCTGGTCTTTCTTTGGAAGAGTGATATTGTAGAAATTTGAGAACATGGAGTCACACAGCAAGTGAGTACAAGCTAAATGCCACCTACTGGATCCAGAAGGCCTGAGGGACAGACTCACACTGCTGCCACAGAGTACCGGCTCTATGCGTGACCTTTAGCTCTGTGTCAGAGCGACCTGAAAATCACACAAGACATGGATTAGAACTTTCAGGGTGGAAACTGAGCCACACTTGCCACTGAAGTTGAGAAGCATTCAAAGTTTCATCTTAGAAAGAAGAAGGGATAGGTTGGTGTGTTAGAAATTTGATTAGAAGACATTGTCTGTCAGGAAGCATGTCACCGAAGCTTCCATCTGGGTCAGTATCTATGCTCTCATTGGTGGTCAGTACATACTTATTTGCATAAACTCTTTAACTTTGCTGCATCACCATACAACAGAAACTTTTGACGGCCTATGAAAAAAAGTAATTTGAGTTATTAACTAAAGTTATTGTCTTTTGTGTTCGACAAAAGAAAGAAAGTCATACAGGTTTGAAATTTCATGAGTGAGTAAATGAAGTGATTGCATGGTGTTTTGTGCACAGCCTAGTTGTAAGTATGCAATATTCCATGATCAACTAACACATTGTCTCCAAAACCTGAGATTTGCACAATCTTTTCCTTTTGCTGGCAGCCTCATTCATGTTTGTGGTTCTAGACCATCATTCACACGCCCACACTGAGCTTCACTGGTGTGAGGAGTGAACGTGCAATATGCCATGAGCCAGATGAGCCACACAATACAATATATCAGCTCCAGTGCATTATTGCATAGCAGAGCAAATGCAGGGAGGCCACTAAGAGCCAAATAATGAAACATATATGTATAGTCTGAAATGGAGATTTGCTGTTTCTGGAAAATGCAGAGAGTGTTGCTTAAATTATGAAAGTCAGAAATCTCCATTACGGCTTGACATAAAATGGCTCTCTGTGTTTATCTTGTAAGAACCTTCCCTCTCCGTCTCTCACTCCAGTTGAACCTCTCTCGCCTAGATGCTCATAAATACGGTGATTTCATTACAGCATATGATAAATATATTATTTAAATAAGCTTTAACTATGGAGCACATGATTTGCAGTGTAATAAGTATGTTTGTAAAATCACATTGCTCAGTCTAATGATGTAAAGAGAGTAAAATGCATTGCCGTCTCAGAGTAAATGGAGTAATTAGAGATTGTGGCTGTGCTTGACTTTGCGGTTTGCGTTCGTTTAGCTGTACTTATGAAGCAAGCTAACGTAATTAACAAAACAATTTTCTTCCCTTTTGCAGCAGACGACAGTTTGTTGTTTTGTATTTTCAAGTGTTTAATAAGCCCTAACTTTTCTCTTACCCCTGATTTTTATTTACAATGCGTCTAATGGCAAAAAAATAAAAGGCTGTTCTTTTTAGCTGTGACTCCTGATGGCAAATATGCAATGTTTAAATATGTATTTATTTATTTTTTGACAGTTGACTGCACAAATTAACCCACATTAGCAGCACGGCTTCGTCACAAGCGCATATGCACGATTTTGTGGTTTAAACTGCTGTGACTCAAAGCTGTTTTGTTTTTCTTTCTCCGCAGTGATGGCTTTTACTGGCTGGGAGCGCTGAGCACACGTTTGGCCTTATCGAATGAAACAGCATTGGAATATTTCACATTGGTAAATATGTGAACAGTAAGGGAACAGGCCCTTGGGCCAAACTCTGCCAGGTCCGCTGGTCTCAGCACAGGCTTGGCTCTGACGGAACGTCTCATTAATGAGAGAGGGAAATGTCACATGCAGGCAAGCGGGGCAAAGCATTTTGACTTGCCCCATAAAAGTCCACGTAAAATAATGAGATTCCCTGTTACTCGCGTTTCTGTCCATACTGCGCCTCGCACACAGTTTACAAAATGGGTTGGGTATTGTTCTAAGAGAATTTGTAGTGTTTCCTAATGGAAGTGCACACGCAGGTGAAATGTACGTCATGGAAATGCACAACCAGCACGTCCTTGACTTTTGTGTCATAAAACAAAGATCTAAATGGATTTCTGTGTATTCTGGGAGAATGACGCACATTTTACACCTGAAAATTATTGATTAAAAAGAAGAATATCATGACATTATAATCCATGATTAGAGAAATGGTTTTGTCATAAAATTGTTGTGAATATAAAATTGAGAATATTAATGCATTCCATTCATAAGGTGGTGAAGCAATTTTCTATCATTTAAAAAGGATGCAAGTGTTATGCTGTGATGTCATGATGTATTGTATGAAACGGTATACTTTGTCTTCAAAATTGTATTACTGTATAAGCTCAAATCTCCTTTTCTTAAAGAGACAGTAATCAGTTTAACAGATTTAAAAAGAGATTTAAAGGAATATTCTGGGTTCAGTACAAGTTAATCTCAATAGGTAACATTTGTGGAATAATGTTGATTACAACAAAATTTTGACTGAATAAATCTGGGTTACTGTGAAGCACTTAGAATGGAAGGGAATGGGGCCAATATGTAAACATTAAAATACTAACTTTTCAATAGTATAGCCACAAGACGTTTAGATTATTAGTGTTACTGTCATTTTAGTGTGAGAAAAACAAGTTTTCTGTATAAAGTTATGTCCGTTTCCATTGGCATGATAACATAATGCATTGAATGACTGTAAAATGATGAGAACAACTTTACAGCTCAAACAATAAACAAGATTTAACAGACAAATTGATTAAGTGCTTTTATAAAATTATAAGTTTAATATTTCTGCTTTTATATGTATATATATATATAATATATTGGATATGCAAACAAGGGGAATATCAGCATCTATCCACTTCAAGCACTGACAATAATGTGTGTTATAGTACTGAAATTGAAAGAATACTTGGCATTACCATCTAACTGTGTGTAAATAAATCACATTCAATCTAACCAATCTTAAAGCTTTAAAAACACTCTAAGAGATGATCTAATCCATGACAGACATGAGAGTGGAAATTCATATGTAAAGGCCATTCTGAGCCTCATAAAATCAAATCTTCAAATGGGACCCTGTTTTGTGGTAGAGGATGAGTTTGTTTTGATATCATGCATTTTTGATTAGTCTGGCTTCGGCCAATTGCCTGATGTGCTGGCGTGTGAAGGGCAGAGAGAGAGAGAGTTTGGAGGTCATGCTCACAGTCTGAAATCCCCACAGCAAACAGCCCTCGCGCATCCCAGGAAACAAACCCTCCAATATGCCAAGTGCTTATCATTTATCATTGAGTTCCACTAGCGAAATGGTATTTGAACTCAGATCAGAGTTTCTATTTTTTTTTGCCCTTTTTATAAGCGTAACTTCTCTTTTGCGGCCAAAGGCTGCATGAGGTCTTTCAGTCAGAAATGTAATGAGAATGTATGACCGTTTGGTTCACTGACAAGCTACCGTTACATTAGCTACCTTTCACATTGACGCAACTGGCCCAATTAGAGTCAAATGACACTCATGCACTGACAAGTGGATAATTATGTGGGAATATATTTTTTTGACTGATTCTTAGCTGTATATACAGTATATAATATACAGTATATGCATATAATTGATGATATTTTTTAATATTAATAACAAGAGAAAATGGTTTAAAACCATGTGGAATTTGTTTATATACAGTTTTAAACTCTTATGTGTAACTTTACATTTTGATAGCCATAAACATTACAGCATGTAATAAATAATACAAATAAATAAATAAACAATGACAGAATGGGTAACAAGGAAAAAAAAGATGCTTCTAATGCTTAAAATAAAATTAATAGGAGACCAAAGACTATTATATTTGTAGAATGTGCAAAACATGCTGAAACTATAAAGATTTCCATGAATCCACCGAAATGAGCATATATTTTACGATTTGTGTTCTGATGCTTTGAATTCCAAAGGGTGAGAAGTGCATTTCCAATTTAACACATTTTTTTTTTCTATTTCAGTCACAAGACTCAAAACTTTAAAAGTGAGGAACAGTTTGCTTTGCTCAAAGGCAAGTTTTTCTTTTGCACACAGATGCATTTAGTCCATCTAAAGAAGCAGGCCACGGCATACGCTGAACCGGAGTTCAGAGATGCCACATTCACCGCAAACAACAAGCCGTCTTGTATTGTGAGTGTCGGTGCTTTTATTCTGACTCGCCCTGAATGAGAGGTGAAAAGCCCTGGTCTTGTTCACAATCCTGCTGTCTGATGTCAGCAGACACAAGGGTGACAAAATGTCACTTTAATCAGCCGTAATTAAGAACAGAGGAAGAATATCTCCCAGGGTTTCTGCACTCTCAAGATAGCTGTTGTATATAGTGCATGCTTCACAGCCGGGGTGACAAGAAAAAGAGTGACAAAACAACCTCAGGTCATAGCGATTTATAAATAAAGGTGACATATCTGACAGATAAAAACCATAAAGCAGAAATAAGCCTTGACTAGAGAAGTGTGTTTACTAATTAATCAACATTGGATGTATAATGCAATTCAATTCAAATGATAACCAAGGGCAATTTACGATTAATACAATATTTTATTGTATTTTGCTTTTATTTGTTTCTCAAATCTACCTTATCCGGACTGTTTGACAGATTACAGATTAGTTGGGCGTCACAACAATATGGTGGCAAAATTGTACCAGTTTTGATGATGTGACTCACTCTGATTTGTAAATCAGAGGATGATACATGCCTGTCAGACCAGATTTAATCAGCTTTTATTGTGAAGAAATAACTCAGGTGCATGTTGGCGGCTTATAGGAAGATTTACTCCCTTCGGCTGCAGATACATTAGAACAATCTAAAAACAATCTCTCTAATGAAATTGTTTTCTGTGGCCTCTCATCTCCTTGTGTAGAAGAGGGATTTAAGCAAAAAGCATCGAAAGTACAGTTCAGTGAGAGCGCAACCTTCCTTTCAGTCAAGGGGAAATATTTTCAGAGGATATCAGGAAAAGCATATTCCCAATATAATGCTTTCAGGAGCTTTTTTTTTTTGTTTTTTTTTTCGTATTAATCAAGTGTTGTTGGAGAGAGTCCAGAGGTCTTGTCATTGCATGAGAATGGCCTACATAAAGCATGCAGTTGAATCGTTGATTTGATGTCACACAGGGAACCATGGGATAGCTTAATTCATCTGTTAACTACATTTAAAGCAATGTCCTTCCCTTGACTGAACTGGTCAGACATTCATTTTAATGCAGCACTTAGAAGCTCAGAAACATGGGATCCCTGTGAGACCATAAGGTTGAGATTTCATAGAACATGTACAGTAATGCAGTAAACATAAACATATCTTAAACATAAAGTAGCCAGACAAAAACAGCTCTTAGGATAAATAAAGGAGACTGAGGATTGTGTGTGTGTTTGTATGTGTCATATTTTAATGAGACACACTTACAGTGGAGATCAAAATTAGAGAACAATTTATGAACACTTGTTTTATTTGGTTTTTTTTTAGAAATAATGTAATCATTTTATCGTTCAAAATTTGAATGAATTTTAGTTGTGTCTATACCATGCTAGTAGAACACTGTTTCACAAAATAACCACTGCAGTTTGTGATTGTAGCAAAATTACAACTAATATTTCTGAAGGTTACAGCAGTCAAAAATTAGTAGGAAGTGTACAGGCTCTTGCTTTGAATGACTTCAGCACATCTGCGGCCACAGTACATCACTAGTCTCTCACTCTGCTCTGGTGTGATCTTGGTCCACTCTTCTTCCAGTCTCTTCCACAGTTCGGTGACTGTAATGGGTTTCTTAGCCATAACTTTGTGACCAAGGATTTTCCAGAGATTTTCAATCAGGTTAAGATCAGGACTTTGGGCCGGCCATTTCATTATTTCTATGTTTTCAGCTTCAAGGAACTGCTTTACCCATTTTGCTGTGTGATGGGGACATTGTCCTGCATGAATATTGCTGGCTGCTTGGACGATGAACGCAAGGAAGGAACTGTAAACATTTGCATTCACCCTGCCTTGTATCTGTATAAGAGGCCCAACTCCTGCTGCAGAAAACATTACTAACATAACTTTACACACTTTGGGTTCGGTCTTTCCCCAGTTTGATGACGAACATAATGTTTCCCATCAGATTTAAATAAATTAAACTTGTTTTCATCACTCAAGTGAACTTTGGACCAGTTCTCCTGTGTCCACACGACATGCTCCTCAGCAAAGGTGAGCCTAGCCTTTTGATTCTTTCTGCTGATGAGAGGCTTGGTCACTGAAGAGTGGGCTTTCAGTCCAAATTCTCTTAAACACCAAGACACTGTATGCTGAGACAGATCCTTACCCTGTTCAGCACTGAACCGGCGAGCAATTCCAGCTGCAGTGTTGAACCGATTCCCCATTGAGATTCTCCACATTATCCTGTTCTGTCATGCATTTGTCTTTCCTGGACGATCTGCCTTTTTTGGAGACTTGAATGAGTCAGTGACATTGTAAAGATGCAATATTCTAGAAATCAGAAATTTGGAACAACCAACTTCTCTTGCTATGGCTGCTATTGGCCTTCATCTGGACAACCTGCTGTCGGAGGGTTTCAGTCACTTTTGAATGGCTCACCATATTGCAGAGTCTGTTCAAAAGAACGGGTTTTATTAAGTAAGTATTTATTAGTAAGAGTATACATTTCTTTATTGTCACTTTTGATCAATTTAATGCTTCCTTGCTGAATAAAAGTATTATTTCTTTCATAAAACATCTTAAAAACTTTTGAACAGTAGTACATCTTTCGAAATATTCAAACTTACCCTTAAATTGTGTATATTAATGTCAAGTAAAGTGTGCTGATGTTTATTTATTGTTTGTTAATTGATTTATAATTTATTGTTGGTAATCAAAATGATTGCTATGCCACTTTCCATCAAAAACTGTAATTGTTTCATTTTAAACATTTTAATTAAAAATGGAAAGCACATACCGTGGGAAACATTTTAATTCAGTTTAGGTTGTAACATCAGCCCTCTTTATATTTGACATTAATATACATAGTTTAAGGATAAGTAGTAGACTTCTGAACTACTTTAATTTGAAGCAGATAAATTTGGAAATATTATATGAAAGGTTAAGAAGAAATAAAATTGTAAAAGAATATGGAACAAATACATAAAACATATTGTACCAGACATTTTACAAAATACCTTCTTTTGTGTTCCACAGAAGAAATTAAGTCATTCAGGTTTGGACCAACACAAGGTTGTGAAAATGGTGGCAGGGTTACAGCTCACCCAGTGTCTCCACAGAACACCACAACCTGCAGTAAAATGCTGCGAGTGTAAGTAGAACATGTTTTTTTTTTTCAGCTCCATATTAAAGTTTTGAAAATGAACGAAGAATGGCATCATCTTTTTCAAACTGGTGTCATAGCAAGAGTTTTAATTGAAACAAAGCTCTTCCTCTGTTTCTTTCTCACCTTCCCTGCTGTTTCCTTCATTGTGCTGTATCACTGTCCGATGGGAATGCTTGCACACTCCGCTGCTGATTTGTGAGGGATAAAAGGTCGACTTGCACCATTCCTCAGCATGCAGCCCACCAGAAATGATATTCTGTGGAGGGCTGTTGGGGGGTTGGGACATGTGACTGGAAGATTACTGTGATTCTACTTTTTTTTTTTTTTCCTGCTTCTTTTTCTCCTACATCTCCTCTCGCAGTGCCTTTTTCTTCAGGTTCCAGTGCTAAGGCCTGCAGACAGAAGAACTGTCTGTTTAGCCAGAGAAATCAACTACTCATTGTTTTTTGTAAACTCATTTCAAAAGCAGATGCTCGTACATCATATTCTTATGATATAGCAGATTACCAGGAGCAGCTGAACACTGCCACAAACTTTGTTTGGTTCTTCCTCCGAATATACGGTAGATAGAAATGACACTGGTGTTATTAGAACCAGTCGCAGCAAGCCCAAACTTACGAATTGTGTTTCTCTAAGCCTTAAAATTTCAGACCCTGAAGGAGTAAAATAAGAATAAAATGCACTTTACTTATTTATTGTTGTGTGTTACCTTAAATAGCTTTGGAACAGCAACTACAACATGTATTGATGTGTATATCCGTGCATTTTGACACAGAAAGTTCCCCTTAAGGCTCTAGCACTGTTCTGAGTTGCTGTGTTTGAGTACCTAAAACCAAGTCAGAATTAAATTTACATTTAATATCAATGTGATGTTTGTAATGTGGAGAAGTGATCTCCTGAGGCTATTTCCAATGCTGAAGGGGGATGAAATGGCATTAGTGCATGAGCAGAGAGCACATAACACAGTATAAGCTCAGGTAATGGTCTGGATTTACTGCGGTCTGGATATGGCTTTGTGTGTGCCTGGTGTGAAGTTTACCTCACTGATGCTTTTCTTTGGAATAAACACAGACTAAGTGCTCTGTGAAGATTTGGCCCTTATGTCTGACATGGAGCAGCTTGTTTATAGTCGTTTTGGAAACTACAGTACTGAAATAAACCTCATAAGGCACATCACTTCTGTCAAATCTCAACTATAATCAGAAGGGGGAAAAAAATCTAATTAAAATGTTTTTTTGTTTTTTTTTTCAATTTATTTTTTGCACAGTGATTGTGTGAGTAAAGGTCATTGGCACCATAATTTTACACCTTAGCCTTAGAATTAACCTTTTTTTTTTTTTACTATTGTTCATTATTCAAATGTAAATATTAGGTATCTCAGTTGAGTAAAGGTTTTAATCAAATTTATTAAATGATATGCTGATTAATCAATTTAATTGCAAATATTTTTGAGAAAAGTCCCTATACGAAGACTGTTTAATATGACAGATAAAAGCATTAAATTAAATGTTCATTTTATTTCTTATCAATGAATGTTATTCTATCACTGGCCACAGCGATTTATTTCACAGTCAATTTGGATTTAATTTTAACACTTTAAGTTAATTGTAAGAGTTGGTTTTATAATGGCACAATAAAATATGAATAAAATAAGGTGTTAATGTCTTAATTTAGAATTTTAAATCATGATATTTTACACACTATCATTTAAAAGTTTGGTCAGTTTTTTTTTAAATAAATTAATATTTTTTATTCAGCTAGTGAAATTGATCAAATGCAATTGATCAATTGATCAATTATTTTTTTTGTAACAATGCACAAGTTTTTACTATTTCAAAGAAATGCTGTTCTCTTGAACTTATTATTCCCCAAAGAATCCTGAATTTTTATTTTTTTTTTGCAGAAAAATATTAAGCAGCACAACTGCTTTCAATATTGATAATAATACGAAGTGTTTCTTGAGCATCAATTCAGCATATTAGAATGATTTTTGAAGGCTCATGTGAAACTGAAGATTGGAGTAATGATGCTGAAAATTCAGCTTTGCCATCACAAGAAAAAAAAACATTTTAAAATATATTAAAAGATAAAACAGTTATTTGAATAATATTTCATAGTATTACTGTTTTAGTGTATTTTTGATCAAATAAAAGGCAGCATAAAAGGCCATCCTGAACTTAATGGAAGTGACAATTTGTGTATTTACATAAATAATGTGGAAATTCTTATCACTACTGAAGACTTTATACAAAGTTTTTTTTTTCCTGAACTCATTGTCAGTCATCTTTATAATGATTTCTCATCTTTCTCTTCTCTCAGGCGTCTTCACTGTGAGCTGGGTTCTTTTGCCTCTAACACACAAAGAGACAAGGTGTGTAAAGATTTTTTCTGCTCTCACTGGGGCAATTCACTTTTATTATGGATGCACATTTTGTCAATAGGGCTTTTAAAATGAATTATATTCATTACAACAACATTAAATGAGTGCTAGGGTGTTAATGATTTAATTAATGTGTTAATATTTCTCTTCTGTATGCTCTTAACCTCAGGAAATCGCTCTTAGAGAAATGAATGTTTACCATAAATGATTTACTAGCCAGAGGGATTCAGTAATAAATAGAAGGTGTGAAATAATATTGTGTTTATTTGTAGCATTCCTCCTAGGCTAAGCCTCGGCATGCTAACTCTAAGCTTTGTGTCTGACTTAATGAACGTCTTGAAGGTGTCATTTTGGAGACACCTCATAGAGTGTGATTTTTTCCTTTCTTTCTTTTTTCATTCTCAATGAATGTATTATAATAGTTTTAACAAATATGTAACTTAATTGAATAAAGTAAACGTATTATTCCAAAGTATTTTTTCCCAATTTATTATAATTTCTTGATCCAAAACAAAGACCATAGTGTAGATTTGAGATCCAATACTGATTGAAATCTCTCTAAATATACAGTGAGATAAAGCAGCTGAATTTATTCTCAGGTCACATTAAGTTCATAATGAAGTGGGTAAAGTAAAGTAGTTAAAGGAATCTATGGTGGAACGATCTGACCTTCCAGTTTCAGGAGGTGGAAGAGAATGAAGGAGACACAGGGGAAAAGAGTCGAGCATGAGTGGATGGGCTGAACTGTTCCAAGGTCTCCAGCTTGGTCTTCAATCCTCTGCTGGAGGCAGAAGCCCGAGGCGCTGTCTCCACCCAGACTCTCCTCTGAGTCTCCTCCACTGACACGTGCGATGGAAAAAAGGAATCAAACCGATAGAAGAATATAGAGAGGAAGAGGCAGATATGAAGAGAGAGAGTTACATTATCTTCCATCGCTCACATCGGAAGATGGACCACCCACTCAAGACTAGTCCCTTTCTCCTGTCCCAGAGGTCTTCCCCAGGTAACTTCTGTCACTTACAATGAGAGTTCACGAAGGAAGTCGTGCTGCAGATATGTTTGCTCAAACGGCCGCAGCTTACCTCATACCTATTTCTGATATCAAAAAAATAAAAAAAGTCCTTCTACTTTCAGAGTGGCTCTGATCAAACATGAGGGTGTTCAATTCTCTCTAGTCATCTCCGGCTGATTTTTAAAGACGGTTGGAATTTCGGAAGTGCCCTTTGAAGTACATGCTTTCAGTCAGCTTGTATCCCACATCATTTTATTTTTGTCCTGCAAGACCAAAATGACATTCTCACCTGAGTTCAGAGGATTCTGTCAAACTTTGATATTATTACATATTTGAACTATGCATTACATGTTTTATATGTCAGTTTATAAATATATATTTTCAAAATTTCATGTTAATATAAATAGACGTTAATATATTATGAACAAACATGAATTCAAATATTTTTTTTATAAAAAGACACATGAAACATTTGATAAATAATGCATTAACTACTGTAATATGACCTAATTTAACATAATTGAACTTTGAGATTTAAATTGTGAATTTAACCTTATTTTAAAGTGTCTATTTAATATAGTATCATTCAAAAGTTTGTTAGTATGTTTTTTGCTCGTTTGTTTGTTCAGAAGAAATAATACTTTAATTCAGTAAGGATTAATTAATCAATTAATCCTTGATTAATCCAAATTAATCAAATTTGACAGTAACATTTTGTTTAAATGAACTTCCTATTCATCAAAGAATTAAAAAATGTATCACAGTTTCCACAAAAATATTAAGTAGCACAACTATTTTTAACATTGATAATAATAAAAAAAAGTTTCTTGATCACCAAATCATCATATTAATGATTATTAATCTAGGATCATGTGACACTGAAGACTGCAGTAATTTAGTAAATGAAATAAAGTAAATTACATTTAAAATATATTAAAATATTATTTTGAATTGCAATAATATTTCACAATATTACTCTTTTACAATATTTTTTGATCAAGTAAATGCAGTTTTGGTGAACATAAGAGACTTTATCAACATAAACACATAAAAACATTCAAATATTACACCAACCCCAAACCTTTGAACAGTAGTGTATGTATTAGAAAAAAAGACGCGTCACATGACACTTGGAAATAGCATTTGTCGTCACACTTTGAATGTTTAAATGAGTGTGAGATTTGTGCGTTTTGGTGGAGATGATGGTTACCTGCAGAGCCGTTTCTAGCCAATTTGACGCCCTAGGCGAAATCCCTGTTGCTATTCGCTTAACCCCGGGTCTTAGTCGTTCTAAACCCCGCTTTTAACTACTTTTCTACTTTACAGCTGTTTTTTTTTGTTTTTTTTGGTGCGTGTTCATGGAAAAAATTATAGGATGACTTTATTGTGAGTCAGTGTGAGTTTGAGTAAATAATAATATAATTATAATTTTTGGTCAACTAGTACTTTAAAGGTTTTTTATCTATATGCAAAAATATTCTTTGAGCCATTTGATGAAACAGCACAGAGTCATGCTGATCAGAAAACCTTGTCTGCAAGTCTGTAAAGATCCTTGTTCTGTCTCTATGCAGAGTTCTTACTCCGTCCTTGGTTTGTGCTCAAGGTCAGTGCGGCTTTCTTCCTCTCTCACAGCATACAGGAATCAAGCAGGACAGAGATGACTATATAGACACAGGTTATTGTCACCATGCGGTCTGCAGTGAAAAAAAAAAAAAAAAAAAAAAAAACACTTTAAGAAAAAAAGCACTTTATGAAATATTTAGCCTACATAATGATAAAGTCATTGTACAAATTAGCACTTACTGAAAAATAAACAAGTACATGTAATAAAAGCATTTTATTACAGTAACCACAGTTTACCACAGTATTTATAGTAAAACTGCAGTAACCAGAAATTTACCATGATAATAATAATAATAAATTTCCATGAGGTACCCTCAAAGGTGCACCTTTGTAACTTATCTACCCTTAAAACATGCATACTTATATGGTACTAATATGCTCACTTAGCTCGCCTATGCCTAGAAACGGCCCTGGTTACCTGAATAGTTGTACAATAGGAGTGAGCCGCAGTTTTGACATTCAAAAATAAATAAAAAATTATCCAATGGTGAAGTTAATGCGTTAAATACAGTGCAAGGGTCACGTGTCGGTGGTGCAGGATTGAAGTCTCTACAGAGGCTTTTCCTTACCAGAGTGTGCGCAATCTGCGGATGTGGTATAGATGTGTGTGTGCATGTGTGTGTGTGTTTGCTCATTATGGGTCAGAGAGAATGGTGACCCTGGTCTATACTGTTGAGGCAGCTTCATGACTCTTCACCTAGGAACTGTAAAAGAAGGTGTCCACAGAGGGGTATAATAGCAAAGACTGACTCAAAGTGACTGCGGCTTTCAGCCAAGGTGAGACTGTGAAGAACAGGATGTGTGCTGAATAGACACTTTTGCCTCAGGATCTGTAGCTTCTTAGGTCTGACATGAATTTTCAAAACAAACCATATTAAGGATAGATATTATCTTCCGACCTCTGCTGAGTCCCTTGCTACCTTCAAATGAGGACTAAAGAAACATCACTTACATTCTTAAACTGTTCTCTTTTTTTTCTTCTTTTTTTTTTAGATAATTTCACTGTATCAGCTCAGTTCTAGCCTGGACTGTACTTTTGAAACTTTGTATTGAGGTATTTATTGTATTGCAGTTTATAGTGCTTGGATTATATATGTATGTACCGTATGTATGTATTTGGAAGTTTAATTTTAATTAATATTTTTTATTATCATAATTTTTATTTCATTATCATTTTTTTTTATTTATATTATTAATTTTAATGAACATTTTATCAATTAAAATGATACATGTAAAAAGTATCATAAACATGTTCTAAGCACTATACTCCAAATCTGAAATAATAATAAAAAAAGTAATTTCTCTCAAAAAGTCAGTCACACTACTGTTCAAAAGTCAGTAGGATTTTATTTATTTATTTTAAAGAAATTAATACATTTATTCAACAAGGATACTGTAAGTTTATCAAATTGAGAGTAATGAATAATGTATAATTTTGGAAAAGATTTCTATTTCAAAGGTTTCTATTCATCAAAGAATCCTGAA
>NW_015536542.1:921200-934681 GCF_001515605.1 Sinocyclocheilus anshuiensis
TGTGTGTATGTGTGTGTGTGTGTGTGTGTGTGTGTGTACTTTTCTACTTTACAGCTGTTTTTTTTTGTTTTTTTTGGTGCGTGTTCATGGAAAAAATTATAGGATGACTTTATTGTGAGTCAGTGTGAGTTTGAGTAAATAATAATATAATTATAATTTTTGGTCAACTAGTACTTTAAAGGTTTTTTATCTATATGCAAAAATATTCTTTGAGCCATTTGATGAAACAGCACAGAGTCATGCTGATCAGAAAACCTTGTCTGCAAGTCTGTAAAGATCCTTGTTCTGTCTCTATGCAGAGTTCTTACTCCGTCCTTGGTTTGTGCTCAAGGTCAGTGCGGCTTTCTTCCTCTCTCACAGCATACAGGAATCAAGCAGGACAGAGATGACTATATAGACACAGGTTATTGTCACCATGCGGTCTGCAGTGAAAAAAAAAAAAAAAAGAACGAAAGAGACAGTGTTGTCATGAATAAGAAATGCTAAATTCATGAAAGTTTTAGTTCTCTCTGTATAAAGATTTTAGGTTGTGACTTGATGTCAGTAGTGATGATCGTGGAGTCTGCTGATGACTTCATATTTGGGTTGTTTAAACTTGTGGACTGAACAAGAAACACATTCCATGCAATTCCACGGACATGTGTCGCGCTCAAGATCCAAGACACGTTTTCTGTCGAAGGCGCAGAGCTGTTTAATCCTGAACAAAGGTTTGGAGAATTCAGAATGAAATAAACATTATTTTAAGAGCACAAAATGGAATAAACAAACCCTGGAGCTGAATTACGGAATCTATTTACAGTGCGTAATTGGAATTGGGCATCTAGACTCGAGCCTATTAGACACAGCTTTGCTGCCTTTTACATCTTTGATTCCACTAACTGGACTAATCTGGGAAAATATTGAACTCCAGGGAGCAAGTATCCACCTGAGGCAAATTTAAATCTCAATAAAGCAGAAAACAACAGAGGCTGAATGAGAAACACTGATACTGCAGAGGCAAGCTGATGCTGCATTCACGCATTAATGAGCATGAAACATGGTTCCGCTTGGATGAATAGGTGTGCGATGGTGTTATGGGTCGGAGTCCATCACGCTGAGATGATGAGGGCACTTTTGTAGCATTGGTTAGAAAAATTGTGCATTTGCCACAGCTGACATTTCTTATTTGAATAAAACATCATTTATTTTGAGTAAAATAGCTTTACAAAAAATAAATAAAATATTGCATAGGCTTGTGATTCATAGCTGTTTTATTATAGCTCTGTGTACAACAACAAAAAAGCAAGAAAGGTTTCTTTCTTTTTTGAAATGTAACATTTAATTTGAATCTGAAAATTCTAAAATTATCATTTTAAAATTCAGTAGATTTGATTATACAAAACGTATATGTTCATATTTCAAGACAGTCTGTATTTTAAACCCGATTGTTTTTAATTACTATTTTTAAATAATATCACTATTTAATAAATAGTAAAAAATATGAAAAAATATTACATGAAATATATTAAATTACATAAATGAATAAACTAAAAAATTACATAAAATATATGTTTATATTAAATATAAATATGTTTATTTAACGGCAACTTGTCGTTATAATTTTTTGCAACTTGTTTGAACCAGTGCTATTTTAGTTTCACTGATATAATATTATAATTTTGTTAATATTTTGAATTAGATTTTTTTTTTTTTTTCTGTTACTTTAAAGTAATTTTAAAGTTTTAAGACATTTTCTGCATGATTGTCATTTTTATTAAAATGTGTCTATATAGTTTTTTTATGATTTTTATATGATTCTTGTTTTTTATTTATTACTTTTTATTTAGTTTTTGTTATTTTAGTACTTTAAGTTAAACTAAACAAAAATGAGAAATGTTGCCTTGGGAACTATCTGTAATAAAATAAGTTTACGGTTTTTTTTTTAGTTTTTTTCTTATTTCAGTTAACGTTTTTTTTGTTTCAAGTAACACAATTTTTTTATGCTTTTAGTTTTACTTAATAATAATCATGACTGTATCTGAATGACTGCTATCATAGTGCAATTTTTTTCATTTAACAGCTTTGAAAGTATATATTTGTCTTCTGTTACTGTAATTATGTAAATTGCTTGTTGCTCTGCAAGAAGCTATATATACTCAACATTCTGCCATCTCTTGTATTACAGTTCGCCAACCAGAGATGACAAACATGTCAAGCACTAATGACATGGAACATGACCCACGCCCGTCTGGACATCCCTGTGGGCCGCCTCCCTCCTGGAGGATACTCAGTTGTTTCATCTGGCAAAGCATAGAGCTTCCTTTTGACCTGTCCCTCACCTGCTGTTTCATAAGCCCTTCATGGACTTCATGTACAGAAACATCCCAGTGTTCCAAACACTCCTGTTGGGTAGTTACTTAGAAGATACACTTCACATACATAATAGGAGTAAAACTGTTCAAAGTGTGTGAAACAATTAAAAAGTAGGCTATTTTTGCACATTCTAAAAAACTTGAGAAAACAAAAATGTAATAGGTCAAACTAAATATTATATGAACTCTTTTGTTTTCTATTCATATTCTGTGGGATTTGAAATTCTCGCAACCCTGTTGCAACCTAAACTTTTGGGACTGAATGTCTGAATACATTTCAAAACCCTGATTTGCATGTTTTTTGCATTTGCATGCAAACAGCAAAACAGCATTTTGAAAAATAAACATATTATTTTATAAATCTTTATTTAATAATCATATTAATATTGTAACCTGAGTGCCCTTTCTCTGTCTGACACTTGTCTAAAAGTATAATAAAAGAGTGGCGTGAAATTCCAATTTATAAAGTTCACACTGCACAATTTTAGCCCCAATTTTCACTCACCGACAGTTTTGTGGAAATCACTGACAAACGCCCAAAATCTGAGGCAAATTTGTGCTCGTTCACGTGAGTGACAATCACGTAGGCCTAGTGTGTGTTATCAAAGATGCGAGCTGAGAGAAGCGCCAACTGTCGCCGACGCCTGTGGCGACCTGTCGGCCACTCAGTGTGAAATGTGTTTTGACTGGAAATGACATCGGTGACGACCTACCGCCAATGACAGAGCATGATACAGGTTATGGGAAAATCATAACAGACCTGCAACAGAACATCACCAAGCAACCATTCTCTCCTTCATTTTCTTCTTTGTTTATTTTTTATTTTTCACTGCAAATCAATGTACATACAATGTACATTTAACTTGGATTGCAAGCTTTTTGCAGGATAACATTTTTGACAGGAATAAAACCATTCTTGCGCTAGTACGCCTGTCTCTTGTGGGATCTTACGTTATTTTCTGTACCAGTTCTCGCATGCGTTTGGTTGTGAAACGTAGTTTGTAGACAAGACAAGAGTTGTCGGGAATCTTCCTATTGAAAAGTTGCATGACGCGTGACACCCTGTCGCTGATCTGTCGTGTAGTGTGCACCCAACAGCAACGAGATAGTAAGCCAGACAGTCATGTAATGTGAGAAGAGCAGCAATCCGACGAGTTTGAAAATCATGCAGTGTAAACCCAGCATAACTGGCCAAGATTTATCTTGTTAGCATACTATAATGAGCTTTTTTATCAACATCTAGTTCTCTTAAAGAGCAGGTCATATGATATTTTAAAGTGTCCTAATATTGTGTTGGAGTCCCCTACAACAGGTTTAAACGCATCTAAGGTCAGAAGACAATTTTCAAGCGACAGCTGAAAACCCATCTCTTTCGAAGCTACTTGACTTCATCATAAAAAAAACAACAAAAAACAAAAAAAATTCTCTCTCTTTATTTATTCCTTCTCTTTCTAGCTTGTACTTATTTGAACAATGTCTAAGAACTTGGTATTACAACCACTTCCTGTGCCTCTTTAAGAAGAATCGCTTTATGTATCCCCCAATTGTAAGTCGCTTTGGATAAAAGCGTCTGCTAAATGACTAAATGTAAATGTAAATGTAAAAACATTGTAATTTTCTCATAATATACATTTAATATTAGAATCATTTTTCAATGATTTTGAAACAATTCGTTCAAAGCAGTTCTGAGCGTTAAGGTCTGTAAACCCTTTCCTTCCATAAGCCTACTATGCTCTGATTGGTCAACTGGCCAAGTCTGTTGTGATTGGTCTTTTCGCATACGATACGTGTCGGAAACGAAACGCCTATTTCCATAATAATTTTTTTTGCTCGGGATGGTTACTTGCAAACAAAGATGCTAGAAGTTTACAAAAATGGTATCGATATTACCTTATCAATTTGAGCCCAAGTCGAGGATGTTACAGATGCAGTCACTCAACCGGAAACTCCATCAGGACGTTTCTCAGTGGTAAGTTTAAACTTTGTATGTTGTACTTTACGTGATGTGACAGCAGTTTTATTGCGTTCATTATTAGTATTTACTTATTTGAGGTGCACGTGTGGGAACTGTGTTAAATGCCCAGTGAGGCTGAAACACACTAACTAGCGGAAGTGTTTGTGGGCAGGTCAGAGTGTTCGTATTTCGTGGGCAGGCAGGGATTATGTAAAGGTGTTACCTTGAGACGTATATAGGTAACAGGCAGAAGATTCGAAAATATGACGACTCATTAAGGCGGTTCGGAGTTGACTCTTTCTTTTGAGAGACAATATCTTTATTTATCATGCACTTTTTTGATTAACAACTTTGCAGACTGTTTACATTGAAGGATAGCTACATTACAAACTGCAAAAAAATATATATATTTTTCGAAAACCCATATGACCTGCTCTTTAAAAGCATTGCTTTTGGTATCATAGCCCATGATAGGTGTTAGTAAAATCACGTACAATTCATGTACTGTACTTTAGATAAATGTGAATGCTGAAGATTAGCTTTCTGCGATGTAGGATGCATTTTTGTTATTACAACAGAACATACACTTCCAGTAATACTGTTTCTTAACAGACACCACAGAACATTCTTCATTGCGCTAAATACGGCAGGAGCAGTGGAAGTCTACCTGAGGTCAATCGTTTGAAGCATGCCATGACCAAATTAAACCCCGAGGGAAGAGTAATTGGGTTACGGTGGGCCGCGGCGCAGTGGCGGGATATATCATTTCCCTGGAAACGTGTTAGTCCACTATATTGGCAGATCGCAGAATTAATCCCTTCTTTCTTCTTAATCCTTTTCCTTATCATAAGATTATGAAAATCCTGATCCTCCTTCTCTTAGATATTAAACTGCATTCATAATACAACTCCGGGCCTTAAGAAATCAATGGCAGCTCTCTCGTCCGGTACTTGTTGCTCAAGATCACTTTGTTTTGAGTTTTCTCTCAGTATTTTGTAATTCCGCACATCGTTCTCCCACCCAAGACATGAATAATGTGTGAGGGTCTGTCCGACTTTGGCATTCTGAGTGCGCCAATCTGCTCAAACAGACACAAATTGGAAAATCGTTCCAGTCGAATTTTCATTCATTCAAGAGCTGAGCCACTGGCAGGGTTATTTCCTTACCTCAACACTTGTGCTGACACTCACTCGTTGCTATGTTCGAGTGTGTGTGTGTGTGCTCATGGTGGTCTTTTCTGTACATGACACCTGATATTGCACCAAGCTCATTTTCTCTTTTCATCCTTTTGTATTGAGGAGGGGGATGTTCATCCTCTAGTGACCCGATTGACCTCTGCTCACGTATTCACGTGTGTCTTTGAGCTGGGCGTAAAAATTCCTCCCCAATATTTCATGAATCACAATGCAGCAGAGGCAATCTGTGATAGATTCAGGTCTGAGGGGGTATGCAAAATGAAAATGCACTGTATGTATATATCCACATATATAATATATTACCTCACGTGCTTTGAGCCAGCCCAAGGCACATCTCTATAGTGCCATTTTACATCCTCATTTCAGTTCAGAGGCCCTAGGATACATTAAATGATATGGTGGACCTAAAGGTGATGTGTGTCATTTTTCAATGTTAAATATGTTGTCTTATAGTCTCAGCATATTAAAATGGGACGAGTAAGGATTGATTTTCAATCAAAATGCTGCTTTTTTGTTTTTATGTGAGTGTCCTGAACAGTTGCATTGAAGTTTGGGGTGGGACTATGGGCTCTATTTTAACGATCTAAGTGCATGGTCTAAAGCGCACGGTGCAGGTGCACTTAGGGCGTGTCCAAATCCACTTTTGCTAGTTTAACGACGGGAAAAATGGTCGGCGTGCCTGGCACATGGACTAAAAGGGTTGTCCCTATTCTCTTAATGAGTAATGGGTGTGTTTTGGGCATAACGTGCAATAAACCAATCAGAGTCTCGTCTCCCATTCCCTTTAAGAGCCAGTTGCGCTCGTGCCATGGCAGATTTGCTATTTACATGGTGGAATTTGCAAGCGCAAAGACAGAACGCGACTCCAGAGATGAAACGGAGCTGCTCATGCGTGAGCAAATAGGTAGCCTAATTCTGATACATGCAATGACTATCCATTATGACATGTAGGCATTTTTATAGTTATGTAGCCTACACAATAATAATTTTTTACATTGCAATCCTTTCATTTTTAATATTTGGCATGTTTGTGTGCTGCTGTGTGGCCCTGTGTGTGTAATAAGCAGAGTGTACGTGCGTTGTGGACCCGCCTATACTAACGTGCTCTTTAAATAACAAAAAAACTACTGCGCCATTAACTTGACCAGGTTTTAGTTGGTCAATGGCGCAGTCTATTTCAGTTGCCTCAAAATAGCAACGCTCCAGCAATGCGCCTGAACACACCTCGTTTTCAGACCAGCACGCCCATGAGCGCACAAATGGGTGCAAATGCATTTGCTATTTAAACAATGTGGCGCAGGACGTGAAAATGACAACTGTGTCGGGCTGAAACTAGCAAAAAAACACTTATGTCGTGCCTGGCACCGCATTGCACCGAGTGTATGATAGGGCCCTATATGTTGATTTGACCAAAGCTAGATGGGAGAAAAACCTGTTTATAGAGATAGTTCACACAAAACTGAAAATTATGTCATCATTTTCTCACCCTCAAGTTGTTCTAAACCTGTATGAATTTCTTTCTTCCGTTGAACATGATCCTTCAGAAATCATTCTAATATGCTGATTTGGTGTTCAGTTGTTATCAAAAGACAAACCATCTACTAAAGAAATTACAAACTTGTGTGTGCTCTAACAACTTTTGCAACTGCAGGACATCTGGCAACACGTACAGTGCTTAAAATTGTTACAAAATAAAAAAAAAGATTAAAAGATTAAGAAAATTAATAAAATTTTGATGCATCTCTAGGTTTTAATGACAAAAGCTATTTTAAGGAAGTATAATAAAAAATATAGCAAATACATTTGTAATCACTGGATATTTCATATTTAATTATTCACTAGTTCATATTTAAACGAAAAATATTTTCAGTTAAAAATTTGTAATAATTTTTTTTTTTCATAAGAATGAAGTCTCTTCTGCTTTATGATCAAAAATACAGTGAAAACAGACATATTATGAAATAGAATTACAATATAAAATAACTGTTTTCTATTTTAATATATTTTAAAATGAAATGTATTCCTGTGATGCAAAGCTGAATTCTCAGCATCATTACAGTCTTCAGTGTCACGTGATCCTTCAGAAATCATTCTAATGTGCTGATTTGAACCACTCTTTTCACTTACAGTACGTCAAGCTTAGAATATCATTCTTGCTATTTGATTTAAAACATTTATTAGGTTTAAGTTCTAAATTACGTTACCAGCTAACTGGCCAAAGCCAATTTTTAAACACATTTGGTGTGTCCATTTTGCACCCTGTGTATTTGTATCAGTAGGATCCATCTATCCAGTGATTTTGTGTAAGTCTTCATCTGATGGGTGTGCTCAAGGTTTTTTTCTTTTGCCTTTTTAGAAGCTGATTAAATCTTTGAGATCGTAGAGTCATAGAACGAGAGCTCAGGTCGTAACTGGTGTTGATCTGCCCCATGAAAATGCTGCTTCATTAGAAGATTATTAGTCCCTCAAAATGTCGTTTATTCTCTCAAGGCAGGATGACTTCTCGAATGGTCGCTCGTAATCCAGTGCAGCCCCTGACCATCCCTGAGATACGCCATTAAGCCCCTTGTTGTAATTTCACCCCAGGGAGGCCCTCGAAAGCACATACTTGCGGCAGACAGCGGGACAGAGTGCGTTGAGAAGTGCATTATCTTGTCGAGTTGTTTTCTTTCTATTAAATCTCATCAGTTTGAACAGGTGCAGCAGTCAGCGGTGTCAGATGAGGTCTGCAGATATCTCCCATCAAACACAACATCATCAAAGCTAAGCTCAGGACGGTGTGAAGAGCCAGATTACACTGTGTCATGCAGAATCTCTCTCTCTCTCACACACACACAATGAACTTTCTCTCTCAACAAAGGAGATTAACTCAAAAGTGAAAACTAATTCAACCCCCTTTCACAGATTCTACTTTTAATTGGATCGCGAGGCAATCCGATGCACAATTTTTATGCACCGGTCCTTAAATTCAAATAATACACAATCTTCGCTGCTTTCAAACACATCAGAAATCCATTCTGGTTAATCCAGGAGGACTGTGCTTTTCAGAGCATATACAGCAATATATTCATTCGGCATTCACGTATCAGGGATTTCTTATGAACAAGATTTATTTTTTAAAAAGGAAAGAGAATTCTTTGTTATTGCTTTGACAATGCATTTATGATGATTTACGCTGAATAAATATGAGCAGCCAGAGTACATTGTTTGAAAACAGTGTTATCAATTATTCACATTTTGAATTTTCTTGTTGAGAACACTGCAAAATGCATATCCATAAGTTGGTTTAAGTGATTTGGTGCTCAAGAAATATTTCTTGCTATGGAGTATTAATTTTTTTCAGTAGACACAGGTTAACCACCCTCACTCTAACCAACTTTTCACAAAAATGTGAATAATTGATAACACTGTTTTTAAACAATGTACTCTAGCTGCTCATATTTATTCAGTGTAAATTATCATATGCATTATCAAAGCAATAGCAAAGGATTCTGTTTCCTTTAAAAATGCTCATGGGACCTTTAATCAGGCCTTAGTTTAATAAAAATTAATGGAAAAAGACAATACCTCTTGATAAGCTTTTAAATCATCTACAGAGTCCCCTTTGATCAAAGGAACAAGGCATGTGGACTTTCTATTCAGCGTCTTCCAGTTATAGGGGTTGTGGGTATCCTGCAGTGAGACTACACAATCTGTAATCCTTCTGCTGATTCTGACTCCAGCGACAAGCTCTAAAGCCTTTTCCTTCTTAGTGCACATCAGTATATCATGGCCTTATCTTCATTAGCAGTTCATTAACAGTGTGCATGCAAATAAGCCAAACATGCAGTAATAATCTCAACAAATCGGCATCAGAGCACTTTTAAGTACATATGACGTATAATGCAATCAAAGGTCTGATTTCAAGGAAGATTTGTGCTGTGGCAGAAGATCAGTGTAATGACTACCTCTAAGAGGATATTTCTTTGAGGTTTTTCTCTTTGAAGCCCTATACCATTAACAAAAATCATTAATTTAAACAAATTACATCACTACAGTGGACCTACATGCTAGTTTAGTGGATTAACTGTGTTTGTCTTGCAAAACACAGATTTAATGATTGTTTTGCCTAGCATAGATGAGCATATATTCTCGTTTACGGTCTAATGACTCATTTACACATTCATTTGCATGCTGATAGACTAATGAACCACCGTGGTTGGTGTTTGATGATTCATTGAGGCAGTGGTCGTCATTCCCCTCCCAGAATAAAATTAATTAAATAAGAAATTGAATATACGATTAAAAATCAAACTTGCTTAGTGTATATGCTGAAATTTATTTATGCATACATACTATTTTTGGCCTTTCTGCTTTTATTTTGACAGGACAGTTTAATGACCAACAGGAAATGGTAGTCTCTCCTTAAGCAGTCCTTGGTTTGAATCCCAGTTGATTACATGTTGTTGTTTTTATTTCCTTACCCTCAGGCCATCCAAGATGTAGTTGAGTTTTTTACTTCATCAAAACAGATTTGGAAAAATTTTGCATTACATTACATTACTTGCTCACCAATGGATCCTCTGCGGTGAATGGGTGCCGTCAGAAAAAATACACAATAATCAAGTAATGTAAGCTGTGTGTTTGTAATAAACAAATCCATCAAGAAATTTGTTTTTTTACTTCAAACTGTTGCTTCTGGCTAAAATATGAGTCCCCTGTCCATAAAAGTTGTCTGGGGGGAATCAGGAGAGAAATATGTACAGACCAAGCACCATTTACAAGTGAAAACAGTTATAAACAAATATGTTGGTAGATTTTAATGTGAGAGAATAGCAGGGGGTGGATATTTTCAAGCACACAGCTTTTCACTTCACAAGATTGATGAATTGGAGTTAAGTGGATTACTGTGATGTTTTTATTAGCTGTTTGGACTCTCATTCTGACGGCACCCATTCACTGCAGAGGATCCATAGGTGAGCAAGTGATTTAATGCTAAATTTCTCCAAATCTGTTCCGATGAAGAAACACATTCATTTACATCTTGGATGGCCTGTGGACAACTATATTCTCAACAAATTTTCATTTTCGGGTTAACTATTTCTTTAATTTTGAGTTTTTCATCTTATATTTATTTAATGTTAATTCAGCTTTATAGCAATTATAGCAAAAGTCAAGTCAAGTCAAGTCACCTTTATTTATATAGCGCTTTTAACAATACAGCTTGTGTCAAAGCAACTGAACAGCATTAATTAGGAAAATAGTGTCAATAATGCAAAATGACAATAGTAAACACAAATTTTTCAGTTAAAGACAGTTCATCATTGAATTCAGTGATGTCAACATCCAGCTCAGTTTAAATAGTATCTTTGCAATCAAGTCAACGGTATCGCTGGAAATCTTTGGGATTGTAACATATTTATAAGTGAAACTTATATTACAGGCATTTGGAGGGGAGGGGCTAAAAAACAAGAGGGCTTGATGATGTCAGCAGAAAAATAAATTTGTTTCAGAGGTGAAGCATTTCTTTTTTTTCCGTATTTCTTTTTTCTTTTGTTCCCCCCTTTGCAGTACCATGCACTGACTAGTTGTTCAAAATAACATGATTGTAACATATTTATAAGTGAAACTTATATTACAGGCATTTGGAGGGGAGGGGCTAAAAAACAAGAGGGCTTGATGATGTCAGCAGAAAAATAAATTTGTTTCAGAGGTGAAGCATTTCTTTTTTTTCCGTATTTCTTTTTTCTTTTTTTCCTCATCATTGAATTCAGTGATGTCAACATCCAGCTCAGTTTAAATAGTATCTTTGCAATCAAGTCAACGGTATCGCTGGAAATGAAGTGTCCCCAACTAAGCAAGCCATAGGCGACAGAAAACACAAAAACATAATGGTATTAGTTAGTTTTAGTTAATAACAACAGTTGTATGTGTTTGTATGTTATCGTTAGCAGTCAGATTATCACAGTTTTTACAAGGAGAATACAGTGAGATGAGATGGCATATCAGAGAAAGTCTGGTGTCAAAAAAGAAGGAAAACAGACAGAGAGAGAATTGTCATTGTGTTCTAAGGATAGGTCATACACTTAGGGATAACTTCTGCTGTGCCTCTAAATTCCCTGTCTTACACACGCACCAAAGAAAAACAGAGCAGCACAGAGAGACAGCATGACTGTCATGTTTCCAGTTCAGCACACAAGGTGCCATATGCCACCTGGACGGTTACAAAAAATGTCAAAAAGGGCGACATGCATTTAATTTAATCCACACAACTGTGAAATTACACAATCATATTGAAATAAACAACAAAAAGGGTTTGCAATCCATTTTACTTTGGGATTGTAACATATTTATAAGTGAAACTTATATTACAGGCATTTGGAGGGGAGGGGCTAAAAAACAAGAGGACTTGATGATGTAAGCAGAAAAATAAAGTTGTTTCAGAGGTGAAGCATTTATTTTTTTTCCAAATTATTTTATTTTATTTTTTTTCTTTTGTTCCCCCCTTTGCAGTACCATGCACTGATTAGTTGTTCAAAATAACATGATTATGAATTAAAAACATAATATGGTGAACGGGCTTTGCAAGGAGATTTTTCATGGTCCTTTCTGCTATATAGACAATATGAACTAAGAATATTTAACATCATGTTCCATCTGAGCTTTCATCCTGGCCAACAAACAAAAAGGCACTCAAGGACTGTTCTCGTATTTCTTTTTGTAAAGAAATCTATCTTATCTTGCGCTCTCATTTTTCTATATCTGTAATTACCTTCTCGTTTGGCCCTCGAGGGGTTGGCAGATCGGTGTCTAAATGGTGGAAAAATAACTTGTACAATTTCATCCACAGGGTGATGAGCAGTGTCAAGTCCCTCTAAATTAAACACATTTGATGACTCACAGTAATTCCATCTTTATGCACCATTATTCAAAATGATTTACACAAAGTCTTATAAATATGTTGTTTGTGTAGTTTAATATTTTTCAGTATACAGTTGTCAGATACCCATATGGCACTATATGCTTTGAAACTTACAAAGTGAATAATTTCCCCCCCAGACACCACAGGAGATTGATTCAGTTTGTATTGTTGCTTGTTAGAACTGTAGCATGGTTTTTAAAGCTGTAGAAGAAGACCTTGTGTGACAGTGTGTGACAATCTCCTCTAGCTGTAACATGGCAGAGTGATCATAACCTCACATACTGAAGATGAGTTCATCGCCAAAGCTCTGACAACCCACTGTCACAGCGACTCTGGCTACGGCTGATATATGGCATGAAAAGAAGGGAAGGGAGAAGACGCGCTCACAGCCAGCAATATGTCACCGCTGCTTCCCTCCAACCACAGCAAACATTCTCCCTCTCCCTATTGGAAATGAATTTGCAAGGATTTGACCTTGAGATCTTTGTTGTTTGGAATACTGAACACGTTTGTTTTATAATCTGTAGAAATCCATGCCATGCAAATTGGGACTAGGCATGCACTGATATTAAAATTCAGGTCAATACTGGTAAGATGATAATTATTTTTATGTGATAGTTGAACTTAAAAGTCTATGCTTTTTTTTTTTTTTTTTTTTTTTTCTATAATTGATTTCAAATAAACCTTTAAAAAAAATCAATAATTTGATGTGAATTTAGAAAATGGAAACTTATGTTTTAAGATTTTCTAAACATAACATTTTTTGGTATTAATGCTTTTAAGTGAGTGTTAGATGACAATAAAGATGATCTAAATGTAATCTAATGCAACATTAGCTCTTACATATTCAATATCAACCAATATGGTACCAATGAAATTACATTTAATTATATAATATTTAAAATAAATAAACAAATTGTGGTAAATAATGTGGATTTAGAAAATGGATACTCTTCACTTTTAGAATATTTTTAAGAGTTTTTAAATGATTAATATTTTAAAGTAAGTATTTGATGATGGCAAAGGTCATCTAAATGTAAAATTAAGGGAAATGAGCATGCACAGTTAAATATGCAGAA
>NW_015536542.1:934727-936696 GCF_001515605.1 Sinocyclocheilus anshuiensis
TATATATATATATATATATATATATATATATATATATATTCAAAGTTGACCCATACCAATATGGTACCAATACTAATGTAGAAATAAATCGAAAATAAAACACCAAGAACTATAATCAATCATACGTCAATTTAGAAAATGGATACACATTTTGAGATTTGCTGAACATTACATTTATGGTGTTATTAAATTATTAATATATTTTAAGTGAGTGTTAGATGATGACAAACGTGACCCAAATGTAAAATTAAGAGAAATAAGAACAATTAAATATTGTAAATATAACGCGCTTTTCGTTTGACGGGTTGAAACTTAAATGTCTAACAGTCAAGATGGCACGAGGTAAAGTTGTTCTGATGTAACTTTATAGTTAGTTAGATGTTGCATGTTTAAATTGACCAAGTGGAACCAAACACATGCTAATGCATGCATGTCAATGCTCATTCAAGGAGATGACTGTATTTGCAAGATTATGGCAAATGGGGTATCAGTTGTGTTTCTAAGAAACACAAGCCACGGGTCATCAGTGTGTGGATTAGAGCATGCATGGAAGTGGAGTCAATATTTTACTCTTACATACGGATTGGCTGTTATTGGCAGATGTTATTTTTATGCGCATAGGCGCAGACTAAATAAGGAATCCATTTTGATCATTGAGGACTTCTTAAGATAAACCCCTCAGATGATTAGGAGAGGAAAACAGGATATTCAATCTGCTCATGCTGGCCATACAGTATAAAAACAAGTGGCTATTCAGTGGCCTTTCCAAGCCATACACATTAATTTATATATTTTAATTTTTAAAAAGGTATAAAAGTGACAAAGTGAAAGTGATATTTTACAATTATATGTATATATGAAATCTAAGAAATAAATATTTATTATTTTAATGAATAATATATTTAAAAAAAAATGTAAATATCTGTTAGGAAATAAATATTTATTACAATAAAATAAATATTTTAAAATGTAAAATTATTTAAAATATTTATTAAAAGCTTTAAATATTTAAGTATTTTTTACAGGGTAAGTAATGTGCAGTAAGGTCGGTCTCTGCTTAGCAGTAACATGTATGATATTATCAAGAAAGCTGTATCAATAATGACATGACTGTTCTCCCACGGGGAAGCTTGGAAATTAGATTTATGGCACAAAAGACAAATCTAATTTTAATATTTTAGCCTCAAGGTGTCTAATTCCCTGTAGGGTCAGTTAGATTTTCAGATTACTCCTGCTGGGGCGCAACAGCTATAGGGAATATTCTAGCGATGCCATCAAAGCAGATGGACTCCACTGTCTTTGAGAAGCTGTTGGATCCCATCACAGAAGCTTCAGACCCATGTCACATGATGCTCAAGTACCGGCTGGCTCCTTGCAACGAAAGGGAATATATTTATGCTCCCGGGCAACTGCCGCTCTCACTGTTTTATGGAAATGGTAGTTTGTTTCAAGCTCTTTTGGTAGAGAGTAAACAGAGGGCTTGATGGTACATGAGCTCTGAAGGTTTGCACACCCAAGGGTCTGCTTTATAAAACATACTCAGAAGTATTGTTCTCCAAATAGGTAAACCCAGTTTGATAAAAGTTGTCTAGAATGTTGAAACTGAAGTTGAGAACCTGGGAACTTCAAATTCATTTTTAATCACTGACAAAAAAAAACAAACAAACAAAAAAAAAAACTGTCAGTGCTGTTTACTAGGGCTTTTCTAAGCAAATATTGATATATTGCAATTAATTGATTGACTATGGATGGATGGATGGACAGACAGACAGACTGACATGTCAGGTAATTAATTTGATTTAAATTTGGAATGAATTGACATCCCTGATGTTTTTATTAATGAATTGTGTGTGTGTGTGTGTGTGTGTGTGTGTGTGTGTGTGTGTGTGTGTGTGTGTGTGTGTGTGTGTGTGTGTGTGTGTGTGTGTGTGTGTGTGTGTGTGTGTGTGTGTGTGTGTGTGTGTGTGTG
>NW_015536542.1:945081-968456 GCF_001515605.1 Sinocyclocheilus anshuiensis
GTGAGTGTGTGTGTGTGTGTGTGTGTGTGTGTGTGTGTGTGTGTGTGTGTGTGATCGTGTGCGTGAGTGTGTGCGCGTTTTTGTGACAAATGAGGACATAAATTTGTATAATGACAAGGGTATAACATAGGTATTACGAGGAGAAGGTGACTTTTCAGGACATTACCCCATGTCCCCACTTTTCAAAACGCTTATAAATCACACAGAATGGAGTGTATTGAAAATCTGAAATAGCACAAAGTTTCCTGTAAGGGGTAGGTTTAGGGGTAGGGTTGGTGTAGGGCAATAGAATATACGGTCTGTACAGTATAAAAACCATTACGCCTATGGGATGTCCCCACTTTTCACAAAAACAAACCTGTGTGTGTGTGTGTGTGTGTTCAATTAACCAGGTTATTGAATCCAATTATTTTATGACCCCATAAACCCTTTGATTCTGCCAACACAACTTTATGGTCTCCCAGCGTGTAAGTTGTCCATCAGTAAATAGAGGGCTTCAGCTGTGCCTGCTGTGCACTGATGGAGCCGAGCGGCCCGTGTTTACCTCCATAACACCTTGCCCCGGCCACCTCGTTGTCTTCCTTCTCCTGGGAAATCTGCAAAGAGCAGGTGCCCTTATCAGCATGCTTTTCTGACTCACCTGCCAAGCCACACTCTCAATGACAGCCAGCACAGAGGACCTGTAATCTCCCCTGACTCTAACAAAATTAAAGCATGGGGCGGGGAAGCACCCAGATGTAATGGGCAAAGATTTCTTGCCTGCCTCGATGTGCAGTTGACTGTATAGACATCTGGAATAATATGGCCAGATGCGCTGGCTGCAAATTACCAGATCACAGGGTGATCATTAGATTTGAACATTTTGTGTGCATTTAAGCTGATATACAGCTGCCATATGATCCAAAAAGTACTTCCATACTCCATTCTTAAAGATGTATGAATGTCATTGCATTAGAAAACAAACCAGTTGCATTTATTTGAACGAAAAATAGCACAGGCACACTTCTGAAGCACGCATATTAAAGTAGTTAGATTTTAAATCATAAACTAGATGTAGTTTTCAAAATGACAACAGAAATGATTGACACGTTTTGGTTTTCAGACATTAGTGGAATATGTTCTTACATTAGTTAATGTGATGAACTACACCTGACTGAGAAAAGTAATGCCAGATCTGAGAGAATCTCTAATTTGTTTGCGGATGTCACTTGGTTTAATATTTTGCATAATTATGCAACATCATCGATTTTTTAATGTGACTTCACTTCAACAAGTATTGCAGAGTTCAGGTTTGATGTTTGAAATTAAGTCTTTGAAATTTGTATAGAAAAAAGATGTTTGACCAATACATGATTTAATCATCAAAGACTGACTAAATAAAAATCAAAGATGCATGGCTTAAAGTGTTGCTGGAAAGTGAAATAGTACTTTTTTCATTTATTATTTGTTACTGTATTTATAACATTTAAAGCAGAAGCAAATTAAAGCATGATTTCATATGCTGTTGCAAACATTCAGTTTAAAGTCATTCCGCATGCATAATTGCTAAACAGAATCAGGATCGAAGATCTAATGTAATTCTAAGAATCATTTGTAAAGTGATTTTTTAAATCTATGTACTTCTATCTAATGACTGATAATGAAATAGTTTGAACATTAGCTGCTGTATGGCACATGTTGTTTAACATAAATATTAAAGGCATTATATTCTTAACCCATCTTTGAGAGGAATGTGTTTAGCTGTCATATTAATAAACGTATTATGTCAGTGACAGATAAAAACGGGCAATTATCGTCACATCAAACAGCAGAACTTAGAGCTTAGTTGCATGATTAATGTGCCAGGCAAAAAAACAATTAACATGCTTTTTTTTTTCCCAAAGGTGAGAGTGTCTGAATTTAGAGGGCATAAAAGATTGCTAACAAGGCTTGTTTTAGAAGTATGTTTGTTTAGTATTGTGAGATATAAACAGTCCAAATTGTGAGATTAAAGGCTGCAGTTAGCTTTTTTTGCGTGGTAAAAAAAAAACATAAGCGCAAAATGTAAACTCGAAATTGCAAGGAAAATAGTCCAAATTTTGAGTTTATATTTAGCAAAGAAACAAAGTCCTAATTGTGAGATAAAAAGTCACTATTACCTTTTTATGTTTCTATTTAGTGGCAGAAACAGGCTTCCATAGGTTTTATACATTATTAAATATAGTCTATATGGGAATAACACAGTAAATGGCTGTTGTTGGATCTGAAAGCATCCCAATATCCAGTAACTGTCCAGGCATGTTGACAGATGTGGATAGGATCCTGATGGTTGGCTGAAACCCTGAGAGTCATTGCTTAGTTGACTTACATATGGAATCAGTGTTCCTATGACATGGCTGATAGACTTCATCATTATAACTGCCTCAGGGCAAAGCAGATCAACGGGAGACCTGAAGCTTCTCACATGCTGAGCAGATAATACGTTCGCCTGAGCACCGATAGGAGACGGAGAGGCAGGGAGAGAGATCTGAATCAAACTGCTTCAGAATTTTAAGGATTTTTTTTCTCTCTCACTCTCTAGTGCTCTTTCTCGGTGCCATTTTTAGACACGCACATTAATCAATTTCAATATTAATCAACAAAACTTAGAACCCACATCAGGCGTACAACTGATTATTGGTGTCTCTTTGTGATGAATGATTTTTATCATGGTGCAATGAAAATAACAACAACAACATTTTCTTAATCAGGATTTTTGTATTGTTCTCCAGTATAACATCCTTAAAACAGTAGTGTTACACATTTACTGGAAAAGCTAAATTGTCTGTTCAGACCCCATTGACAAAAATAAAGGAAATATTCAAAATATCTTATTTTGTGTATATATTTGGTAACTATTTTCAACATTAATAATAAGAAATGTTTCTTGAGCAGCAAATCAGCATATTAGAATGATTTCTGAAGGATGATGTTAAGCTAAATAGTGGAGGAAAATTACATTTTAAAATACTAAAAAAATAAGAAACAGTTATTTTACATAGTATTATTATTTCACAGAATTACTGTTTTTACTGTTTTTAAAATCTTACAGACCCTAAGCTTTATACATACCTGCTACTCCTGTGGCAGGTCTGAGCAGTCTGTGATCCTTATTGATTGATTTTTTATTTTTGTTTTTTTGACCAGCAGCAGATCTTTACCCAAAACACTCTATGAACGGGAAATGTAGCTTTAGTTACAGTATTCGATAAAGGTCAAATAAATGATGAGAAACATTGAGGAGAAATTGCATACCACAATCAGACAGACTGTCCTATCTGACAGGATTTCTCATAGGACTCCTGAGTTAGCCAGAAAACAATAGGTAATTTGCTCTGTGGTTTTTATTTAGACAAGTTTGATTTGGATGGGATTAAAATCAGAAAGTACATCTGTGAAACACAGATTTTCTTGACCTCCTCAGGAAAAACTAGTCCTATCTGTATTGGCAAGGGAAAATAATAATAATATAAAAAATTATATTTTGCAGTGTGGAGCCTTGTTTGTTTAGCCCTTGTGTATGTGCATGACTCTTCAAATATAAATTCATAATAGGAAATATTTAGAAATGCTCCCTCTTCTAAGGTGGCTGTGAGCTCCTTTAGTTGGAGCCACAGAGTCTGAATGCTGAAAGAAAAAAAGACAGTGATTGCTCGCAAATCCATGACCTCAGTCGCAGGTTCATGGACAGGAGAGCTTTTAACCCTTGTTTAGCATGTAATGCGCACTGTATTTAATCACAGTATAAGAGCCACTCTAACATCTGCATCTATTGATTTTTTCCCCCACTTTGCATCAAAACTGTGCATATTTGGTGACAGGGCACCCAGGATATGTAGCGGGTATGATGAATGTCTGCCGTGTAACTACATGAGAGATCACACTCAGAGCGAGCTTGAGTCCAGAGAAAGCAGAGCCATCTATCTCTGGTCAAGGACATTTTGAGAGTGTCTCAGACATATAGGCAGAGACACATAAACTTCCAGAAAACCCGATTTGTCAAAGGTATTTTCATATATTGCATTTTTTTTTTATTAATATAAATTTTGATAAGTATGTTTGAAAGTATTGTATGGGGCCACTAAGAAGACACGGCGATGGAAAAGAAAATATAGTTCAGTGCTTTTGTATTCACGCACAAAACTTTCTCTTGAGAAACGTTGAGATCACTTGTAATTCTTTCGTGAGTGAATGCAAAACTGGGGACGGAAATAATATATGAGGTTGGTGGAAAAATTTATACGTTTCACAAGCGAACGCAAAGCTTCTCAGGGAGAAGAACATTTTCAAAAAATTGCAAGTGAGCTCAAACCTTGTGAGAAAATGCAAGGCTTCTTGAAGAAATGCAAATCTTGCAAGAAAATGCAAAGCTTTTTTGGAGAATGCAAAAGTTTCAAGAGTGAATGTAAAATTTCTTGGGGGAACAAAACACTTCTGAAAACAAATGTAAAACTTGTGAGAGAATCCAAAGCTTTCTGGGGAAATGCAATACTTTTTGAGAGAGAATGCAAAAGTTTCGCTAACGAATGCAAAGCATGGAAAGCAGCAAGAATGCAAAACTTTCATGAGAGAATGCAAAGATTTTTGGAGGAAAGCAAAAGTTTTAAGGGAATGCAAAAGCACAGAAATATAATTTTTCGTAACTGATTGTGTCACACCAGATTGATTATTCAGAACTATAAATGTGATTTGAGCACTAAGGCCATTTTTTTTATGAATTATGAATGACATTTTTGTATGTTTCTCACACATCACCTTTTATGTTCCACAGAAGAAAGAAACTAATACAAAGAAAGTAATTTGGAATGGCATGACGTTAAGTAATGATTATGACGTTTCAAATAGAAACCTCATAAGTGATTGATTCGGAACACTTCTTAAAAACAAAGGTTTTTTTTTTTTTTTTTTTTTTTTTTTGCAGCAACATTTTCTATGTTGTTCCATAATAGAACAAGGGCTTCATGTCAAGGTTTGCCGAGAAAACTCTAAAAATAATATTTTCTCATAAAACATACTGCAATAATCAATAATTACAGATTTGTGTATCTATACATAGATTAGTTTATTATTGAGGAATATTCTCATTTGTCTTCATAGGTTTACATTTGTACAGTATATACACTTGTTTATACTGTATCAGATGAAATGTACAATATCAACATAATGACATCATGCCAACATCTAAAATTAAATTATTATTATTATTATTATTATTATTATTATTATGGATGTTTAATTCTCAGGCTGAATAGCAGGACACTTATCAGTAAATGATGGAGAAAGTTCTTTTTGTCTTATTTTCCAACTGGATACATTTACTTGAGTATCAAAATTGCATTAGATATTAAGACTTGTTTTCAGAAAATATATATTTTATGTTTTTTCACAATTCAGAGCCTGAATGCTAAGTAGTTTCCATTAATGTTTAAGAATGTACGCCCCCGTGAGAGTGACTGAAGTCAACCTCTATGTTCCTTCTCCACGGTGGAGACAGTTTGAGTCGAAGTGGAGTCACAGCTGTCAGATTGATTGAGTAAGGTTCAATATGAACTGAATTGCAACATCTTACCACTCTCTGGCCCTACTCCACACCCCAGTCACCCGTTCATCTGGGTTTTGATTGTAAATGTCATTTTTGTTTTTTTTCTGTTCATTTGCAACTGCTTTGCTAATCCATGAAAGGACCCCTCTAAATATTTGTTTCCAGCAGACAAATGTAATGTTCCTCAGGAACAGTTTGTTTTTCTGGCTTGCTGTCCATCTCTACATCAAAATGTGTTTTTGTAGCGCTCCTTTTGACTAAACCACTGCCTGATCTCAGAGTATTTGTATATTATATTTGCAAGTATTTTATTTATGTGTTTGTTTATTTCTAAATGAATGCATTCATTCGTTCAATACAGTACATGTTTAAATCTATCAGATATCCTGGACATGTTGACTTTTGTACTGTAATTTGTCAACTTAGGAAAATAAATGTAATAGCACTGAACTTATTTAAGTAATCAATATATTAATTCCATATTCTATAAACTTAAAAGGATTTGTAAACATTTGTGTTTTTCACACATTCATTTCAATGCTGTCTGTCAATATTTTCAAAATATACTTTTAGCATCTATGCACTTGAAAATCTGACGTCTGAAAATATACATGTTCTAGAACCACATTTTATGCACAGATACCTGTGATTAATGAGATCACATTGGACAGATGTGGATTGTGAGGCTTTAGTGAATAAGACTTAGGTTTTTGTGGTTAAACAATGTTTGCATTCAGTCTGCCATTCAGCCACTCTCATTAAACTTGTCACAACCAAAAGCACGTTTGTGCAAACGAGTCATCAGGGTGTGAAACTGCTGTAAGAAATATTCCTCTAACTGAAACATATTCATTTGTCAGATGAGAGATGTCCAGAGGCCTTCCTCCAGCAGACTAGAAACAAAGCAGCTTTGAGAATGCAATCAACAAGAGATTCTCTCTAGCTCTGACCGCCTTTCTGACTCATGACTGAGGCGTTTATCACATCTTTTTAGCTGCCAAATGCTGAACCCTCATTTCCATCAAAGGTCTGAGCCGTTTCTTCCCTAGGGATCACTGTTTATTATTCTTGATGCCCTGTCAGGAGAGAAGGATGCTGGAAAAGATGGTCTAGCATTCAGATTCCCCATTGCGGTGTCTGTAGTGCCGCTCCTAGTACGATTCACGCGTGGTGGCATTGTCAACGCAGCACAGCTTTCTAGAGCAAATGAAAAACAGTTCACGCCCCAGGAGACAGAAGGGCTCATACAACACATCTATATCACATCATAACAAACTTATGAGGGGCCGTATAGGCCATAATTATCGAAAAACCTCTTACAAACACTAGTGAAATAAAAAACATTGATAAACCTTAGTGAAATTCATTCATATGCATGATTGAAAACCTCTTACAAACACTAGTGCAATAAAAAACATTGATAAACCTTAGTGAAATTTAGTCATACGCATTACTGAAAACCTCTTACATACACGAGTGAAAACATTCATCAACCTTAGTGAAATTCATTCATACACATAACTGAAAAACCTCTTACAAACACCAGTGAAAACATTCATCAACCTTAGTGAAATTCATTCATACACATAACTGAAAAACCTCTTACAAACACCAGTGAAAACATTCATCAACCTTAGTGAAATTCATTCATACACATAACTGAAAAACCTCTTACAAACACCAGTGAAAACATTCATCAACCTTAGTGAAATTCATTCATACACATAACTGAAAAACCTCTTACATACACAAGTGAAAACATTCATCAACCTTAGTGAAATTCATTCACACACATAAATAAAAAACCTCTTACAAACACCAGTGAAAACATTCATCAACCTTAGTGAAATTCATTCATACACATAACTGAAAAACCTCTTACAAGAGAAAAAAACATTTTTTTTCTTAAAATTTCAAGTTGATATCTAGCAATTCTGAGAAAAAAAAGAGAATTATGAGAGAAAGTGGTGGAAACAATCTTCCATATATTGCAGTTCCAAAAAAATTAACATAGTATAGTGCTGTCACGATATCCAAATTTCCACTACACGATTATCGTGGCCAGAAAAAAATTAACAATACCGATATATTGCAATATCTATAGAAAAATAAATAAATAATGCTTTCATATTTATTCTTTTTTTTCCCCAGAATAAAAGTAGCATGAAAAGAACAATTAAACTTGATGTAAACAGTTTGAAATAACCCTCTGTGAACTGATATGGCCTCTTATTAATATGTTCTACTTAACCCATGCAGGCCTGGCTTTTGCCAGAGTGCTCACTGAAAATCCGTAGTGGCATTGTTCAGGATTGGTGACATCCTTCCCCTCAAAATATTTAACAAACTAGGTCAAAAATGCAGTGTTATGACTAACTTACAACTTTTAACTATTACAACTAAATTGTTCAAACATTGCATGGTGTTTATGTAGGGCACTGATATCAGCCCTTATTGTAATTTTGAATGCACCCTGAAACATAACAGAGAAATAGCGACTCTAATTGGGCAGTCGATAATTATGGCCTATACGGCCCCTCATACAAACTAGCTCACAAACTGCCTGTGTTTCGCTGACGTCGTTTGGCCGTGTAATTTAGTGTAATTTAGCATCATTGGTGACCTTGACATGATGACCTATCTAGACGTGAGTTATTGACGTATGAGCGGTCTCATAGGGTTTCCTGTATCATGTGATACTGCTATACGAATGTGTGAAACCACAGTCACATTATACAACATGATAGTTGGATGAAAATGATTATTTATTACTTTTGTTAATCACATAATTTAATTATTTTAGTTTTTATTAAATGTCATGCAATTCATTTTATTAACTTTTTTAATTGATTGGTATGTTCAAATAAAATTATTTTTTTAATAATATAATTATGCTTCATATAGAGGAACTATATTCATGCAAAACTCATTGAAGCCCTTATTTTCATTCTTGAAGCAAACTTTTTGCCTGTAAAATGGTTAGATTCGGTGATTAGATGTTGGTCTGTTGCCTTGAACGTGAGGACATGGTGTGGCGCTTCTCATCTGGTGTGCATCATGTTTGAAGTAAGTGCTTTACCATCAGGTTTAGGTTTCCTGAACAATTTCCACGAAAGTTGAGTCACTTTATAAATTAACGTTAGACGTTTTGCTTTGTTACATTTAATCAGATAAGAGAGACAAGATCATTCCAAATTTAGCCTAACATGCACTTCTGTGCTAGTAATACAGTATTTTTATTAGTAATAGTAGTGCAGTGGGGCATGTTGTCACATTTCACTTCCATTCTTTCAGGGTAAATCAAAACAACAACAACAACAACAACAACAACAAAAAAGGGAAAAATTATAAGAAAATTATACAGTGTATTAATGAAACAAGACTGCATATTTGTTCTAGACGTGTGAAATTGAGGAAAAAATACAAATAAATAAATACTCTGAACCATAAGTGAATTTACACACACACAAATGAGAGAAAGCTAAGAAGTGTTAGCCTTGTATAAAACTTAAGTTCCGCCACTGGTCACGAATAAAATCTAGGTCATTACAGAGCGAGCAGGGATATGATTCTGTTTACGCTCATTGTTAGTCAGGCCACTGTTATTAATTTTTGTAAATAATAGTCAGAGAACAGATGAAATTTCATCTGATGAAATTGTGGGTTTGCGGTTTGCAGACATTCGGACGACGTGACAGGCAAATTACTGTGAATGTAGGAAAGGAATGGGTTCTGCCTCACAAGGACTCTCTCACAATCAAATCATCCAAGTTACCCACCCTCACGGGAGAAATCTTCAAATGCAAATAAACACAAGCTGACCCTGATATTCCCCTTGGACGCACTTGATGTAGGGTCCTCGTGGCTCAGTGATGCATGTTCATTGAAGCAAAGCCTGTCAGAACAGCACCAGAAGCCCACATGGAGATCCAGCTCATTAATCTGCCAGTAGATGCGTCTATGGACCTGTCACTGATCAGAATTATATTTCCCAATGAATCTCCCACGCGTGCAGAACTTCACTGTAACTTAAATATAAAGACAAAGTAAAATTATATGCATTAATATTTTGTTTGCTCTTGTCTGGGGACACAACATTTTAATGTTTTTCTTTCTTTTACAGGTAAATAATAATAATAATAATTACTATTATTATTATAATGACTGGGAGTGTGTGCAATGTGCAGAGCAATCCTTTATAAATCCACCTTTAAAGATCATATTTGCTTGAATTTATATTGAATTTGACAAACACTTACAAAGGAATGGCAAGTAACACATTGAATTAAATGTGAAATTTTGAAAAACTGAAATAGTATTTTATTGTAAAACATGCTCCAATACTTAAAACAATATAAAAAATATATATACATAAAAGCAATTTATTATTGTTATTATTATTATTATTTTTTTTTTTCACCAGATCCAAGTCAAAATTATTTTTGTCGAACAAATAAGATACTTGTACAGGAACAATTTTAGGAATTTCAAAATTATGCATGATTGAAATTGCAATGTTATCAGTAGATTCAGGCTATGATTTTGTTTAAAACCTGTTTTTAAGCTCCTAGGAAAGAGATGCAAAGTAGAAATGTTCTGATTTTAACATATTTATAACTTTAAGGAGTTTTAATGTATTAAAAGTCTGGGTAGGGGACAAGCCCAAAATGAAATCTGCAAAGAAATCCTGACAAATGTAACATTTCAGCATTCTAAAAAAAATGAGGAAAATGTAATTGAGACAATAAGAAGTTTAAATATTGTAATAAAGCTCTAATAGTCTGTTTTTCAAAAATGTTTTTCTTTAAGAACATTCTAAGAAGCTGAACTGTGCTTATGATTGAAGAATCACTCAAAAAGATTGCTTTATTCAATTTACAGAGTAGTGCTGTTCTGCATTTCTATGGCAATGTACTAATAACCAACCATTAGTATCAACTGTTATAATTATAGTCATTTTTTTTTTCTCTACTCTGCATTTTAAAAATGTTGATGAGAGGATGTTCACTTGATTGACATGTACTGATCTGCTTCACCCACAGCCCTAAAATGCTTTTTTCTAAGGTGAAGAAGCACAACACTCACACTCACAACACAACACATGTCAGTGACACGGTGCAGATGTTTTTGAGTTAAAGTAATTCTGTCTAATTTATGCATCTTACAGTGAGTGTGAATAACACTGCATTAACATATTATGGATAAACATCTGCTAAAAAAACATGAGGCTAATTTTAAGAAATCATTCAAGTATTATCTGGCGAACCAGATAAATGCTTCAGAATTCATACATAGTAAAAAGAAAAACTAAAAATACCAAATAAACAAAAACAATGTTAATGGGTAATTGGGTTTGGAAAATGTCTAAGACTGATACTGAGATATTTTCAATGCTACTGGGTTTCTGAGTGAGGTCAGGCTTTTGAAATGTTACAAGGCCTGTTATCAGCTATAATGGATTGCCATCAAACTCAGCGTTCTAGTCACATCTTTCAAGAGCATCAGTCCACCACGTCTTATTCAAAATGTCTCGTATCAAATAGCCTGTCTGGCAGCCTAAACTGAGATGAAACCAGAGTCAGACAGATGTCTTCCCTCTTCCACCACAGCTGCCACGGGTTAGTATGTGTCCTTCATCCCTTGATTTTTTTTCTATTTGTCAGTCCTGTCCAAATGTCAGAGCATCATGCTGACTATCAGGAACTGTCTTTTCCTCTCTTAGTCTCTAATGACCTCATGGGTGGCACTTGGAGGATGCTTTTGGGTAAAGCACAACACTGGTGTTCGCATAAGAGTCTGATTGTTTATAATGAGGCCTTTTTATGCACTAATTTCTGAGATTTAGGAGATACCACAACTGCTTGCACTGTCCTAATGTTTAATTTATGATAACATGAAATGTGTAACCATCAGTTTGTTTAAGCATTACTAGATTTGGAGAAATTCAGCATTACATCACTTGCTCACCAATGAATCCTCTGCAGTGAATGGGTGCCGTCAGAATGAGAGTCCAAACAGCTGATAAAAACATCACAATAATCCACAAGTAATCCACACGACTCCAGTCCACCAATTAACATCTTGTGAAGCGTGTTTGTAATAAACAAATCCATCATTGTCCACAATACCAGTCCATAATCCATAATAACACTTCCTGAAAAAGACCATCTTCTGTTGTCCTCTCTCATCAAAATATTTGTTTAGAACTGTTTTGGACTGTTTCTGTTTGTAAACGGTTCTCTCCTGATTCAGACAAGAAGACTTTTTCACTGGAGAAAGCAATATTTTGGATAGAGGACTCATATCTTAGCCAAAGTTTGAAGTTAAAAACTGCTTAATGATGGATTTTTTTTTATTACAAACACACAGCTTTTCACTTCACAAGACTTTTGTTATGTTGTTTTGCGATGTATTGGGTTGTTTTGATCAGTTTGGACTCTCATTCTGATAGCACCCATTCACTGCAGAGGATCCATTAGTGAGCAAGTGATTTAATGCTAAATTTCTCCAAATCTGTTCCAATCAAACATCTACATCGTGAATGGCCTGAGAATGAGTACATTTTCAGCAAATTGTCATTTTTGGGTGAGCTATTTCTTTAAATAAAGTGCAGCACTATTTTGGCACATTTTGCAGCTGTAGTTAAACATCATTGTAAGCAGTTAGTGAATAAGATGCCTATTTCGGGCTAGAATACTTCATGCTAAAATGATGTGAATGTTCAGTGACTTTGTCACTTTCCATTTATAACAACAACTGCTTACAAACTTGAAGGGAAAAAATCTTCAGTGATCTTGCTATTGAGATACATAGGGCTGTTTTCTCCTCTCAGTCTGTCTCTCTAGAGTCTTGTCACTCAAGTGATGGTGGACCTACGTTGTGATTTTTTTACTCTTCTCTAGTGGACAGCTAATACGATCTGCAGGCTAAAGGGACTATAGACTGAAATTGCATTTTCCAGCAGTGATATACTGGCTGTCACAACAATCAGCATGGTCACTCGTGTTATCCCATGTATTCCTCAATATTGTGTTACAGGCAACCAAGAGCAGCAAACCAACCTTGCGAGAAAGAAAACTAAAAGAAAATCTGGTGGAAAACAGATTTTAGTACTTTTAGTTTATTGTAGAATGTGTTGTGAAGGACATTTTGTGGTTTTGCACTACTTTGCAGCTGTAAGTCCTTTGAAGATCTTGCAGATGTTAACTTCAGAACCAGAGGCCTTAATTATTGTAATAGAATATTTCCAATGATACTTACCTACATCACCAACTTCCAGGCTTGTACTTGGATAACCACGATGTAGCTATTGGGAAATGTGGGTGGAAATCTTAGACTTGAACACATTCTGATGGCAAATATTTATGAATGACAGATTGCAAGGCTATACTGTTGCAGAAAATCTTTACGGAAAGGAACCTGAGCCCGGGACAGGATCGTAGGGCCTGTAGAGGCTGCAGAAACTCAACCACAGATATAGACAGACCAACAACCTCTAAGATTAATGTGTTTCCTGCTTTCATAGCTCAGAGATAAGAGCGCCACAGTCTGCTAGCGGTTGTCATTTTTGGAATATGATATAATAATGCGCTGCATTATCATATGGAAGAAAATAGCACGGACGATGCATCTCGTATGAAACTCAGTCGCTGGAGAAATGAACGTTGTCCGGATGATTGCAGATTTGTTTCGTGTCCAGATTTGTGGATGAGAGCTGGGTGTGCTGCTGTTTAGAATGTGTGGAGGTACACAGAACTATTTGCGCAGAGAGTATTTGATGAGGCCGTTATCGCAGTCCCATACGTCTGTTTAGGACACAGCTGCTGATCTCTCTGGAAAACAATGCCGTACAGACATGGGAAAGAGTTTTTAAAACAAGCTGCCAAAATGTTTTCAACCTTATCTTTTATTTGGCTGGTTTAGATGATTTGTGGATGTTTTTTGTAGCTTTTTGTAGAAAGTTTATAAAGTATTCAAAAGTGAGTTTTTGTAAAGCCTGTTTCCATCTCTTTCTTTTTGTTGTGACTTTATATCTATGTGTTTTTATATTTCACAGTGTGACTTTAATGTGTGACTAGTTGTGGCTTTACTTTTTACAATATGATTATATATCAAACAATGCAACTTTTTAATTGTAATAATTTTGGCTTATATCTTACAGTGTGCTTGTATATCTAACAGTGTGACTTTATTTGCACAGTTATGAGATTTACAATTTTGACTTTTTTCTTACTGCAATTTCATACATCACAGTTGTGATTATTTTCCTATTAATTGTTGCTTTATATATGTTGATTATAACTTGTACTGATTTTAATTATATGTATATACTATAATTATATACATTTTTATATTAAAAAAATTCTAGCTTTTTGTTTAGCTTTTCTTTGTATTAAAATTGTAATAAAAAATTAACTTGACTCAAAAATGGGCACAAATGGGTCGTTTATCAACAGTAATGTGTTGGATGCAGTTTCCAATTACTCATGTGAGTTTAACGAGACTCTTAATGTTACACCCCTCCCCCACCCCCACACCCCCTTGGAAATTTGCAAAATTGGAGCACTTCTATGCTAGCGTGATCCTCGGGTCAACTCAAGAACAACCGCAAATGCCATCAGATAAAAACAGGAAAGAGAGCTTCTCTCCCTCTCAGTTCCTATACCCCAGACACTCTTTGCCTCCCTCAACAGAAATCAATACTTAGCCTTGGGTAAACTCTTCAATGCCCAAGCCTTGCTTGTTGATTCTGAAGCCACACTGACGGTTTCAGTGTGACCCTGTACAGCGCTGGATGTCGATACAATTCTTTTCCACTCTTCCTGCACGCCATCGCCCATCTGAGACCGGCTCCTGAGCTCTGATTGCATTTTGTACCATCGTCCAGGCAGCCAACGTCTCACATTTTAGACTCTTTTCTCCTGTCCTGTTCCACACTTCCTGCTCTTAGGCTGGAAGTGTCGTCATCACTGTGACAGCCTTTACAATGTGTCATGAAGAATATTCTTCAGCTTTAATTTTTCATTCGTCATGTTCCCGGGAGTCTGTTTTCTGCTCCTACATCCTCTCCTCTTTTGTCTCTCTCCACTTTTTCGTTTAAAAAAATAACAGGTGATTAATCTGAAAACTTAATATTGATAAAGAACTTTAGTAAGCTAAAATGGGTCTCCTCTTCAATAATGTCTCAAACTGTGCTCAGATTTGCTAAAATATTAAAGTCTGCAATCAAAAGTCAGACATGAACTCAAACATTTATTTTCAAATGGAACTGAATTTTCTATCTTTCGATCCGTTCATTTTAGTCTAATATTCTTATTGCATGTGAATAATTGTCTTACAGTATTTGTGTCTGTTGTTTTTTTCTCTCCTAAAGAATTTAAATAGAAACATATAAAAAACTAATTTTCACCTCTGAGTAAAAATAAAGTAATTGTCACTTTACACTATACCATTCAAAAGTTTGGGGGCAGTAAGTATTTTTTTTTAAAGAAAGTATTACTTTAATTCAGCAAGGATTAATTTAAGTGATCAAAAGTGACAGCAAAATAATTTATAATAATCCTGAAAAACAAAAATATAAAATAAAAAATGTAGCAGCACAACTGTTTGAGCAGCAAATCAGCATATTAGAATGATTTATGAAAGATCATGTGACAATGAAGACTGGAGTAATGATGCTGACAATTCAGCTTTTGCTATCACAGGAATAAACCATATTTAAAACATCTTCAAATAGAACAGTTCTTTTAAACTGTAGTCATTTTTTCACAATATTACTGTTTTGAATATATTTTTCATAATTCTGTATTTAATGTATTTCTGTTTTTAATGTATCAAATAAATTCTCTGGTGAGCATAAGAGACTTCTTTCAAGAATATAAAAAAACCTAATACTTTATAAACTATAAACTATATATCTCACAATTGCACCTTGATTCTCACAAATTGACTTTATATCTCACAATGTGACTAATTCTCATCTATTTCCCATAATGCAAACTTTATTTCTCGTGATTGTGACTTAAAATCTTGTGACTTTGTATCTAAAAATGAGAGTTTATTGCTTATTTTAAACATTATCTCAAAACTGCGTTCTATATATATATATATATATATATATATAATTTTTTATTTTTTTTTACTCTGAGGTGAAAGCAAGAAACATATTAAACATTAAACTTTAGCAGAAAAAAATATTAAACCAGGGGTGTCCAAACTCTGCAGGACAGTGGCTCTCCAGGACCGAGTTTGGACACCTCTGTATTAAACAAATGTATAAATGCATACATAAATGTAACAACTGAGAACTCCATTAAGTCTCCTGAACGCCTCACCACGGGTAAGCAATAATCTTCACATAATCAAATTCTTAAACACTACCAAATAATAATAAACAAAAAGTAACATGATTACCCTAAGTTGTTTTCTGACTGCATATAGTTAAGGTCAGTCTAGAGCAAACTAGAGCATGACATCCAGTGCCTTTTCTTTCCAAGAACATACTGCTTGTCCAAATGAGGCAAACCTAATTTTGGAGCAAAAAAGGAGAAAGAGAGAGAGAAAGTGCGCAGGCAGCTTAAGGTAACTAAAGTCTCCTCTCTGAAGGTGCTAATTTTAGCATATGGCTCGGGGCTTGGTTCACACAGGGGCCTCTGAATTCTTAATTCAGGCAAAAGGGGCAGAAATTAATGATTCGGGAAATCTGTCATAAAGACAGAGGAAGGAATGTTTAATTCATATGAGCGTGTCCAGACTTAAAAATATAAGGTCAAATAACATGTTACTGCCCCTTTTTTAAAAGTCATTTTACAGTTATTTACAGAATAGGCTCTAAACAGACTCTCAATGTACCTTGGTAAATAGGAACATGGAACAAGCAATGGGAAGAAGCACAGGATTAGACAGACAGAGTTGGAGGAGAAAAGGAGTGCTTGGATAAATTCAGTTGGTGTAGGGCAGCTACAGCGGTTTGTATATATGATTTATGTGGTTTGTAGTGAACCGGGAACATGGGAAAAAGAAGTCCAAGTTTTTGTCTTCTAGGACGTCACTGTTACTGCTCCGGGCATCTTCTGTTGGAGTTGAACTTTTGTTTGGGGCTGTTCTGTGACTGTGGAACTACAGGTCTGGTTTAGGTAAGGCAGCACCGGCCGTCTGGGCCGTGAAAGCGAACACCTCAGCCTGCAGTTCATTCAGATGCATGTTTGATCAATGAAGTGGCTCTGTATGGATTTGAATCAAGTGTGTAGGCGTCACCACACTGTTTTCTGTAAAGTACTCCTCCTGTCTATTGGGACATGATGGAGAGAGAGAGAGCAGGTGACAGAGACAGAGAAAAAGAGTAAGAAAGGTTAGTTTATGCACTGACTTTTCAGAATTTGAGTTGAGAGTGCCTTTTACACTACCATTCAAACACCTTTTTAAATGTTTATGAAAGAAGTTAAAATAACTATTTGAGTATATTTAAAAATGTAATTTATCCATATTATAAAGCTGAATTTTCAGAATCATAACTGCAGTCTTAAGTCACATGATCCTTCAGAAATCATTCTAATATGCTGAGTTGCACACAATTAATCCGTCTTTCTTCAAGTGAAATGCTCTTAGACAAAAGAAAATTGGATCAGCTGAATTAAAACATCTTATTTAGTGTGTAAAAAAGGCAGGTCTCAGATATACAGGCTTCAAGCGTTATTATCTTGTTTTCCACATGTCCAGCTTTGCACATACATAATGAAATAAAATATGATGGCAGTCACACCACTTCAGGCATTGGCTGGTGAACTCTGTACAAAGCAATTTAAACTTGATCAAAAAGAAAAGCACTCATCCCTTAGAGGTGCACAGGCTTTTCTATCCTTAATCTAGCCAATTTGTACTAAAACGTCCTTGATTTGTTGTTGTTGATTGTCAATGAGGTTTTATTTGTCTGTTCTGATAATCCACTAAATGCCAACTCTGCACTGTGTTGCTTTTCCATACTAAATAACTAAAGGAATATTTGTTGTCTGTTTATTTGCCCCCCTTTGCCCTTTGGTTTATTTGTAAAATCCAATGCAAAATCAATCGTACACTTGATCACGGGGGGTTTGTAATCTCTGTCAAAACAGTAGGAGCTGTGATATATTAAGTTGCATTGAATAGTTGTGGTTGAAACCTTGTACACAGGTTCAAAATGTCATGAGTGAGGACTGGGCATACAGCATTGATCTGTGCCCTAAAACACTCCCATGACACAGCCAATCCAATCTGACATCAGTCTCCAGCGCCTCGTCAAATAGATTCAAATCTCTTGGTTGCCCAGTGATATCATGCTGAGTATGGAAACCGGTTTCCACCACTGAATCAGAAAGTAAAAAAATTGTGACTTTTAAATTTCACAATTCGACTTTATTTCCAGCAATTCATAGAAAAAAAAGGTCAGAAATGTGATAAACTTGCAATTCTGAGGAAAAAAAACCCTCATAATTCTGACGTTTTTTTCTGTGAAGTTTTCAATTCTGTTTCTTGTTTTCACCACAGAATCAAAAATAAAAAGGTAATTCTGACTTTTTTATCTTCAACCTTTTCTTTTCAGAACTGCAAGTTTATATCTCACAATTCAGAGTTTGTTTCCCCTCAAAACAGCAAGGGAAAAGTCAGAATTGGAAAAAAAGTTGCAATTCTGTGGCAGAAACAGGCTTTCATAGGTAGAGGCATTACATATTGCAAATACGTTCAAATTAGAGGGATGTAATGTTTGCATAGACTTCTGTATCTCCCCAAAACTGGGAACCATTCTCAGTCAGACTCCATCTCTCTGGAACTTGAAGGTGGTCTGTATGTTCCATTTTTGTTGCTGTGTCTTGTTTCCTAGTTCATCTTAGAAACTATGTAGTCCCGCTCAACCAAGACAATGCGAAGCAACCTCTGCTCCAAAGTGTTACACATTTAATGTGCACTTCAGGGTTTCATCCTGTTACTTGGGAAGGACGTTTCTGTGTTTTTGTCATCTCATCGTGTTATGACTCCTAATTCTCCCGAGCTTCTTTAATGTGGGAAAAGCTTGATATTATGTGAATCTGCATTACATTTTTGAGATCCTGATAGTAAAAGTTCTTCATCATTTTCACTTATGCAAATGTTCAGAATATATACATAACCTTTGCTGATTATTTAAAAACACTGTTTCATTTTTGTATTTTGTATTTTTTCTATGGCAGTTTAAACGAGTGTCAGAACGTTTTTTCTTCCACTTTTTTGCTTTTTTCTTTCATATGAGACTAACAGATGTTTTTTATAGGTAGTTGAATCAAGGATGACATATAAACACCTACTTTCAGCACTATTCATTTCTTAAAAAAAAACAAAAACAAATCATCCATCCATATTTCAGCTTTTCATGTTATGGGAAAAATTATTATTGCTTGATTATTTTTCCCCCCTCTGAATGTTCTCTGATTGTTTAAAATTAAAACATAATGGGAATATTACTTTTGAATGAAACACTCTGATGAAAGTCGTAATATTTACAAAAGGTTCCATGAACAATGTATAAATAACGTATTTGTGCTAACCATTTGAGAACATTAATAAAAAACAGATAATTTTGAATTAACATTCTATTAACATTATTGGAATAACATTCAGAACTTTGAGATAACCTTGCCAGAATTTTAGCCAAAGCTGAGAACATTCTCTGTCAGCTGGGTAACAGCCTGGTCAGCCTTTTTTTTTTTTTTTAACAACAGAAAGTCTCACACTAAACACACACCATTGGTTGAACGAGAGGTTGATCAATATTTTACACTCTTTGGTAAGTCTAACTATGAATGTTTTTCTTAGTTGCACATCTAAGTAACACAGAAAAACTTTCACCTTTAAACAGTAATATCATAAGATGGTTTCTGCTGTATATTTTCACCATGCAGATTCCCAGTGGAGGCTGTGTCAGTTTTCATAGTGCTCTGAAAATTGCTCTGCAGGCAGTTGAAACTGTCTAGTAGATCTGAAATCTTTCAGCACAGAGTCAAGAGTTCTGACTTGAGCCAGATTAGCTTCTGCTGTATTAAATCACTCTGGTGACAAAATGAACATGCAGCTCAATAGCAGAAGTCTAAGGGTCCAGACAGCGCCTACACCTTTAAATCCCTTTTCCTCCAAATAAAGTCATAATAAGCTTCATATTCAGCTTTTCAAACAAAGCTCTTGCAAATCCGTCATCCCTTAATCCATTATGTGAGTTATTTCTCCTTTTGCAGTCTTTACAGGTTCTGTAAATTCGGTTTGATTGTGCACTAGGATATAATGGGTAAATTATGTACATTTTACATTTTAATTTGCTTATTTCTTAAGCTGTAAGCTATAAGACATTTATTTACTGAATATGTCTAAAACACCTGTCTCTTCCAGCAGAGGTATCATGCCCATTCAAAGTGAGGGGGCACGTGCCCCCTCAGATTTTTGAGCCAAGTGGATTTCGCCAAGTGGAATTTTTTTGGGCAAAAAAAAATTTCCCAGTTTTGAGCACTTCGGTTTGGAACGACCCTTCAATATGGCGGCCACGATTGTTTTCACTACGAAGTGCCCTTCGGAGGGCGATATATCCAACCCAATCTCATGAAAGTGCGTATAAATAGTACGCCAAATAAAAACGAAAACTCGTGGTATTGATACGCAAAAATGGACTTTGGCGTGTATATGCTACTCGATGGGTAGGTTTAGGGTTGTGGGGTAGATGCGTATCATATGTACGCGAAAACTGCTTATCATATGCATGCCAACAAATTTCGTATCATATGCACGCGGAAACTGCGTATTATATGCACGCCAAACACATGCGAATGATATGCACGCCAAAGTCCATTTTTGCGTATAAATTCCACAAGTTTTCGTTTTTATTTGGCGTACTATTTATACGCATTTTCATGAGACCGGGCTCAAATATCCCGTTTGGAACGCACCGTGAATACCTCTTTCTGGCGAATTCTCTCGTTAGAAACAACAACGTGCAAATGTGTATACGAATCTGTAAGACATCGATTTCATAGTGTAAACAGCTTCAGTGATTTTAATGGAAGTTTTTGAGAGTGCTTGAACTAGCAGTGAAAATGTTCTTTGATAATGTAAATGTTCTTTGCTCTCTTTCTGTACAATGAAAGTGTTATGATTAGTAGCCTAACTTGCAATGTTTGTATTCACATTAACTTTCACTGTTAAATTCACATTAAATATAAACTCAGTCGTATTAAAAATGTTATGGTATGACATCAATCTCTGTTAATTAAGTAAACAGACAGGTTTTTATGCATAGTTAATAGATTACATTATTAGGTTACTTTGACCATCGATTGTCCGATTCCAGAACGAATGATTTTAGCGAGTCGGTTCGTCTTAAAACATAGGTCAACCAATGTGTTCTGACTCCCGGAACAACGGCGGACTGCAAACGCATCCTATATCAAAACACAATGAACCCATGCTGCTGCAACGCACACGCAACAAGCGTCAGAGCTAGATCTCATCTCGTAATTACTAATTACGGTAATTATTAGGCCCTACGATATGGCGTGAACGCAGCATCCCTAATCAAATACACCTGAACAAGTTAATCAGGGTCTGATTAGGCTAGGGGCAGGTGAGTTCAGGGCCGTGCAGAGACCTTTGGAGGGGCAGGTGCTCAAAGTATAAAAGGGCCACATGGAACACGGCTTTTAATAGGGCTGTGCTATTGCCCCCCTAAAATGACTACTCAGCCCCCCTAAAATTTTGCGATTAGTTCCATAATCTGTACACGAATTCGTGATCGCCTCAGATCCCTTTAAATTTCATATGAAAACGGCGGCAGTCTTCGATCGGCTCCTCCCCGTCTTTCAGCGCGTTCTTTTTCAATCCACAGACCGCGGCGGCGCAGAGCGAGAAACAGAGGACAAGGTCTGTGTTTATCGATAGATTGTTATAATATCTGCATCTGTGCCGTTCTTTGTCATAAATAGGATGTGAGGCCATTTGTGCATTTAGAGAGAGAGAGAGAGAGAGAGAGAGGGGACGCTGTACTGCTGAATCACTCACACTGTTTGTGAAATTAAATATCAGAGAAAGATTTAAAATGACTGAACTGCTCTGATAATCTGTTTGGATTCAACCTACATGCTATAGTGCAAAAAATATTTGCCAGAATTTCCCACATTATAAACGCGAAACCTGCAGGAATGTGCAGAATAATGTGCAATACCCGCGCCGAAATTCAGGCCCAGCTTAACTAAGTAAGCAAAAACTAAATTACAGTAGCATATTTACAGATGAAACTGCCTGCACTTGAAGTCCTGAACAGATCAGTAGTTTTGCCTCTCTGCTTCTCCATTCTCGAGACTCTCGCACTGATTACTGTGATCAAAACCTTTTGGCGGAGGTGCGGAGTGCACGAGAATCAGTGAATCAATCAGACTAACCGATTCATGATTTATTAGAGATTTATTATCGAATGGTGAAAATACAGATTAAAACTAAAGTAACGAGCCTGGTTTGAAAATGTAAGTAGAAAGTACAGATATTTGTGTAAAAATGTAAGGAGTGAAAGTAAAAAGTTGTCAGAAAAATAAATACTGAAGTAAAGTACTGATACCAGAAAAATCTACTTAAAGGCACAATATGCAATTTTTCGCCACTAGAGGGCCCATATTCAAAATAAAACAAAAAAAAAAAGGCGTAGTTTGATGACGCCGTGACTGAGTGTGGAATCATGGGAGTTGTCGTCTTCATCCCCACAGCCGATGCAATCCGACGGGACTCGGGCAGAAATCATGTTCATGGATGAGCTAATGATTTATTAACGTAGTAGAACGAAGCAGGGTGAGGCTGAAAGCCGTCGAAGCGAAACGAGGCCGCTGAACGAGCGTGACACACGGCTCGAAAGCAGTGGAGCTTTTATTATGCCTTCTGCTCTTTCCGGTTGTGAGTATGTGGGGGAAAAAAGCAGCACTGTTTTATCATACTAGATACGTTTGAAAGTTCTGTTATAATGCTACTCTGTGAGGTCGTCACCTGTCTAATAAAACGTATAACATATTAAAGCTTCTTTGGTGTTTCCATGTTTTCTACAAAACAAAACCAAAAATTGAGGGGTTATGACGGCATTGGCAGGCGACACAATGACACTATGGACACGGTCCGTGTCACTAGTTACAATTGCTTATTTCTCTGGATTTAAAGGGGTCATATGATGCTGCTAAAAAGAACATTATTTGGTGTAATGAAATGTGTTTAAAAAAAAGTAAAAAAAACACATTCTTTTCCACATACTGTACATTATTGTTTCTCCTCTATGCCCTGCCTTTTTGAAATGCGTTGATTTTTACAAAGCTCATCGGTCTGAAAAGTGAGGTGTGCTGTGATTGGCCATTTTGCCTCTCTGCTTCTCCATTCTCGAGACTCTCGCACTGATTACTGTGATCAAAACCTTTTGGCGGAGGTGCGGAGTGCACGAGAATCAGTGAATCAATCAGACTAACCGATTCATGATTTATTAGAGATTTATTATCGAATGGTGAAAATACAGATTAAAACTAAAGTAACGAGCCTGGTTTGAAAATGTAAGTAGAAAGTACAGATATTTGTGTAAAAATGTAAGGAGTGAAAGTAAAAAGTTGTCAGAAAAATAAATACTGAAGTAAAGTACTGATACCAGAAAAATCTACTTAAAGGCACAATATGCAATTTTTCGCCACTAGAGGGCCCATATTCAAAATAAAACAAAAAAAAAAAGGCGTAGTTTGATGACGCCGTGACTGAGTGTGGAATCATGGGAGTTGTCGTCTTCATCCCCACAGCCGATGCA
>NW_015536542.1:968578-969261 GCF_001515605.1 Sinocyclocheilus anshuiensis
AAAGCCGTCGAAGCGAAACGAGGCCGCTGAACGAGCGTGACACACGGCTCGAAAGCAGTGGAGCTTTTATTATGCCTTCTGCTCTTTCCGGTTGTGAGTATGTGGGGGAAAAAAGCAGCACTGTTTTATCATACTAGATACGTTTGAAAGTTCTGTTATAATGCTACTCTGTGAGGTCGTCACCTGTCTAATAAAACGTATAACATATTAAAGCTTCTTTGGTGTTTCCATGTTTTCTACAAAACAAAACCAAAAATTGAGGGGTTATGACGGCATTGGCAGGCGACACAATGACACTATGGACACGGTCCGTGTCACTAGTTACAATTGCTTATTTCTCTGGATTTAAAGGGGTCATATGATGCTGCTAAAAAGAACATTATTTGGTGTATATTCTCAAGGATTAAAGATTAAACGGAAAAAAATAAAAATAATTGCACAACCATCAATTAGGTGGCGATATGCACTAACATGTAAACGACCATTGCATGTAAACGACCATTGAACAAAAGAAGAAGAAAGAAACAGCATGGCGCACTTTTTCTTTTTAAAATGGCCAGGGGAGTGGTCAGGAAAACGGCCAGGGAAGTGGTCAGGGAAGCGGTTATGGTCAGGGGAGAGGTCAGGGAAGCAGTTATGGTCAGGGGAGCGGTCAAGGAAGCGGAAGTGGTCAGGGGGGGGGG
>NW_015536542.1:969324-981610 GCF_001515605.1 Sinocyclocheilus anshuiensis
TTTCTCTGGATTTAAACATTCTTCGAAACATTTGGGATAATGTAAGTACACAAGTCAGCAAAATATATAACACTGTTCAAGTGGTTTTTGGATATTTTAATAAAAAAAATCTTACATATTGTGCCTTTAAGTACAGTAACGTAGTATTTACTTCTCATCTCTGGTCGTTATATTAGGATACCTTAATTATTATGACATGGCGTGAATGCAGCATTCAGCTCATCCAACCCCAATCAAACACACCTGAACAAGCTAATCAAGGCATTGTGGTCAGGGGAGCGGTTATGGTCGGGGAGAGGTCAGGGGAGCGGTCAGGGGAGCGGAAGTGTTCAGGGGAGAGGTCAGGGAAGCGGTTATGGTCAGGGGAGAGGTCGGGGAAGCAGTTATGGTCAGGGGAGCGGTCAAGGAAGCGGAAGTGGTCAGGGGAGAGGTCAGGGAAGCGGAAGTGGTAAGGGGAGTGGTCAGGGAAGCGGAAGTGGTCAGGGCAGCAGTCAGGGAAGTTGATCAGGGGAGAGGTCAGGAAAGCGGCCAGGGGAGCGGTCAGGGAAGCGGTCATGGTCAGGGGAGCGGTCAGGGGAGCGGAAGTGGTCAGGGGAGAGGTCATGGTCAGGGAAGCGGCGCACAACCATCAATTAGGTGGCGATATGCACTAACATGTAAACGACCATTGCATGTAAACGACCATTGAACAAAAGAAGAAGAAAGAAACAGCATGGCGCACTTTTTCTTTTTAAAATGGCCAGGGGAGTGGTCAGGAAAACGGCCAGGGAAGTGGTCAGGGAAGCGGTTATGGTCAGGGGAGAGGTCAGGGAAGCAGTTATGGTCAGGTCATGGTCAGGGAAGCGGAAGTGGTCAGGGGAGCGGAAGTGGTCAGGGGAGTGGTCAGGGAAGTTGATCAGGGGAGTGGTCAGGAAAACGGCCAGGGAAGTGGTCAGGGAAGCGGTTATGGTCAGGGGAGCGGTCAGGGGAGCGGAAGTGGTCAGGGGAGAGGTCATGGTCAGGGAAGCGGAAGTGTCAGGGGAGCGGAAGTGTTCAGGGGAGAGGTCAGGGAAGCGGTTATGGTCAGGGAAGCAGTTATGGTCAGGGAAGCGGTTATGGTCAGGGAAGCGGTCAGGGGATCGGTCATGGTCAGGTGAGCGTTCAGGGGAACGGTCATGGTCAGGGGAACGGTTAGGGGAGCGGTCAGGGAAGCGGTCATGGTCAGGGGAGCGGTTATGGTCAGGGGAGCGGTCAGGGGAACGGTCATGGGCAGGGGAACGGTTAGGGGAGCGGTCAGGGAAGCGGTCATGGTCAGGGGAGCGGTTATGGTCAGGGGAGTGGTCAGGGAAGGGGAAGCGGTCAGGGAAGGGGTCATGGTCAGGGGAGAGGTCGTGGTCAGGGGAGAGGTCGTGGTCAGGGAAGCGGTCATGGTCAGGGAAGCGGTCAGGGAAGCGGTCGTGGTCAGGGGAGCAGAAGTGGTCAGGGAAGGGGAAGTGGTCAGGGGAGCGGTTGTGGTCAGGGAAGGGGAAGTGGTCAGGGAAGCGGTCAGGGGAGAGGTCATGGTCATGGAAGGGAAGTGGTCAGGGAAGTGGTCAGGGGAGCGGTTATGGTCGGGGAGAGGTCCGGGAGCGGTTATGGTCAGGGGAGCGGTTATGGTCAGGGAAGAGGTCAAGGGAGCGGTTATTCATATGGCATGTTTTCCCTATTTGCTCAAACAGTTTAGAAAGATTTTTGTCGATCGTTCTCTCTCTCTCTTTCATTTTAAAGTTTACAACTTGCTTACTGTATTTGGATTTTAAGTATAATTTTTCGAGTACTTTTTACACCCCTTCATAGATTTGATTGGCCATATCTGTCATTTTGACTGATGAGCATTGTTAGACTGCTGATCAGCTCCGATGAGAAAGTCCATTATCTTTGCGGCACCAGTGTTCAGTTAGTGTTGTTAGGCAGTTATTTCACACACACATATACACGGATCTCGCGGATCTCATGCTGGGAACGGCAGTGTGTTTAACTTCATGCGGTGCTGCGCAGACCGATCGTCGAGAGTTGCAGCTTGCAGTCGGGGGCGGATTTGAAAGCGTAGACGTGAAGTCGGACTCTTTCTGCTTTCCATAGAGATGTTCGCACGGTGTTTGCATACTTTATCACATATTAAGAGAATAAAATGCAATATTTGTCAAATACAGACGTTTTCATGAAGCAACAGAAACACTTCATGTAGGCTACTGTAGGCATCTGATGGGAAACGTCCTATAAACGTATTGTAGATGAGCAAACACTCTATTAAAAAAAATAAATAAAATACATCTGCAGATGTAAATGCAGACGTCAAATAGACATTTCCATGATGAAGGCCAGAGGTGTCATTGCCCATTCAAGCTTTTTGAGCCAAGTGGATTTTGAATGCAGCTTCCAAAAGACAAAAAATAGCAGATTCATATTTTCTATATTTAATACAATCACCCGGGATGATTAGAACACTCAGTGCATCATATGTATTTCGAATAAAAAGGAAAAAAATTAATAAAACATAATTGCTGTTGTGGCTGCAGTGTCACATGACGACCCCCCCCTCCCCTCCACCTCGTGCACCCTCAAAAATAATGAGTGCATGACACCCCTGTCTTCCAGTCATTTGATTCACATTCACAGTTTGCATTTCACAAGCAAACAAGGTCGTTGCAATCCTCTGGATCAGTTTGCATGCAACAAACCGGAAAACAGTCAAATTTATAATAGTCAAAAAGTCACTGTGACATAGCAGCAAAACAGAAATAGCCCCATATTCTGTGTGTCACAGCAATCGGATGTTAGATGACAGATTACAGACCACTGGCATTAAAAAGAAATAAAAGAAATCGCGGAGATCCCTCCCCCCCCAATCCTCCCGGATAGCCTGTCTATCCATCAAAGAGGAAGAATACAAATCCTGCAGGGAAATTACCTGAACCCCCGCACATTATGAGAGGGACATTTCAATATCTCCCTGGTGAGACTTTTCGGTAATACCACTGAATGGTGAAAAGTTTATTAACTGCATGCTGTTAAACTGAAGCCTTTATCTTAAATACATATTGTTGTGAGCTTTATTATGGAAAATCAAAAAGACAAAGCCATAGAGACATGTACATTATGCCACCATATTATATATTCATACCCTGTGTTAATCATAAAATTATCCTTTTATCCGTCCGTCCATCCATCCATCCATCCATTTTATATTTGGTGACTTAAGGACTGTTCCAAATTTGTGTGACTAGTAGAGTCTTAAAAAAAAAGAATTCTTTATAAATTTTTCTTAAAAACATTTCTCATGGAAAATATTTCATTGTAGTCTCATTAAAAAATATTTCTAGACTGTACTCTTCCAGACAATGTTGAAAGGTTTTTTTGGGGTTTTTTTTAAGCACTCTCATGTTATTGCCTTCTTAGGATGAATTACTTTGTTTCCTTATTTGTAAGTCTCTTTGAACAAAACCATCCGCTAAATGAATACTGTAAGTGTTTTATGTTGCTGTATTTTATTTACTCACCACTATTTTTCAAACATTTGATTACATTTACTAATGTAATCTCAGATTTGTAGGATGCTTTAGCATTTAATGCAGCCTTACGCTTATCTCTGGCCTGCAGGGTAACATGAGAGGTCATTAACTAAAGAGAAACAACGGTGTTGGTAATGAGACATCATTTTATTTGTTGTCTAATCCATCTCTATGTGAACGTACTGCTGAACAAACACCATGATGCCATTCGTACTGTATATATGTGTAATTTGGTTACAGTATGAAAACCTGGAGGTCACTGTGTGGTACAGACAGCACGAGTACCTCGTTTCCAAAGTGGCTTGAGTGCTCACAAGGTTAGACGATTGGTCTTACATAAGGAAATATGTTTGCTTAGTGTTTGTAAGTGTGTTCTGGATAAATTATATAAAACATTGGAAGGTCTTTAGAGGTTTGATCAACTTATGAAACATGATGAAGCACTTTATTCAATGAGGTCTATAGGTGACAAGCTCTCACGCAGAATAAATGAGAGAAAGAAATGAAAATATTGGTGATTATATGAGCTTATTGAGATGTGTAGAGCAGTCAGACAAGCTGTAGTCACTCTGATCACAAAGCTGTGGTAACACCGGCAGGCGGTGGGACCTCCTCAGGATGCAGAGGCCATGCTGAACAAACGCTTTCTATGTTAATTTGCGCTCTCTCTTGTTCCCCCTGCCAGAAACTCATGAACCTTAATTCAAGCCCTTATCATTCCATAGCTCTGGCACACTGCTCAGCTCTTGGGCTTCAAAGACTTGTGGGAAGAGGTGTAGAGAACACTGTCAGCCCTTCCTGAGCCCTCGGAAGGCCCTCTCAATCACAGACGCTGTCCCTACAAACAGCTGATAAATAGTTGAAAAAAAGAACAGATTCATGTGGATTTAAGATCTCAGATGTTTCTTTAAGACAGCAATGGCATTAAATGGAGAATAAGGTTATGGAGAATAAGAGGGTGTTTACACGACACCGTTTTCAACTTAAAAACTGAAAACTTTTTGTGTTTTGGATGTACATTTACACAACGTTATAGCTCTGTTATTTTACAGGTGCATCTCAATAAATTAGAATGTCATGGAAAAGTTCAACATTGTCTCACTTGTTTCTTTCTTTCTTTTTCTTTTCTTTTCTTTCTTCTTTCTTTTCTTTTTTTTATTTCACCTGAAGAAATTAAAATGTACGTGACTACCATTCAAAAGTTTGGGGTCTGTAAAATTAGTTTTTGAAATGTTTTTAAAAGAAGCCTTGTATGGTTTGGTGCTCAATAGACAATTATTATCAATGTTGAAAACTGCTTAATAGTTTTGCTGCTTAATATTGTTGTGAATAATATGATACATTTCTGCAGGAGTAGAAAGTTCAGAAGAACAATATTTATTTGAAATAAAAAAAATTTGTAACAGTGTAAAAGTCTTTAGTCACTTTTGATCAGTGCATACTTTCTGAATAATTAATAATGTTATATTCATCTTACTGACCCCAGACATTTGAACAGTAGTATATACATTAAATAGATGTTTAAGTCACCTAAACTGTTGTTTTAGGATGTGATAAGCTCACCAAAGAAGGGTACAATGTTTCTGAAAGGTCTATCTGAAAACAAATACTATTTAGAAAAAAACGGACGATTAACTTATTTTCCCGCATTATAATTTTAACCAAAAGGATCTGGGTTATTCTCTGTGACAGCTACTCATCTGAGCAGCTGACAGAGGAAGTTCTCCAGCAGTCCAGCAGCTCATCTGCTCTTTCCTAAATGCAGCTTTATGATTGGAAGACAGCACCGTGGGAAGCAGGTGTGACTATATCCCATGAAAGCAGCAGAGCTTTATATGGTCCAGTCTCTTTCTAGCCTCCAGGGCTACTGAGTCAGCACTCTGGTCTTAGACAGCTTGACTGAACCAGAGAGCATAAATGACTTTTCAAAACGTATGCCATTTAAAATCCTTAACAAGACTTGCTATTTGTCTGTCAACCAAATAATCTTTTTTTTCTTCTTCAATTTATTTTATTTTATTATTAAATTGTATATTTGTACTTTTTTATATTAAAGAAATAGTTCAACCAAAAATGAAACTTTGATGAAAATTTACTCACCTTTTGGTCAGGCTCAGTTTGTTTCCTTATCAGAACAGATTTGGAGAAATTTAGCATTGCATCACTTGCTCACCAATGGATCCTCTGCAGTGAATGGGTGCCATCAAAATGAGAGTCCAAACAGCTGATAAAAATATCACTGTATTTGATTAGTACTGTTTTGGACTGTTTCCATCTAAAATGGTGCTTGGTCTGTGCATACAGTATCTTTATCCTGATTCAGGACTTGGGTTTTAAGTCAGCAATGGTTTGATGTTAAAATCATCTTGATGGATTTGTTTATTACGCAGCGTTTCACTTCACAAGACATTAATTGATGGACTTGGGTCGTGTGGATTACTTGTGGATTATTGTGATTTTTTTTTATATAAGCTGTTTGGACTCTCATTCAAAATAATAAATAAATAAAGTGGCACATTCGGATGGCCATGCCGCTTGTGGGCTGATTTCAATTCAAAAGGAATGAGAACACTATTATGTGAGTACACTGGAGTTACTGCTCTGGCTTTTCTTAACAGGTTAAAACAAAAAAAAAAAATAAAAAAATATGACTTCTGAATTCAGCTCCATGCTCCGAGAGCAGCCACTGGATAAGAAACATGGTGGAACACTTTTGAAATGTTGAGATGAGCTCTTTGGTTGCTGGGTGCCTGTCTAAGACAGACTCTTTGTTAAAGATGATATTCCCAGGGCTTCCAGGCTGCTCACTGCCTCCGGATTCCCCTCCCCGTTGCAAAGTGGAACAAAGCACTTAAAGAGTGCATTTTCATATGTTAAAAAGCCACTCTTTCCCCAGGTCATGCTTCCAAGACGGCACTAGGCAGTATGGAGAACTCAATGTTAACCATATTAAAATGTGTGTTCATATTTCACGCTGCTTGTATTAATATACACGTAAAGAGCCCTAGCTACCTGACATCAAATATTTCTCTCCTCTCCGGAGAGCAGTGCCCCCAGAGAGCTTGGCCAACCCATTTGTCTATCAAGTACTGCAAAATGCTAATTTTGCATTGACGAGCACATGTGTTATGAGAAAAGCTTGGCTACAGGGGACGACTTTGCCATAACTATAATGTTCAATATTGTCAAAAAAAAAATCTAAAGTCTACTACAGAGTCATTTCGCCAGGAATGAAAAATTTGTGTGCTATGGGAGAACGGAATATGAATACATTTTCAAACAACTCAACAATTTATCCATCTTTTCCCTCTTCTCTTTTCGCTCACATTTTATAAATCATAAACCTTCCGTCTCTTTTTGAGCCTTTATGCAGAATTCCGAAGGACATCTGTGTCATGTGGAAATCACCGGAAAGTTTTGTGCCCTACAGATGTTTGCAGAGTTGACCTGAAAATAGCCCTGAACTAATATATGCTTTTATTGGCTGAGAGTGGCAGCAATGCAATGTACACCACTGGCTTACAGTGTGAAGTATGGAAAACATCCAGTGATAGGTATGGGAATCATGAAGAATTTAAGGATTCTACTTCTGATTTTGATTTCTCTTAGTGTTTAAGGGTACCATTAATTATTATTTTGGGATTTTTAAAGGAATAGTTCACCCAAAACTGAAAATTTGCAGAGAATTTACTCACCCTGAGGCCATACAGGTAGATGAGTTTGTTTCTTCATTGGAAAAGATTTGGAGAAATTTAGCATTACATCACTTGCTCACCAATAGATCCTCTGCAGTGAATGGGTGCCGTCAGAATGAGAGTCCAAACAGCTGATAAAAACATTACAATAATCCACAAGTAATCCACATGACTCCAGTCTATCTAATAATGTCATGTTAATTAAAAGCTGTGTGTTTGTAAGAAACAAAGGCGTTTTAACTTTAAACTGTCCCTTCTGGCCAAAATACCAGTTCATAATCCATAAACACACTTCCTCCAGTGAAAAAAAAATACAAAATCTGTCCCGTTTCCTCCAATCATATTTGTTTAGAACTGTTTTGGATTGGTTTTGCTTGTAAACAGTGATAAATCTGTGCATATTTCTCTCCTAAATCAGACGAGATACCTTTTTCACTGGAGAAAGCAATATTATGGATAGAGGACTCATATTTTAGCCAAAAGCAACAGTTTGTTAACAGTACTGTTAACAGTTTAACAGTAAGTTAAAAAATGTCTTATTGATTAATTTATTTGACTTATTATTTATTTTCACCTTGAGAAGCTAAATGTAATGTTTAATTAATTAATAAAGGATGTGTTACTCGGGTGGTTTAGTTTTTGTTTAGCAACCAAAGGGACCAGGGTTCAAATCCCAATCTAATAATATGATTTTTTAAATAATCCCTGAAAATGCATTTTTGTTGTATAGAAAACCCCTTTTGTGTTCTACAGGAATAAGTGAGGAAGGGTAGATGATAACAAAAAAATGTATAGTTTAAAGAAGCAGATGCAAATCTGAGTTATTTATATTAATCATATTTAGTTTTTTAAACTGTAGGAAAAAACCCTTGGTCAAAAATCAGAGCCTGAAAATGCTTCTGAAAACATATCTGACCATCACTAAACTCCACAAGTATGAAAGTAAAACAACCCTAAAATCTTTTGCCAGGCTCTCTGCCGCAGCATCAAAGTGTAAATTGAGATCGATGGGGTGAATGGTGGTTGAGACTACAGGTTTAAGTGTCAAACCTGGCAGTCACTACCCCGGTCACACAAACATCTCTGCACAACTCATTACACATTTTAGCCGAGCCACCGGGACATAAAGCAGAACCCCTGTCCACTCAGAACGCTCTACTGGCTGAGCAGAAGGGACAGGAAATCATTGCAATCAAAACATCTCTGCCAAAGGTCACTTAAATCAGGGAAATTAAATTAATCACCTTGAAGAGCATTGGGGCCTTGTGCAGCATAGAGAAGCAAGGTTAGATGCACTGAAAAAGCCTTTTTACAAACCCTTTCTGTTGCTAACTGGATTCTTCACCCTTTATATATAGATAGTGCTGGGCGGAACTGAAGTGTGATGTCTCATTCGTGGCCGATGTCAGAGCTGGACTGTAGCTGTAACTGCTGCAAGTTGTAATGCCACAGATAAAGAAACCTGGCACAAAGCATGGACGGACTGGGTCAAGATCTGATACTTCAGCCTGTCTGACACCTAAACAAGTCAATATAATTCAAACATGTTTCTGAATGAAACAACACTAACAAAAGTGACTCAGAGAGCCCATTACCTGGACATTGAAAGTCTGGCACTCTTGTGTTTGCTAGTATCTGCAATGATGACTAAATGGGTTTAAGTTGAAAAAGGTCAACTATTATTTTCTTTTTCTTTCTTTCTTTCTTTCTTTCTTTCTTTCTTTCTTTCTTTCTTTCTTTCTTTCTAAAACTGTGATTTATCCACTGAAAGAATTTGGTTTGTCACCTTATTACGTTTTAAGAAAGATCAGAGTGGTATCCATCATCTAATGTGCTTCTATTGTAAGAAAATTTAGTTCAGTCATTTTTGGCAAAAGTATTAGGTTTTCTTCATTTGGCCATTAGTGTGCTCATACAAATGTCAGCAACACTGTAGCTTCCCACTGTATTTATAGACACCGAGAGGAGATTCTGAATGGTTATATATAGATCATTATGTGATTTAAATTATGCAAAGAATGGTGACCGATGTGCTTAATCTATCTTGTTACATTAGCATGTCTCATTTGGTTTGTGTGAAATCTGGAGGGGAGAGTTATGCAATTTTCCTCCTTTTCCTCCCATCTTCCTGTTTTTAATCAATTCATGTCATTTTATGGATTCAAAACATGCATGTTTAAGCTACAAGTGATCTATTTAGTCATCTAAAATGTAACAAGGACATTTTTTAAGAATGTTTTTAGGTTTTTATATATGTCAGCATATTTTATCTATGTTCTCAGTAAGTCTGCGCACTTGAGATTCTCAACCCACCAGTCCGAATGAATGAATGTTTAGTAAAAGTGAATGAACACTGAAGAAAAGTGAATGATCCTCATGTTAAAGTGACTGTACAAGAGTGGGGCTATAGCTACAATAAAAAGTTAAGAAGAAACATTAACACTCACACTGTACAAGCATAGTTTACACAAAAAGTCCTGTAATTTTCTCACTCTCATGTTGTTCCAAAACCTGTATGTTTTTCTTTTTTCTCCAGAAGATGTCTTTCTTTTTCTCATTCACTTAAATTCTTCAAAATATATTTTGTGTTCATACAGCTGTGGAACAACATGTGGGTGAGTAAATGATGTCAGACTTCTCAATTTGGGTGAACTATCCCTTTAAGAAATTGTACTATATAACAGCATAACATCAAGAGAACAAGACTTTTTATTCATACATCTCAGTTGTGCATTGTGTATTCCCTTACGACTGCAAATATCCATAGCAATGTCACACATTAACTGGGGGAGGGGAGGATTCTGAAATAGGAACCATCTGCATTCATTTGAGAGCGGATGTATGATGTCAGTTGAAATGCTTGTGTGTGCATGATTCCCAATGGTTTATGAACAGCCAGCTAACAACAGTCCATTATGTCCAGAGACTCATTGTGTGTGCACTGTGAAGGCAGTTTAAAATGGTTGATCCAGCTTAATTTGACATTATTACACAGGGCAAATCCCAGTGATAAAGAGCCAAGCTGGTCACAGGATATTATTTAGGGCTTATTAGCTGAATGCAGCAGGATATTACGGAACGACATGCTGTGCTCTCCACCATCCTGCCCGTGCCCCTATACTTCACTGGATAATTCTATCATCATAAATGCTTTTTCACTGTGTTTGTACTTTTCCTAAGGAAAAAAAACAACAAAAAAAAACGAGGATTGGATTTTACCCATGCTATAAAGATGTGGGGAGAAAAAAATGTGATGGCGCCACTGGCTTGTTTTCAGATTTCAGTGGTGACACAACACACCAATTAGGACTGAAATTATTTCTGATTTCTCGAGGCTATTCAGCAGTGACTTTCAAAATACTGTGTGCTTGTTTGATTTCATGAAATAATGTGGTAAATGAAAGAGCACACGTAGAGAACAAAGCTAATATCAATAAAGCTAAAGCACATTCATGGGGGAGTTTGAATTAGTTATATCTGGATTAAAATAGAGATACTGACACTTTCTGTTCTAGATAAAGGCCAGTGTGTGTTACTGTAGATCCAGCAGTCTATTTGTCCTTACTGTGGACACTCACTCTGGTGCCCTGCGGGCAGATGCCCACAGCCATCAGTTGAGAGTTGTGTAGGGCCATCACTCGCTCCCCCAGGCTAAATTTCAGCAGCAGTGGCGTACGCAGCAAAACATTACCAGCCAGCAACTTTGCTGCCAAGTTTAATATGATTCTTTATCGATAGAATGTTCTAAGATTCAGAATTCCAGATGAGCAGAGTGCTATCATTCTATTGTTCCATTTATTGTTCTCTCTCTGGTTTTGTCTGGCCAGAGGAGAACTGGCCCCTGACTAAGCTTGGTGTCTCCCAAGGTTTTTTCTCCATTTCTGTCACCGATGGAGTTTTGGTTCCTTCCCACTGTCACATTTGGCTTGCTTAGTAGGGGATACTTAACATTTGGCAATATTATTGACTTGATTGCAGACACTATTGGAAGAGAACTGAACTGAGCTGGGCAATGACATCACTGAATCAACAATGAATGATTTAGGGCTGCTATCTATCTATCTATCTATCTATCTATCTATCTATCTATCTATCTATCTATCTATCTATCTATCTATCTATCTATCTATCTATCTATCTATCTATCTATCTATCTATCTATCTATCTATCTATCTATCTATCTATCTATCTATCTATCTATCTATCTATCTATCTATCTATCTGTCTGTCTATCTATCTATCTATATATCTATCTATCTATCTGTCTGTCCGTCCATCCATTTATCTTTCTATAAGTGTTGCTTCTGAGAATGTGTTGGATGGATAGATAGATAGATAGATAGATAGATAGATAGATAGATACCAAACTAGTGAGAATGAGGGAAGGGATGTACTGGCAGGCAGCTGTAAGTTAGCTAGCATAGCAAATGGCAAGAACTTTGCGACCGTCTTGTATAATTCACAGAGTGGAGAAAGAGTGCAGGTGGGCAGTGTTAATATTTCAGTGGTTTGTAGGAACCTTGAACATGCCTTGCATACCTGAGGTAAATAGTGATTTCTGTCAGGAACAGTCCTGTCGAACGTCCACTGTGTCCAACGCCCAATCCCTCACACTTGTGATTTATTTAAGAGCCTGTGGTATTGGGGAGATTAAACGCCTTGGGAGTCCTCCACAGCACCTCACAAAGACACAGCTTACACAAACAATTCAGTGGCCAAGAACGGAGATACCCAGGAGTGTTTGCTGATATCCCAACACCTGGAGCAGAATCTCTGAGTCAGATACGCAAGTTGGAAAAGTCCACAGGCTGCAGAGAATAAGAAAGTGAACGTGTTCTTGTCCAGATCTGCAACGGTGATTGGGAGTGTGTTAATAAACCAAAGCTCTGAGAAGTGCGAACTGGAACTGTCGATCGCCGGATCGGCTTTTAACCGTGGACGAAGCGGAGTCCAGCCTGGAGTCGTCACATGTCCTTCTGGACGCTCCTTCGTCAAAATCACCGGCCGCGCCATTCTCAAGCCCGCGCCTCTGCTCACTCTAACCCTCCCGCCGTTCCTCA
>NW_015536542.1:982013-983883 GCF_001515605.1 Sinocyclocheilus anshuiensis
GGGGCATAGAGGAGAAACAATAATGTACAGTATGTGGAAAATAATGTGTTTTTTGAACCTTAAACCGCATAAACACATTTCATTACACCAAATACACAAAATACTGTTCTTTTTAGCAGCATCATATGACCCCTTTAAAACATATATTGTGCTTTGGTACACAAATGTTAATAAACTTTGTAAACATTAACAAGATAGAATCTAAATGAAATCTGAAGTCTCTTCAGAAAATGTACACTAAACCGCTCAGTTGAATTAGTTTTATGATCTCTTTATGAACATTTTGAAGCATCAAAGTGGTAGTTGCATAGACTGTCAGTAAGGGAACAGAAATTAAAAATATCTTCATTTGTGTTCCGAAGATAAACAAATGTCAGGTTTGGAATAACATGAGGGTGAGTGAATGATTACATGATTTTTTCTTTCTTTTTTTTTAGGTGAACTATCACTTTAAATAGACCTAATCATGCTTCATGACAGCTATCCCAAATTAATAGGTTCTCAATGAATGCATTGATGTTTGTCCAGTGTATGTCAGTATAATATGAATAATCCACATCCAAATTCAGACAAGGAGAAAAAATAAAGGTTAAAAATAAATACAAATATTCCTCTTAGTAGGAGATTCCTTTTGAGAACCATTTCTCTAGTTACACTTAGATGTGCATGTAGGAGTAGATTTTGATTTCTGATCATAAAAAGAACAAGCAATGTCTCGAAGACTCTCTTTTTTCATCTTCTGCTCCATCTGTCTACCTTATTAGCACCTGCCTGTTAATTGGTGATGTTCTGATAGTGTCCAGTTCGAACACAGGGGGACACGAGCCTTTGGAGGTAAAAATAGATGCACAGATTTCACCTCACACTGGCAAACCGTAAACCACACACCACAAAATTATCTGATGCTTAATTGGCACTCCACAACGCTGCTCTTGCTGTGCTTTTTGCCTCCCATCTGCATAATTACTTTTACACTGAAAAAAAAAATCTTAATCAGTATTCCACTACAACATCCTTAAAACAAGATTCATTTACTTGAGAAGCTAAATTTGGAAAAAAAAAATATATTTTTTTAAAGTTTCTTGGTTTAAGTATACGACTGATAATATTTATGCTTAAAACATGATATTTGTATATTTAATAGAATAGAATAGAATAGAATAGAATAGAATAGAATAGAATCGGGCTCAGAATACAAATCAGTTGTTCTGAAAGTCACACATGATGCTTTTTGTGCTCGACAGTGTCAGTGTGTTGTCCTTCCATGCTGATTAGAGCCCAGTGGGGAAGGTGTCTTCTGTAAATACCTTCTAACCATGAACCAGCACAACAAAACAAGGAAAATGGTTTCTTGAATTGGTCTCACAGCTAATGATCTTTCTTTTGTCTGTGTGTGTTGAATGTTGTTTTCTTTAGGTCTCTGGGTGTATATGTTGGCATACATGCTACAGGACCAGGCACGTGCAGGAAAGTGCCCTTTTGTCAAGGCAAATTTTAGTTTTTTTGTAATTAAACGCCATTTAGTGAAGGCCTGCCCAATCTAACTATTAGTAAAATGAATTAATTATAATTTAGTCGTAAATAAAATTATCCACATGATGATGACCTTTCACCTGACGATCTCATCAGGGATTATCCCTCGCATTCAGACACCTTCTACCAGGATGTCTTCATAACGTCCGCGGCTGCCGGTGAGTGGAGTTCTCAGCGGAGCAGTGTGCTTGTATACTTATATTATTAAATTATTATTATTATACAAGAACTGCGTGAAGAGAGCATGCACAGCTGTTGCACGTGCTTTTGTCCATATTAGGGTTTCCTGCACGTCATAAGTCATTCCTTCTATGAGTCTGTTTTGGACTTTCGAGAG
>NW_015536542.1:983916-984763 GCF_001515605.1 Sinocyclocheilus anshuiensis
TAAGGTTAGCTGCAGCAAGGGGCTATAATATTTTTGTTCAATATTTTCCTAATGACAATTTTATGATCGGTTTATAAAGGCTTCTACGAGCACCTTTTCCCCATTTTTATCACAGAATAAGGCAGGAAATTTATAGTTTCTATAGGCTACTAAATGATATGTCAATCAGTACTGCATTATTCATAAAGTTTATTTATTACCTGGAGATAATTTGAAAAACACACATAAACCGTATATTTTCGCAATCGTGTGTTTATTGTCTTCACTCCTTCTATGAGTCTGCTTTGGACTTTCTGCACGAGAGCGCCCTCGGGCTTCGAGTATGAATTAAACATACACTGCATGAGAGTGTTGAGCGCTCCAGATATTCACTTCTCCTCATTTTGGATACGAATAAAACGTCAGGTCATGCATAGACTATCGATACTGTCTCTTTGGTGGAGGAAAGTTTAAAAAGTACTGCAGCTCTCCAAGGATTCATCTAAGTTAAACAACTGCTCCATTTGATAATTGCTGCTTTGTCTATGGGCTTACATTTCTGCCACAATTCTGCGCGCGAAAGATCATATTTTGAGCGCACAAAAGTGCATTTTGCACATGGCACGCGCGCGTTTGTGGAGAAAATGTTCGTTTCGCAAAGAAAAAAGTATTTCGAGCGCACGGAAATCAAAAATCAATTTAAAATACGTTTTTGGATGTGTGCAGACCTTCTCTTTTGCGCGTGCAACGTTTCACTAGCTTACTCACCTGATGCCCGCCCTCAGTGCTCTCTAAATGCTAACAGCTCGCTTGCTCAACACAACCCAGCGTTACAATATGCCATAATTCCAGCCAATCAGAGACGAGG
>NW_015536542.1:986349-986512 GCF_001515605.1 Sinocyclocheilus anshuiensis
AAATGTGTTTATGCGGTTTAAGGTTCAAAAAACACATTATTTTCCACATACTGTACATTATTGTTTCTCCTCTATATGGGCTTACATTTCTGCCACAATTCTGCGCGCTATAGATCATATTTTGAGCGCACAAAAGTGCATTTTGCACGCGCGCGATCTGAGT
>NW_015536542.1:986586-986830 GCF_001515605.1 Sinocyclocheilus anshuiensis
GAAAGAGAAGGTCTGCACACATCCAAAAACGTATTTTAAATGCAAAATTGATTTCCGTGTGCTCGAAAGACTTTTTTCTTTGCGAAACGAACATTTTCTCCACAAACTCAGATCGCGCGTGTGCAAAATGCACTTTTGTGCGCTCAAAATATGATCTTTAGCGCGCAGAATTGTGGCAGAAATGTAAGCCCATACTATGCTCTGTGCCCCGCCTTTCTGAAACGCGTCAATTTTTACAAAGCTC
>NW_015536542.1:987181-1023324 GCF_001515605.1 Sinocyclocheilus anshuiensis
AGCATGGCCTCGCCCCCTTTGCTGCGTGTTCCCGGAGGCGGGGTTTATGTAAAATTCTGGGTTCTTGACGTAACGGACCTGGGAAGTAACTCGTTGTAGTCCCTTACCAGTCGTTTTTGTAGGCATTGAACTGCTGATCAAACAGCAACATTACACACTAACTAACATTACAAAAGTGAAATCGCAATCAACCACCCCTTTAAAACTCTTTAAATATAAAAAACTTACTTACAGTCTTTGAGTCAGAACAGCCGGCATTGTAGTCTACTCTTCCAGGATTTAAATTTAGATTTAAATCTAGAAACCTCTACGTGAACACACCTGCCCGAATAAAGTGCGGGTGACGAAATTACATTTCTTTCAAATTAAATATTAAAAATGCAGCTAACGTTCTACACACAGCAATATAAACAAAGGTGCCTGTTCTCTTTCGTTCTTGCTGTTTGATTGGAAAAAGTTTAAAGGGTGTCGAGGAGTCTCGTCTTTGTCATCTGACTAAAAACTATTACTTTGAACTTTTTTTATTACAGTATTTATTTTAAAAACGTAGAGTGCCTTAAAAATAATTATCACAACCCTGATAAAACAGGCTTATTCTGATTTTCTCATCCTCCGATTTATAGGCTACTTATCAATCCTGTTTTTATCATCATTATAATTAAAAAAATTAATAAATTCAGAACAGGATTATAATATAATTATATTTTAAATAAGACAGAAGTATTTTTTCTACAACAACAACAGTAGTGTTTACAACAGCAAAACCGCCATACCCTGTAAACTCAATAATAATAATAGGCCTAATTTAATTCCGTTTCTATTTTCAGAGTGATTAAGAGGTGCAAAGAAATATTTGTTTAACTTTTAAACTTAATATGGTCTTTTCTGTTCTGTTTCTTTTTCAAAACTGCGTCACGGCATTTGCTGCTATCAATACAGAAGCATCTGTTTCGATACATGTTTCAGCAAGGAACACAGCCCTATTAAAAGCCGTGCTCCATGTGCCCCTTTTATACTTTGAGCACCTGCCCCTCCAAAGGTCTCTGCACGGCCCTGTACAGGACAGCTACAATTATCTTGTCAGATGATTCTGTGGTATTCTTGTTTACCTTGTAAGTGAAAATATTTGGATACAACTACATGATGATGAAAACAAAGATAGCTGTCATCACATGTCATGTTGTATAGGGTGAAATGGAGGAAGGTGACCCCTTTGAGAACAGTATTCGTTTTGATTTTAAACTTTAAAGATTTGCTAGTTTAGCTGTCATACCACAAAATATATAATTATTCTGGGGTAAGATGGCCTCCTATCTGGGTAAAATATTACGGAATCTACAGATTACTTTTAATATTATTTTTATTAATATCTATATATTTTCAGCATTGTGTCATTAATGTAAACTACTAAATCAACTATTCTTTTTAATTTTCTTTTTATTTTTTCTTTCTTTTTATGTATTTAGTTAGTTAGTTAGTTGTCAAAGCAGAATTCCAGTAAAAGAGATTCATCTGAAAACTAAATTTATTATATGTAAAGGAATATAAATACTGTATGTACTTATTGAATTTCTCATATTTAATGATTTCACTCAGTTAGCCTATATGCTTTAATGAATAGCAAATATGTCTGAAATGTAGGCCTACATCTAACTCATGTTGAGAAAAAGAAGAAAAAAATAATTACAATAAATATTACATTAAAATAATAACACTAGTAACAAAATGCCACTCTGGTCAATTCAGTTTTATCCCAAGGGTCTTATTTGATCTTTTTACTTCAACATAAAAATAATATTTTATTACCCCCTAAATAAAACATTAATGTGTTCACAAATCCCTCATTTACAAATATTCAACACAATATAATATAATAGATCACTATTTTTCAGATAAACAAAATTAAATCAGTTAACTCTTTCAAATGACTAAATCTCACAAATACTGATATTCAGATTAAATGACAAAATTCAAAAGAGCATAGCCATTCCTTAAATTTGTTGAGATGAGGTTTTGTGTGATGTATGATCAAAAGAAGAAGGAAAAAAGTAATCTTACCCTAATATTCATGTGTGAGTGTTCATTCTGTAAATATTTATATATGTATATGTATATAATTGATTGTACTAAATTAACCTGCTAATTTTACAACCCTATATTTAAGTTAATTATTTAATAAAACCATTACAAGATTTTTCACAGCTACAGTGACAATGTGATACATGTAGGTTAAGATGTTGTCAGTCTTTTCCTCATGGGTCTAACATGTGAACTTAATTTGTCATTTAATCAAGTAAACAATTTATTTTTGGATGCAGAGTGAGTACTTGCAAGTCTTTGGTAAAACTGATTAATGGGTTCAAGTGTGAGTGAAGGGGCGAGATCCTGCCGTGACCATTTTCTTAATCAGTATTTTGTCTTTATTTACAGTAAAAAAAATTAAGCATACTTAAAAATAGTTCCTCTTGAAAAGTACCTACCAAAAATAAAGTTAAAAATGGGGCATAAAAGTGACATTACAACACATTTACTGCTAACAGGCCTAATGTAACGTGCCTTAAATCTGTATTTTGTTTTTCGTTTAGCTTACATACCTAAATAATGTCTTTTCTCTGCCTTATTTATCAAGTCATCTGTCAGTTTGAAACATATTCCGGCCATAATCAATGTTCAGTAAAACGCAGATTTCAACAAACTGCTGTTGTCTAATGTGCGCCTCACTACCAGAGCAAAATATCAAGACATTTCCACATTGATCCTGCTGGAATCGATCCTCAGCCAGAGCATCACATATTAATTTCTCAGAAGGGTTTTATTTTTGAATAGGCCAGCATGACAGTGGGCAGATTGGCAGACGGTACTGCCCGCAGGCCTGACGCTGATGGAGAGCCACAGACGATGGTCAGGCAGGTGACAAGTTCAGTCCTACTGTCAGCACTTAGGATTTCCCCATAGGCAAACGAATTCCGACAGCAGCTGCCGAGCTGCGACACATTTTGATATACTCTTGTATGGAAGTGTGATTTCATAAAATTTTAAAAGTCTTCTTTCTTTTAACCAATTTCTAGGTTCACCTCCGGAGGCGACTTAGTGTGTTTACGTACATCTATTGCATTGCTCATCAGTTTCAACCATTTATTGAGGTGTTACCTCATGCATTGTGTTTCATATTGTTTCGCAAGTCTTAGTAATTTTGCAGTAATGCTGCATTTTAATTTTTTGAGGCAAGCAGTGAGCACATGAACTGATCCGGGTACTGTTCTGATTCTATTACTCTTATCTTCCCTGTAATCATTAAAATAATAATATTGTTAAACTATGAAATTAATATATATATTTAACAAATAAGAAAAAATACATTAAAAATAACCACAGGCTCTTTGGAAAAACATGCCTGTGGCAACATTTCTTCAAAATGATATTACATTGTTTGTTGGATGTTTCCCCACATTTTCAAAGAGAAATGTCCAGTGAGTAACGTTAAAAGCATAAGGCCCATCACCTCTAAACCTCACCCTAAACCTAACTGACATTGTTAACAAAAGCAAACGTAAAAACTTATTTGCTGTAGCAACCATGCCATCTTAGCTTGCTTATAAAAGTCCATGTGCTCCTTTATCATGACCTGTGTTTTACAGGACTCATATCCAAGCACCAAGTCTCCAAGGAAAGTACAATGCTGTAGGCCTACTGTAACGTGGAGACATGACAACGGGGTTGGTGGATCCAAGTGCAGGCTTTATTCAAAAGAGTGGTCAACAGTCAGGGTCAAACAACAGCACACAGGTATAATCCAGGAAGAGACAAGAGTAATCCAATAAACAGGCGAAGGTCAGGGCAGGCAGCAAACAATCAGAAACAAGGTACACAGTCCAGGGATCAAAAACCACGAAGATAGGGAAACTAGGAAACACGGAAAAACACAGGAACTAAGACACGCTACAGGCTAACAATACTGAGCAATGAATGGGTGAAAAATGAATGAATGAGTGAAAAACCAGGCTATAAATAGGGTGAGACTGATGGAGGTAACAAGACACAGGTAAATGCATTAAGTGATGAGTCCGGCAAAGGATTATGGGAAATGTAGTTATTGATAGTGGCAAGAGTCAGGGGTGGAGTGCCCTCTGGTGGAGTTCATGGGCACTCCAGCTGGAGATCGTGACAGAGCCCCCCCAGACGCTCCCAAACTAGAACAGAAATTAGTCCAGGAGGGAGGTGGAGCGGAGGCGGAACAGATGGAGGGATGGAGGGCCAGGTCCATGTGGAAGTGGGGGAACTGGGGACTGAGACAAAGCCGGCGGAGCAGGGTGCCAGGGCGGAGCAGGAAGCCAGGGCGGAGCCGAGGACCACCAGGGCGGAGCAGAAGACCACCGGGTCCAGATCCGCATGGCGGCACAGGCGATCACCACAGCAGAGCAGACAGGATCGAAGACCCCCAAGGCGGAGCAGATGACCACCACAGCGGATCAGGCTGGACTGGAGTAAAGAGCACAGAGAGGTTATCAACGGTCTCTGTGGCTGAAACAGGACAGGCAGAGAGTTCGTAAACGGCCTCCTTGGCCATGGCTGGACAGGCAGAGAGTTCACAGACGGCTTCTTTGGCCGTGACAGGACAGTCAGAGGGTTCACAGGCGGCCTTTTTGGCCATGGCTGGACTGGCAGAGAGTTCAAAGGCATACGCTGCTACCTCTGGAGGTTCTGCAGCAGAAGCCGCCTCCTCAGGAAGAGCTGGAGCAGACGCCACCGCTTTGGGAATTTCTGCAGCGGATGCCACCACCTCGGGAGGAGCTGGACTCACTAGAGTCATTGGAACAGGAAACGGCACTCCTGACCATGACAAGGGAACTGGAGTCATTGGAACAGGGAACGGCACTCCTGGCCGTGACAAGGGAACTGGAATGGACTCAAGGACTGGAGCGGGCTCAGGAGCTGATTCGAGGACTGGAGCAGGCTCTGGCACGGACTCGTGGACTGGAGCGGACTCAGGAGGAGTAACAGAGCAGTGAGTAGCCCAAACACACAGGATGGCGACCACCATTACAGGGAGCACTGAGCTCAGGGGAACAGTCTCTGTGAGGACCAGTGCTGAGGCCCTTGGGATGCCCGCTGCTCTGGCCGAAACCAGGGGTGGATCCTCCACACTGGATACCAGTCTTGGACGCCTTGGAACTGACCTTGAGGCACTGGGCATGGTCGACATGACATGAAGAGACTCTGGTATGGTGGCCATGACGGGAAGAGACTCTGTAACGGTGGCCATGATGGGACGAGACACTGGTGTGACTGGCTTGATGTGAGCAGGCCCTGGCTTGGCAGGCTTGACGTGAGCAGACTCAGGAGTGGCAGATACTGCTGGAGTGTTGTGTTCCTCCTTCACAACACCCACAGTAAATGCAGAGCCACTCAGTTGGAGTGCCAGATCGATATAAATGTCCAGAGTACAGTTCGGATCGTGCAGTGGCATAATTGATTGCAGCGGCTCAGCTAGACCTCCTCTGAAAAATATCATGAGGCATATCTCATCCATAGACATTAAATGGGCCAGTTCAATTATTTTTGCTGCTGGATTCATGACTGGCCTGGATGCCCTCATAAAGCTGCTGGATCTGGGTGTGGGTTATTCTGTAACGTGGAGGCGTGACAACGGGGTTGGTGGATCCAAGTGCAGGCTTTATTCAAAAGAGTGGTCAAAACAGGCAAAGAGCCAAACAACAGCAAACAGGTATAATTAAGGAAGAGACAAAAGAGTAATCCAATATACAGGCGAAGGTCAGGGCAGGCGGCAAATGATCAGAAACAAGGTACACAGTCCAGGGATCAAAAACTACGAAGATAGGGAAACACAGGAAAACACAGGAACTAGGACACGCTACAGGCTAACAATACTGAGCAATGAATGAGTGAAAAACCAGGCTATAAATAGGGTAAGACTGATGGAGGTAACAAGACACAGGTGAATGCAATAAGTGATGATGAGTTCGACAAAGGATTATGGGAAATGTAGTCTGTGAGAGTGGCAAGAGTCAGAGGTGGAGTTCCCTCTGGTGGAGTTCATGGGCACTCCAGCTGGAGATCATGACACCTACCAGGTGAGCAACCGAGCAACTTTACAATGTCTGAAAAGCTTCACATATGGAGCTGGTTATGTGATGCAAACATCAAAATGTATTAGTTTGCAAATCATGAAATATGGTAAAAATGTCTTGAAGTCATAGCATTGAATTGTGCAAGGAACCAAGCATGTACAAAATGAACAATAGCACTTCATCTTCTCAAAAAGAAGCCAAAAAAGCAGACTTGAGGGTAACGTTATTGTTTTATTGAACTGAAAGAAACATTTTGACTGACTGCTGGACAGGTTGCTTCCTCAGAAGTTATTATGCTTGCTGCTCAGATTCACGCCGCCAGGGTGGCACTGCTATAACTGAATCAACCCACCAATATGCCGCCATGATTGTGACTTCCCCTTCTAGTTTCATCCTTTCAGCAGTCTTATCAAATGTCCTCACCCTTAACTGATCCAACCAAACAAGATTCAGCAGGCGGATTGGAAACAACATGAGCCACCCAGGAAAAATCTGCTTGAGCTGTGTTATCAAATGTTTTCAGGACATCCTTCATTGTCCAAAGTGATTTGGTTTCCTGCTGTTACACTCATGCTTGAACAATCAGTCTCTTCCTTTTGCAGAAACCACCATCTCTCCGCTCTGAAATTATCTCAAGCTTTCCAGACATGTTTCAGGACCACTGAGCAAAGTCTCTTCCTTCGTTGCCAGTCCATCCCCTTCCAATCAGCTCAGAGTCTGTGCTTTAGATGGGCAAACACTGATGTGCAATTTTAATTAAAGCGAGATAGGTGCCGATGTCTGTGCAAACACACTTTTTTTTTCTTTTTTTTTTTTAATTTATTTATTTTTATTTTACAATCATTTCAGAATGTGTAAAAACTTTCAGAGGATGTGTATTTTGTGTAAATTGTGTGTTATCATAGCAAGGACTCAAAAGTACCCAAGGGAGATGTGGAAAAAGAGACAAACAGTGGAAAGAAATTTTGCAAAACACCACATTTTAATACATCCACAACTGGTGGGTTGCAGGTCAGAAAAAAAATGCAATGCAAATGCAATATACCAAAAAAAAAAAAAACCTTGTCAACTTTTAAAAAGGAGCATAAATGTTTCCCATATGCTTTGTTGATGTCCTTATTGTTTTTCTTCTGTAATGTGACTTATTTCCAAGTGAAACAGATATTCAATGACGGCAGGAATTGATCTGATGGTGAAATTGAGCTTTACCAGAATGGAGCCAGACTAAATGCTAGTTTGCTGAAACAATACCTAAATAGCTATTTGACTAATAAGATTGTTAAATAGTCTGCGTGACCTAATGAACAGATGAATTGTTTAAAATAAGTCGATTAATGTGCATTCAGAAAGTAAATAGGGTCAATTTTGATGTCATGTTGACTGCGAAGTCATAATGAAACGGAAGTAGTGATAGATCTTTTCTATTTTCTTCTGTATTGTGACACATCCAGAGGCAGAGGACTTTGTTTTTTTGTTGTTGTTTTTGTTGCACTGTATTTTTTTTATGTAACATACATGAATTGTTCACAATAAGATCTATAACATGCATTTAGAAAATAGAACATTTGAATTTTGTGAATTTTCATTTTGTCAACTGTTTTTATTTTCTTTAGCTTCATGAATACAGTGCTGTAATTCTCATTCACATATATACTGAATTATCCCTGTATAATATTTACATTTTCCATTAATAGAAATGTGAATATGTGTCATATAATGATAACCAATGTGTTCCCTTTTCCTCTGACTTCTTACTCCGTGAGTTCAACTTGAGGACAATGCTGAAAAAAGGCCAGATCTTATAATCCAACCGTGAACATTTATCACCATAGATAAAGCAGAAGAAATCATAAAACACACTGTATTCAAGAGGAATAGCCTGCTGTCAGTGTGTAGCCTTTAGCATGTGTGGGGAGAGTGACGGCCGAGGGTGAGGCAGTGCTATTTTATTAAGGTTAAAAGCAGATCATGCTATCCGTCATGGTGGAAAATGCAGTTTGGCTCAGACGGAGCCCTAGTGTTATGTTAGTACAGCTACAGCTGGGCACAGTCAGTTTAAACAGCTGTCCTGAAACTACTGCCAAACAGGCAGACAGCAATGCTAGACACTCACTGTAAAAAAAATGTGAATTTATCAGGCTTAATCCACTTATTTGTGTGGGCCAGCATGCAGCATTAACTTAAATAACCGCATGTATATATTGTGACTAAAGTGTTAGTGGTACATTTGTTTTGCATATAGGTCTCGAACAGGATCTATTATGTACTTTGTCACTTTAAGTATCAGATAGGCTGCCTCCTCCCCCTCCCTCTCTAAATATTGTTTATAGATAACAATAATTATAGCCTATTTAACACAGACTAACCCAGCACCTAAAATAATTTGCTTTTTCAGAATATAATTATTGTTTAGTTTATTTATGAATTATCTTTCCATGGGAGTTGTCTCCACATGTTCTTAAGGGGAGGTTGTCACATTTAGCTAAACGACTTGAGTCGCAAAAACGACTATAGCAAAGTAAACTAACAACAACGTATACATAAAGTGTTTGTTTTTTAAATAAATAAAATGCTTTCTAGTATTTTCTTGCCGCTCATGGGAAGTGTAGTTTATTTAAAAACTGGCTATCGTTCTTTCCGAGTCACACGGCTGTGTTTAAAAACTACATTTCCCATGATGCCTTTCAAATTGCGTTTCGGATACGGAAGCTACTTTGGGAAAATTAAAGACGCATGACAAACTTGTGGGAAATGTCACAGCACGGTACCAAGAAAAGAAAATTAGATAGGAGTACAGAGGATTACATGTACTTTGACAGCTACTCCGATGTCACTATTCACGAAGAGATGATTGCAGACACTGTGCGCACTAACACGTACAGAATGGGTATTTTTAAAAACAGTAAGTCAATAGAGGGGAAAGTTGTGCTTGATGTGGGAGCGGGTACCGGCGTCTTGAGCTTATTCTGTGCGCAAGCAGGGGCAAGGAAGGTTTATGCAGTCGAAGCGAGCTCGATCGCCGATCAGGCTGTGAGGATCGTAAAACTGAATCAGATGGAGGACACAATCGAAGTCATTAAAGCCACACTAGAGACGATCGAGCTGGCAGAACAGGTGGATGTGATCGTCAGCGAATGGATGGGCTACGCGCTCCTCCACGAATCCATGCTGAACTCCGTGATCTTCGCCCGGGATAAGTGGCTCAAACCCGGTGGCCTCATATTACCGTCCCGGGCGGATCTCTACATCGCTCCTATAAACGATCTGGTGGTGGAGGGCAGATTGAATTTCTGGAGCACCGTCAAAGGACAGTACGGCGTGGACATGTCCTGCATGACCGACTTTGCCAGGAAGTGCATCATGAACAAAGACATCACTGTGAATCCGGTGACGGTGGAGGATGTGCTCTCCCACCCGTGCAAGTTTGCCGAGCTGGATTTGAACACGGTCACGCTGGAGCAGCTCAGAAATGTGAGAGGCGTGTTCAGCTGCCAGTGCTTCGGCTCGTCCTCCATCCACGCCTTTTGCGTGTGGTTCACGGTGACTTTCCCCGCTGAGGAGAAGGCCCTGGTGCTCTCCACATCTCCCTTCAAACCAGAGACGCACTGGAAACAGGCTGTGCTGTATCTGGATGATGCTGTGGATGTGATGCAGGACACTAAAGTTGAGGGGGAGATCAGTTTGTATCCCTCTGAGGAGAATTCTAGACATATATGCATCCGTGTGGACTATGTGATAGGTGAACAGAAAAGGCACTCCAAAACCTTTTCTATTCCTGATCAGTATTTAGAAGTTAAATAGAGATTTGGCCATTATTTATTTTTAGTTATTTCCCTAGTCAAATAAAAGGAATGCTAATAAAAAAAAAAAAAAGTCTCATTGTGATGAAATAAAAAGTCACTGGATATACTGAAATTATAAATTTTTCGTAGAATTTCATATTATCTAGTAGGATCTTAAAATAATGCGGGATTAGTTGCAGATTATTATAAAACATAATACTAAATTCCATTAGCACTTTTTTTGGAGGGGTTTTTTTTTCGGTTAGTTTTTTTTCCCCACTTGGTTTTGCACAAAATTCACTATGAATTGTTGCTTGGAATTCTATATGTTAAGTGTCTGGAAAAAAAAAAATCTGGTTTAAACTCCAGTCTGCAAACAGCACATGCGCAAAGTCATAAAAAATAAACAGTGCTTGCCTAAGCTCTGCAATTTTCCTTATTGTGTGAGAACAATTAAGTGTAAAACACTCAATTTTTGTTTACCAGGGCTTGAAGAGAAAATCGGTTCACTTTTGGTTGGCCCGAGTAGCATGGGACTTTAATCACTCACAGTTTCAAGATAAAGTTTAGGAAAATATTCGCAAGTCTGTGAGGTTAGGTTAGATCATTGGGTTTGGATTGGCTGGTGACCCAACGCACCTTCAAAATGAGTTATTTTGTGCAAAAGTGGTTCAAAAATCACACTTATTAGTATTACAATTAGTTGCATTACCACAAATAGGAGAATTTACACTATTTTAAATGTATAAACAGCAGTGATTTATTAGCCTGTGAGTCAGATATTAGTATTTAGTTATATTATCAGGTGACCACTCTAAAGTTTAATTGAATGCACATCCTTTGACGTTAACAACATATTACATGGGAGGCATTTTATCCTATCCTTTTGAAAATTGATAAGCCCACGTACAGTATTTTGCTTTCTTAACAATATGTGATTCCTTGCATTTATAATTTGCATTCAGCATTGTTTTTTCCCTTATACAACCCTTCCAGACCATGTGACCCATTTTTGGGTTGCAACCCACTGTTTGTACTTACTCAGATTAAAGCATTGTTTTGTGTTGTAGTGAGAGGAATGGAGAGAGTGTGGTCCAGTATGGAGAATCTGTATGAAGTCGTTGTTGGAAGGCCATTTGCAGGTTGAGAAGCAACAGTGAGGTTAAGGCCTATAAATGTATTCTGGTCACGCTCATTTAGTTATAGTGAGCAATACTATTTTTACCAATAGCCAATTTATAGCTTGTTAAAGATACGTAATGAACACATTTCAGGAATGTTGGGTCCTAAATGGTGTATAACTTTATATCATCCTTGTCTCTACAGTGGCTTTGGCACTGAGAATACTATTGACATAGAAACAAAATATTTAGTGTAATGTGTACAGGCTATATACAAAGTCATGACTGATTGGAGTTGAATATGGCCTGATCAGATGGATATTTGTGGCCTCGTAATACATTCAAAGCTAGTTTCTCATTTGTTGTATGTATAAGCTTAAGCTCAATTACCTGTTGACCCAATCATCATTAGTCATTTTATTAGCTGTGATTTGGATTATCATTGAATGCAGTTCAGATGCGGGAAGTTAATAATCCCAAAAATTACCTGGAGTGATTTGTTGCAAAGTACATTCATTTCCTTTGTATTAATGCATGCTCATGTTGTTATGTCACAGTTAATTGGAACGATGCATCATTAACATTCTTTCAGAGCCACGCTTGATTTGAAGTATTCCATTTAATACCAATAGATCAAAATATCTTCCCATATTTAAGAATTAAATGCATCTAATTGAATCTTACTATTAATAGTTGTGTAGACAGTAAGGAGCAAATTAAATCAGAGCTGTGTCTCTGTCTCCTAGACAGCCTCAATGAGTTTTATCCACAAAGGCATATCAATTTATCCAATACATCCCCCTGGTATGCTAATAATGATACTGTAAAAAAACCAGGCGAAATCATTTGCCGCCTGCCAGTTACAGTAACCAATATTTTTGATTCGTGAGAAGACAAATTGGAAGCATGTTATTGACAAATCCTAATTTAGAAGACTAGATCCCAATGCACTGGGCGGATCTCCATGGCCAAGTGACAATTTGTCATCATTATCATTAGCAGGCCGGTTTGCTTTCATTAACATACTAAAATAAGCCACAGTGACAGAAGGTCTCTCATGGTGTGATATCTGCCTTCATATGGTCCTTAAAAGGCACAAGATTTAATGAACAGCAGCTAAAAACACATTTTAATTTCGTGGGGTTAATATGCTTACTGTAGATTTGGAGGTTTTGTGTGTTTTATGATTGATGAGATCAGTTTTGGAGGAACATAATCTGCTGCTGTGAGTATTTCCATGGCAAAAAATTTAAACAGAGGCTTGAGCTTGAATGTAAAAATTAATGATTATGGTGCTCAGTTTGAAATGTGTTGAAAATTACCAGACGTAAAGGAGTTAAACAGTTGAGTTTTACCGTTTTCGAATCCATTCAGCCGATCTCCGGGTCTGGTGGTAGCACTTTTAGCTGCAGCTTAGCATAGATCATTGAATCTGATTAGACCATTAGCATCTCGCTCAAAAATGACCAAAGAGTTTCGAAATTTTTCTTATTTAAAACTTGACTCTTCTGTAGTTACATCGTGTATTAAGACCGACGGAAAATGAAAAGTTGCGATTTTCTAGGCCGATATGGCTAGGAACTATACTCTCATTCTGGCGTAATAATCAAGGAACTTTGCTGCCGTACCATGGGTGCAGCAGGCGCAATGATATTACGCAGCGCCTGAAAATAGTCCCCAGCTAGGTAACTTCCAACGGAAGTCACTCTCCCTGTGCAAGCAGGTGGTCACGTTGGTTATGTTGGCGGAAGTTAGCCTATTTTCAGGAGCTGCTTTTTTTTTTGTAGGCAAATAGGAGAATTGACAGACCATCCAAGATGTAGATGAGTTTCTTCTTCAAAACAGATTTGGAGAAATGTAGCATTACATCACTGAACCCTCCACAATGAAAAATCATAATGTAAATGTTTAAACTTTAAACCATTGCATTCTGGCCAAAATACCAAACCATAACAACACTTCCTCCATTGAAAAGGTCCATCCCCTGTTGTCAAAATCCACTGAAGTATTTGTTTAGAACTGTTTTAGCTAAGCTAACATGCTTGATCTGTGCATATTTTTCTCCTGATTCTGACAAGACAACTTTTTCACTGGAGAAAGTTATATTATGGACGAATTTGGACGATATTATAGGTGGAAGCAACAGTTTGAAGTCTTGATGATGGATTTGTTGCATGCAAACACAGATTTTCACTTCTCAAGACGTTAACTGATGCACCAAAGTTGTGTGGATTACTTGTGGATTATTGTGATGTTTTTAACAGCTGTTTGGGCTCATTCTGACGGCTCCTATTCGCTGCAGAGGATCCATTTTTGAGCGTGATATAATGATACATTTCTTGAAATCTGTTCCAATGAACAAACAAGCTTATCTTGGATGACCTGAATTTTTTTATGAGTTATCCAACGTCCACTGTAAAGATCACAATAAATGAAAGTGTTAGCATCATAATGGAAGATTAGAAAATTTAGACTAGATTTTGACGTTATTGTCTATAGAAAATGGTTAAACCATCTGTGAAAACATCTCACTTCATAGTGATCTCTCTTCATATTTCTTACCATGTGACAGAAATGCACTGGACGGAACAAATGAAAACCAATACTCTTCTCAGATGTGAAAGACAATGATGAGCCACATGAGAGGCAGTCATCAATTCTCAGATAACTGAAAGGTATGACAGCACTGAAAGAAACAGGCTGTATCTCCTACTGGCTGATGCAGTCATGTGATTGTCCATGTCAGTTGTAGCTCCAGCGAGCTATTGAACTTTACGATAGATTTTAAGATGCATGGCTGTGTGGAATATTAAATGGTAAACACATTCAACGAATGTGGCCCGTCTGTGAATGAAGGATATCAATTGATTTTTAAAGTGTGAGTTTAAGAGGCGCACAACAATTGGTGATATACATCATCTGATTGTATAGATGACCTTATTTGATTGACTTACATGATGACGAGAAGCTGAACTGATTTTTGGTCACCCCGTAAGAGGCCTAGTTTGTTTTTTACATTAATTATTTAGTAGTCTATGCAATCGTCTTCAATTTTCTTTTATGTAGACAAGCAGCATTTAGGTATTCATATCAGTCCCTTGACATTCCTGTCTGAACTAATGACTGGCCACTTTTAGGTTAAATGGTCCATGACAGGAAATTTATATTCCTTCTCCATCACTAATTTGGATGTGCAGGTGCGAATCAGAGACAAGTCACAGAAATACTGTCCATATGCTAATTTCACATATGCAATGAAGCATGGTGGTTTTGAAGTCACCTGCCATTCTTATATATATATATATATATATATATATATAGCTGGAGGGCAACTTTTTTAAAGGACACACAGCCTTCTAACATTTCTGAATGTGCAGTAATGAAATGCAAAAACAAACAAAAAACAAAAAAGCTTATAGAATTTGTATTATTTTATAATAAAAAACGCTTGACTAACTTTTGACTGAAGAATATATATATATATATATACAGTGGGTACGGAAAGTATTCAGACCCCCTTAAATTTTTCACTCTTTGTTATATTGCAGCCATTTGCTAAAATCATTTAAGTTAAGCAGTGCATATTTTAAATGCCATTAATTAATTGCATAATGATAGTGAGCATGAACTTAGCTTTTGGCGGAAATTAAGCTGTTGCGTGCAAAAAAAATTAAAAATAAAATAAATACAAATAAAATAATAATAACAATTTAACAAAAAAGGCACTTTGGCTTTTTACACCAGTTTATATGTTGGAACATCACTCTGTGTTTTTGCATTGCATAATTTACTTTAGCCTCTCCAAACAATGATAACTTTGCTTTTTTGTTTCTAACAGTTAATTAATTTGACTTCTTTTTGGACTTTATTTCTACTTTGTAGACATTACGCTGGTCGCTTATATAACTCAAATCCACAACATTTCTTAATTATTACATTTATTTCTGATCTGTGTGACTTTAAGCAAATTATTTGATTTATTCCTTGTTTTGTTTTTTTTACTTTAAAACATGAAACTTTCTCTTTATAAAGTAAATGTAATAGTTTAAGTAAATTTATTTAACATTATTTTCTAATATTATTAATTATATTAATACCAGTAATTTTAGCTGGTTGATATGATTAATTGTATTAAGAAAATATATTATGTGAAATTATACAGCAGTATTTTATTATTATTAAAAAAGCAACTACAATTTATGTATATCACCATAAATAGAATCCCCAACATAATAAGTCTTAAGTAAATGCTACCTTTAGGACCCTGTGGATAGCATATCCTAGTATTTACAGTGAAGAGATCCTTACATCATAGAGAAATATATAACTATCTGTAACCCATCTCCCTCGCCATTTGTTAGAATACAAAAGGGGGACTGTTTTCTGTCCGGTTTGTGTCTTTGCTGAAGTCCCATCAGAGTTTTGAACTGCTGGAAGAGAGAGAGGGACAGAGGATGTGCAGAAAACAGTGAGGGCTTAGTGGATGTGTAAAAGCAGAGAGTGTGTGTGGAGTGTCCATCTATGTGCGTAATCTTCCCCAGCCATCATTTCCCGCCGAACACTCGCGGTATAGACGCGTGAGGGAATGCGCGTGAGGATATTATCGGCGCGGGGGGGGTCTAATTGGTACGATTCTTGTCTCGCTCACGTCTAAAACGTCGAGGAAATAGTGAAAATACGGCGCGGGGGGGGGTCTAATTGGTACGATTCTTGTCTCGCTCACTTCTAAAACGTCGAGGAAATAGTGAAAATATCACAAAAGAACTGGTTGTCGTTATCCCCGCAAACAAGAAGGGAGTCTCTTGTTTTTTGGATAGAGGGCGGTTGAAAAAAAAAACCGTTCTTTCCGCAAGGAAGAACGGATCCTTGGCTATTTAAAGTTTAGTCAGGACGGTTACTGGCTCTGAGGTGATTGTTATGAAACTCACAGAAGAAAAAAACAATGAAGAAGGAGAAATTGTGGAATTTATGAGTTTGCACTGTTTGGGACACACGCAGAGGTGAATTTATGCTCATTTTGGTGGAACCGAAAACATTTAATTTGAAGTTTACCTGAAGAAATTTCCGCTTCGATAACGTCTTTTTAAAGAAAAGATTGACGTGCCGCGAGACACCTTTAAGCCGCTGTGTTTAGTCAGCCCGTTTAGTTCGGGTGGAGGTGTGGGGGGATTCCGTTTTTCCCCATAACTCATCACATTAAGATTAGCAAGCCGTCTTTAAGAGGATCCTCTATGGTCATTCATGAACTTGTTGAGCACACAGCCCTCCGCGGAACCCTTCACATCGAGAGTGAATCTCATTAACGTGAGTATTCCGTTTCCTTTTAAAGTTTAGGTTGATTTTGTGTGAATATGGGCGCCATACGTTAGTTAATAATTTTACTTTATGGGATCTAGTAATATGATTTCGTTGCAGCTTTAACTTTCCTCAGGCTTCATTCAGAATAGTTTGTGGTATATTGCCTAGTACTGCGCCTCTTTAATAGGCTGCTGATACTTAGAAGCTCGACTGTAACATGGAAAACGTATTTGTGATATGCAAGTAGAAAATGTATGCGAACCGAATATGATTTCAGCACCTTGGAGAGTGGACTTTCCTATGAAAGAATGCGAATGGAAGCGCCCCCTTGCGGCCATAATACGTTTAATTGTCTTTCTACGACCAGGTTGCTTTCACGCACTGTTAACTCTTGCCTGCTATGCTCTAATTTGGTTTAATCCGTTAAAGTAAAACATGTTCTTGAATATAAATCTTGAACAAACTCTTTAAGAATGAATTTACACAGTACTGTTTAAATAGTGTTTAGCAAATGCTGCTGGAGTTCGAAATAATGTCCACTTCTGGTTTATTTTGAATGCAAGTTTACTTTAAAAATAAAAGTGAATTAATAATGATAGACTCTTCTTTTTTTTAATATAGTTCCTGGTTTCATCATAACGTTTCTCCGAGTGTGTGTACAGTTCAGGCTGCTTGTGTGGGATTGATAAACAGATTTGCTCTGAACAAGCTGACATTAAATACTTAAGTGGTGTGTGTATATATATATATATATTCATTCTGCATGCATACAGCTTTTATACATTCTGTGGCGGGAGGAGCAAACGACAGACACAGTGGGTGTGGCGTCAGGCCTCGGAGAGGCTTTTATTAACAGAAAAATAACAAAAACAGGGAATAAAGTATCCAAAAGGGAATGGTGTTCAAAATAAACGGGATCTGGTGTCCTCGTCGTGCTGCGGGATACGTGAAGGTGGGGCAGTGCTCGGGAAGGAAGGATCCAGGTAAGGGGCGGAGTCCGGCGGCCGCACGCGTGCCCCTCTCCGGTCCGGGACGCGAGGGGCGGCAGCTTCTGGCATCGACTTCATCCTTCGCTCTGCCCACGGCGCTTGAAGGGACTGGACGGCCCGGCATCCTGGCCCGACGGTTGTGTAACGGGTACGGTTCTCATCCGGAAGCTCGCATCTTCGGCGCTACGGAGATCCCTCAACGAGCCCTTCCTGGACCCACGAGGACACCAGCGTGAATGCACGGGGAAGAGACCGGTCTCCTGAAGAGAGGCGCGCTCGGCCTTTAACAGCGGCGGTGATGAGGCTCCATTCGGTTCAGGTGTGCCTCATCACACGCCGCCAGCCCTGGCTATTTCAGCGCCCCTCCTCTCTCACGCACCCACTCCTGTCAGGAGCCTGGCGAAGGGCGGCGATTAAGGGACGGGGTGATGCTGATAATTAGGGGGGAGGCAGCCGACTCCTCACAATTCATAACCTAAAATGTTGTTGTTCATAAAAATGTCCACAGATGATAGAAAGAGGCTAGAATAGATTCTGACATAAAATATTTGATTTTTAGAATAATCAGTGCAATTGTCATTACAGTCTACTTTTTTAGTCAACCTTCAAGCGAAAAGGCATAGGGTAGAGGTTTTGTTTGAGTCATGTTTACTCACAAAATATTCATATGGTGAGTGGTGGAATTGTAAGTATCAATCATCATCAGAAGTTTATCATGAAAGTAGCCAGAAAGAGAAAAATAATAGCATGCATTTGAGCTGCAAGCTTTCTGTTCAGTGCAAAATTATTCTCAACATCCCAAGATAATGATTTCAGGCTTCGTTCTCCAGTGGGATATTTTGAGCAGTCTGACATATCGCAACAAAAACTGAATGCCACATCAGCCTTTTAGGAAAAGTATACTTAATAATGCATAACATGTTCCGATGTCACAGCAAAGTGTGCGCTTGGCAGTGGAGGGTGATGTCTTGAGCGGAGGGGCATTGTAGGCTTTTGTGAGTGGAGATTGAGAAACAAACTCCTGAAGCTAAGCTATACCACAAATTGCTAGAGTCGAGAGTCGCCCTGTCAAGCGGCCTGTGCCTTCACACATGAACAGAAAGTGACAGAACATGCCAAGGATGAGATTAAGCTACACCACAAATGGCATTGCTAGAGTCGAGAGTCGCCCTGTCAAGCGGCCTGTGCCTTCACACATGAACAGAAAGTGACAGAACATGCCAAGGATGAGATGAGAGAAAGAGAGGGAGAATGAAGAGCAAGCGAGGGAGAAGTCAAGCCTGGCTTAGCAGCTGCGCTAAGGGAGATCCCTTTCTTGCGAGGCCAGGGACCGGTCTGCTGCAGACAATCAGATTGCATTATGGGATAGGAGGTCTGCCAGGTTCAGTAGCAGTCATGGAGTGTAAACAAACCTGTGCTCTGATTTTGCCTTCTACTGACAGGCTAAGTCACATGCAGCCGTCATCAAGTCTTCTGCTTGCAATTGCCACACATTATGATGAAAGAAAGATCTTGCATCTGAATATTAGAAGAGGTGACACAGAGGAGTGGATGGTTGTGCTGTGGATAAGTCTGGATTAGAGCAGAGATCATCAGACTCTGTGGGTGTATGTGTTGGGCTGTCATGTTTAGGGAAAACATACTCACTCCCTGCTGCACTCGATGTTTATTTATGAGACCTGTCATATTGGCAGGCTGTTTATGGTAGAATCACTGATCCTGTGCAGGTGGGCGCTGAAATCCCTAGAGAGCAGATCTCATCGAGCGCTGCACCTCCGTCTTTATCACAAGCTGAGACATGAATGACAGAGAAAGAAATGTGGTGACAGGAAAAAGGATTTTGGGATAGAAGATGGAGGGTGGTTTATAAAATTTGATATGTAATCAAATTAAAAGTAGACATGGATCTGTTCTGGAAGGCCTAGTTTAGTAGAACTGATGTTTATGAGCACCTATATGAGGTTTAGACATGAAGGTATGCTTCTGTAGCTCAGAGAACAAGATCGAAGTGGACATCAAGAAAGGGAAGGATGTGCTTCACAGCATAAAATGGATGAGGAAATCTGAGCCGCTAGTCCTAGTCCTGTAGGTCATATGAAATCTGTGAACGATTTATCGGTTTAAATAAAATATTAACGTGGCTTACTGGTAAAGCTCTCATTCTTAAATACATATTCACCTGCATGAAAAGGGATGCATATTTGTCATGTGGTTTTTGGTTTGTTGACTGTGAGGATGCATTGTCCACCTGCGGTTGCCAAGCAAATTGATTTCTATATAGGTGATGTGTAGATAGATTCGATTTTGCTATTTTTTTGAAAGGAAAAAAAAGTCTTGTTAAAAAGTTTGGCTAAAAGTTTTTAGATTGTTTGTTGCTTTTACAGTTAAAGCAAAAAATAAAAAATCCAGACATGATTTTTGCTTACCAACTGAATAAAGGAAAACAAATTTAAATATATATATAATAAATTTTTATATTAAGTTTTTTCATGTAATATAAAATGAATATAAGCATTCATTTTATATTATAGCAACAAGATAAGAGACTGCATATTTTTAAATATGTAAATAGTAAAAAAAAAATTGTCTGAAAATGACAGTGGAATGCGACTAGATAGATAGATAGATAGACTCGTAAAAATTACCATGTAACTATGGTTGTTGTTTTCCCCCCATACTAAACCAGGCACCCAGCAGATGACGCATATGACTTCCCTGTCATAGTGGGATTAAACGATGAGATTGTTTGTGAATCCCCTCATCAGGGTCCTGTGTTAAACAAAATAGATGTTAGATGAGGTGACCCGCCTCAAATCACCCTGCTCTGTGTCACAATGCATTCTGCACTCTGCACCAGCCACATCACCATAGGCAGCGCAGAATAATTAAGAGGATTCATATATGGATCATCGAAAGTGATAACAAGTGGGCTCGCGTGATCTTTAATGTGCCCTAGAAACTTATCCTCCCTGTATCTCTAATGGCTCATTACATTGTCCTCTTTTCCTCTCTCCTCCCTTGTCTTTCTCTCTCCCTTCCCTTCCTCAGTGTCTCAGATGAATTTTGTGCCCATCGAGAGCTGCATGCCAAAAGCATTTTGAAAAGCAAATTTTCAATTTTTTGTCCCCCATCCTCAACATTACAGCTGTTAAGAGGTTTGTCCCACCTACTCTTTCCCTCTCTCCTGCTGTCTCCTTCTTTCCCGCCCTGTCTCCTCACTCTGTCCTTGGTAAATCTGGAGGATCTAATCACACCCTCCATCCATAGTCTTGGATAATGGTCGTTGTGATTGATGTGATGAGTTTTAATAGGACATGTCCATGCTTTAAGATTCATAATAAACGGACCTTTACCAATTCTACATGTATTCATTTGGATTAATCCATAGGTTAAATGTCTAAGTTAAGCAGTGAAACAAACAGACTGAATTATGTTCTTTCATTTAGTGTTTTTTTTTCTTTATTTTTTCCTCCCTAAAGCATACTTTTGTTCTGGTTTTCATTACAGCTAATGTGACTAATCTGTGCTTTTCAAAGTTTAAGTACATCTCTGATCCTAAAATATTTGCCTTATGATGAACTCTTTCATCCACTGGCACCAAACACCCTTTTATTTAGGCAGCTTTGCTCAACAGTCAGAATGTGATTTCATGCTCCATGTTTTTCTAATTGGAGATTATGCTCCATTATGACCCTACTCAACTCCCTGTTCTGTGATTTTACAGTGACAATGATTGTTCACATTATCCCTTCTGCACTAGAATGTGCATGAGCTTTGATCTGGTGAGAAAAGAGCTCCCGTCTGAGGGTGGTCCACTGCGAGACTGCGCTGTGATCTGACTCACCGCTCCACCTCGTTTGGGGCTCACAAGGTTAATTGATTACTGTGGGGCTGGTGATGGGATGAGAGTGGGGTCAGCATCTGTATTGACTGGACAGACTAATTAACAAGCACTAAATCGCTCCTGGTCACCGCTTTGAGAACGTTTGGTAGGTCGTCGTCAATTATCCCCCTGCCAGCCTCCGTCAGGGGGAACTGGCAACCTTTGCTCTCACTGTATTTTGTAGCTGTGCTGTGCAGAAACTGTGTTTTTGCAAAACGCACGTGGATGACTCTAACTGCTCTGTAACGATTGCTCTTAGCAGACAGCCAATGGGTTACAAACTAATTGAATCTAAAAAACATTTCATATGGTAGAAATGGTTACACATTGTGTGATGGGTATAATGATTGTCCGAAAAAAAATCAATCTTCTGATGTTGACAATGAGCACATTTACGGACAACAAAACTCTTAACTATCAGAAATTGGCTCATTATGAAAACCTTTCTTTAAGAGATCACATGCAAATAAATAAATTAAGTTTTTCATGGAAGACCATTCAAAAGTATTCTGACAAAATACCCTTTTTTGCTATATCGCCACAATTTTCCCAGTTTTGTTTTGGAGGACATGCCATTGGAATGAAGGGGAATGCTAACAGATTTCAGGTTTTTTCATTTTAGTAAAGACTTCATTGTTAGAAATCTGATGTAAATAGACATATACATTGAATAACCTAACAGTTTGTATATGCAAAGCAACATGTGAATAGCAAGCATAAATATCTAGGTGTCGATCTGGTTTTCCATGTTAAAAGAGCACCACTTAAGACATTTAGATTTCTTTAAACATTATCAGAGTAATCAGTGTACGCCTTGCAATGTAGGCTACTGTAGAATTAGAATCAAATACAGTAAAACAAAAAAAGTGAATGAGCCTTTGATATTTTTTTTATTTTTATTTTTAAACATTCAGTTGTTCAGATCTCACAAGACCTTAGACATGGATCCTTTTCTGGCTTCTCCTTCTATGTAGTATTTATTTTGTATTTTGTTTTACTTCAGTGCATCATTTTACTGTTCTAAAGCACAACAGATAAAAGCAGAACTTTGTTGAAGTTGAGTTTTTTTCTGCAAATTCCATTACTTGTTGCAGCTTTGTATTTTCAGACCTACCATTCAAAGACCCCACACATGCCTCAGAGAATGAGTCACTGGATGATTCTGGATGAACTCAGATGAAATATCTGTTCATTACAGTAGGAATGAAGGCATTGTGGGACCGTAAGAATCCATAAATAAGTTAATCTTTATCTAAAAAGCATTCTTCATCTCCACTAAAATATATAAATATATAAAAATCTACTATTCCAAAGTTAGAAAGGTATTACTCACTTTCTGAAATAAAAATTATTGGTTCAACCTAATAGGGCTGTTTTCAAGTTCAGATCAACTCTGCTTCAACTGTGTGTGTGTAAACAATCAGTCAAGCATCAGTGGTGGTGGTTTCAATGTGCAATGCATACTGTGAAATATTTAGATTGTGAGCTAGTTTTCATAAAAACATTTAATGTTGTGCATTTCACATTATTATATCCTTACAGAAGCAGTTTACAGGCCTCCTTTAGGGTCACCGAAGTGACTTCAGCTTGCTGCTGAGCAGCAGATAACGTGTTTCTATAGTAACTTTTGTGAGAGTAACCTTGTGATTTTGCCTCCTATTCACAATTTCATCAATTCCTATACAAAAGGCATCCAATCAATAATCAGCTTTGCACTTATACTCTGAATTCTGACCTGAACCCTCTACATCCTGTAATTTCATTTAGTGATACATGTAGCTGTCGGTCTATATTCAGTATCAAAAGAGCGTTTTGAGTGTAGTTACAGTGGAAGAGAATGGGTCTGCAGGGGATTATGGGTAATGCCACGAGTGAATGCATGAAAGCTCTCCAGATCACGTTTTCTTTGATGGCCTTTTAGATATCTGATGTTTCTCACAATGCACAGCAGACACCTGACTGGCACCACCTCATAGTAGTCGGAGCACTAATTTCCCCTTCCTGTCAAACTCTATCCCCTAACTGATATTCACCATCACCTTTCTCATTTTTCTGTGCAGAGTGCAGATGCCAAGCTGCAGTAAAGGATGATTGACAGAAGGCAAAGCTGAGACGGCTGTCAGTCAACATCCAGCTAGAGAGTCGATTCATCAGAGTGTCAGAAGCCTTGCTCTCTCTCCAGCCCGACCGATCACTTTGTCTTCTCTGCTTCCACTTCTCTTATCTCTGCTGGCACCCTGAACCTGCCCCTTCCCAGCAGACACAATAAAGACCAGAGGTGGAGACAGAAGCATCGGTCTTGACGACCTTACAGTGACCAAAGGGAAGCTGGTATGCTGCTGCACCTCTTCTGTCCCACGTTCAACAAAAGGATTATTTTGTGAACCAGACCCAGATCTTCCTCACCATTCCCTCTTTCTCTATCTCTCCTTCTCTCATGCATCTTTGAGAGGAAGGGCGCAGACGGATACTTTACATCACAGTGAATAGTCTGTTGGAGGGGCGGCCCGAATAAAGGAAGCAGCCATGCGTTTCCCACTGCTCTTGACACTGCAGGCATCATGGCTGACAGTTTGTCAGGCCACGCAGCACTATCCCACAACCTGGGGACACTACGACTTGTGCAAGTCAGAAGGCTACACGGACGAAGGCCCAATCTGGTATTACATGGCCTGTCAGCCGGAAGCCGCGGACATGACCAAGTACCTAAAAGTGTTTCTTGACCCACCCAACATCACCTGTGGAGACCCACCAGAGACCTACTGCACCCTGGTGAGTGAATGAATCATATGATTGCACCTACAGTGTATTTACTACTTGTTGTGGCTTCATCTCATTTTATATCATTTATTAATGTGCTTGACATTTGATATGCAAATATATTCATGGTGCCACATACAGACTATCACATACAGTTAAACAGTTTTGAAGTTGTGGGATTGATCTGCATATTCTACAACCAGTAGGAACAGAGATGCTCACAAATACCTGACAAAGTAGATTTCATTCATTTAGGCCATTATAACTGCTAATAAAGACTCAAGAGTAGTGCAGATGAAACCTCAGTTAAAGTCACATTTGTGTTAGTGTAAATGGTGTCCACTTCCTGTGCCGGGTCATCGACTGTTTCAATTTATATGGTTAATTATCTTGTTTCATCTTTGGTGGAAGCCTTCATTAGGCCTTTGTGGAGAAAATGCTGTCTGTCGTTAGCATTGAAAATGAGAACTAGAAAAGAGTTAGAGATAGAAGAAGAGAGAGAGAGATTGATGAACGAGGCACTTAAAAAGTCTGTCTCTTTTTGAGGAGGTGAGCTGCATGTCTTTTATGGGCAAGTCTTAAGTGTTTAATTAGAAAAATGTCATTTGTACATTTACACACGGTTCTTTGAAACTCACACCTGGCCTGCACTATTAGAAATGAGTTAATGGTAATCAGTGTGCTAGTGTGTGTGTTTGTGTGTGTGTTTTCGAAGACTCAATGCCTAACATCTGAAGTTTAACTACAGGTTCAGAGAGTGAGTGAGAGGCTGTTTACAGTATTTAAGAGGTGAAAATAACGAGTGGAGTGGGACAGTCCAATGAGAGTCCGCTGAGTGACAGAGGACCTAATATCTGGCGTGCAGGGAGTAAAAAGTGAATTATTCAGTATGTTTTGTCGCTAATGTGTTTTATTCATAGGATACATTATTCAGAGCCATATCTGGGAGGCACTTTTGAAAATGCTGACTCTCTCTGATAGATTCTCAAGGTTAGAGCAAGGGCTGTTATCCATTTTGGAGGGTCAATGTCACAATATAGCTCTGCTCTCTGGTTTCCCAAGGGCCCATAGTAAAATAAATTGACACATAATTTTACCCCAGCACACCAGTCAGTTAGTATTGCAATAACAGATGTCTCACAAACAGCATGCACTGTGGTCATGCCTGCCTTCATTCCTGGCCCCAGTATTACTTATACTTATAAAATGTCTGTGGCTGTTATAATAGAAATATAGTTCCTAGTTGCAACAAACCTGATTTAACAGTTGAGTAGACTCATAGGCCAAGTATAAAATATTTATTGTAAAACATTTCTGATATTGCTAGTTGATCAGGCCCCCTTGTTGTTAAGCAACATAAATTGCAATTGTCCAGCCTTGAAATCCACTCGGTTTTCTGCCAGTGCATCGAGTCCGATCAATTTCTGTGCTGTTAGCCATAAATTGGCAGCAGACATTACATAGATATACTGATTATGCCAATAACAGTTTTTATGATGTCTGTAATCATTCTTTTATTTCCGGCTATTGCCATTAGTGTTCTTTATACAAGAGCTCAATCCTCCGTAATTGATTTCTACTCAGGCTGGCCATGGGCTTCTCTCTCCCTCCCTCTCTGAGGCTGCTGGGCTGTTTCCTCTGATTAGACCTGTAACAGCCATCGCAGGCAGACAGCGAACCCGCTCCAGGCTGGAGAAAACCAAGCACTGGAGAGACCAATGCTTTACCCTGCAATCTGAAGCGCAGGAAGCTGGACAGATCCATTTGTGAAAAGCTTTTATACTGCCATGGGTGATGACCTTCTCTATGGCAAAAACTTGACCCTCGTGCCCTACACAACATAATAATGCCTGCTCAGACACTCTTTAAGTGGAATCTGTGCTTTAGACAGTGCTGTTTGTCTCTGAATGTTTGTGTACTTTTGTTGTCCGAAATTGTGGAATTAATGCCAAAGACTTTTAGACTTGGATAACATGTCATTGCAAGTCAGTTGAGGACATATACTTTATCACAATTTGTGCACACTCACTAGTGGGGTGGTAGTCGGCCCCGCTTCTCTATTTACACCAAAACATCTCAAACTTGCTCACAATCTGTATGTCTTATTCTCTGTCTCAACATCTAAACTTTTAAAGGAAATGTCTCTAACATTTTATAATTAATGCTCACCACCTCAAGCTTTTGGCCCTTTGAGCGTATCCAAAAAGTTGCCCTTGTATTTAACCTCTTGAAATTCTCTCATGTTAGACCTCTGCTCAGGTCTTTACACTGTCTGCCAGCAATTGCTAGAATAAATTTAAGACCTGCCTAAAATGCTGCTTTGGTCTGTGCCACCACTATCTTTAGACTTTAATCAAACGGCTCCAACCTGGTCACTGCTATCAGCCATTTCTGTCACCTTGCTTCCCAATTTCTCCATGTTCACACTTTTTTTTCCACACTTGCCTCTCGATATTGGATGTGAACTCTCTAACTATCAGTACAGCCAGTTTCAGTAAAAAAAAAAAAAAAAGAAGACCTCATGCACCACGATAAAGGACCATTAAAACAAATTTGGCAATGGTTTTCATATTTACAGTTAGATGTAATTCAAAAAGCTTGTTCATCAGTCATGTGGCTTGACACAATTCAGCGAGATGCTCCTCACTAATGCAACAGCCTCAGAAGACCTCTCCTTTCATCATGTGATATTATACATCCTAGAAAGAAGATCTGAATGGCATAGCTGTTTTTAATAAGGATAATGAAACAATTACACAGTTAAAGAAAGAAAACTAGATTGTGGTTAAAAAATCATAATGGCTTTCAGCTGAAGATTGTCCCATTGCAGCATTACTCAAGCTTTCATTATTCTATAAAGTGACTCCGCTTTATTTATGTTTTGATACATAATTCTGACCTTTTCCTGCATATTTCTGAGTGATATTGCAGAGCTCAGGGAGTGATGGAAGACATTTTGGTTCATCAGCCTTCTCTTAGAGCAGTGCCATTCCTCAAGTGGCTTAGCATTGACATTTCAGTGAGATTTGAGTGTGCTGTCAGCTACAATATGCCTCCTCTCATATTTAAATGTGTGTCTCAATGAAAGCCGAGGGGAAAAGGCTCCTGCCAATACAGTGTAGTCTCAGACAAATGGTGACATTCAACTTTAATCAAATAGTTTATTCATGCCGAATTCATGCTGAGAGATTGCACAAAACCAGTCACAAAGCAGCTTTTCAAAAGTGCTGACTTTCATGAATGGACTGAGGCAAATATTTGCATTTTAACACTATTGAAAAATTAATTACTTTTCAATAGAGCTGTTAAACATCTGAGTAGTTGTGCCACATGATTGATATATTTATTTGTTTTCTTTTTAGCCCAGTTGTAGAGCTGATAGAAATCAAAGGCTGCTGTAATGGCTGACTAAAGTGGCTGCTTGGTATCAGAGCCTAACACTCAAAAAGTGAACAAATCAGATAGAATTATCAATCTTAATCAGGCGTTAGAACAACCCTCTAGAATAAAAATGTAAAGCCTGGTTCAGACACAATTTTTTTGTCAGTTACGTCAATCATTGTGTCAGATTATGCGATTTTGTCTCCTAAAATCTTGTCGTGTCGTGAACAAGAACCATGTCAGACTACACATTGCTGCCCGACCATTCACCGCTTGCCGTCTTTAACGGCATGCGTGCTGTCCTCGATACGGTGGGAATAGACAGAACGTGCCATGAGTGTAAACAAACAATGGCTAGCAAACAGCATTTTTGCCCTGTTTTGCCGTTTTATCATCAGAAAACAGAACACTCTGTCGCGGTAGTCCCTCAAGGAAACATCATAAATGCAGGAGTATTATTGCCGTAGCTCCACGAACATTTCCTCCATTGTAAAATTCCACCTAGCAGGACCGATACCATTGTCTCTCTTTTGTTTCGGCATGTTTGAAAGCATGTACAAAGGCGCTTCTCTGCTCCTATTGGCCATGTCACAGATGTGAGGGAACTAGTTGTGGACGATGGAAAAAAATATTAAACATGCTAGTCTTTCTGTGGTGAAGTCGTGAAGCATCGCAGACGTGGCATCGGTTGTCATGACACACTACACGAGATGAAACGATTGAATCTTGCCTCCCAACGCCCATTGTCGTTTACGAATCCCCACGACACCCTACATCAAGCAGATTATGCCAAAATCGGGCTAAAATCGTGTAGTCTGAACCGGGCATAAGACATAGAGCATGTATGACATCGAAGAATGCTTTGACGGTTCAGCTCTTTGAAAGTCTAGCAGAAGCATATTTAATTTACATTTACATTCTTCATCATGTTCTTGATTTTAGACTTTTGTATCACTACTTATGTATAGCACTAGTGGTCGACCGATACGGGTTTTTTGACAGCCGATGCCGATATCTTGGAAAGCAGGGTGGCCGATGGCCAATATAAAGCCAATATAATTTTATTCAGTATTTTGCGAAGTTGTGTTCATTGGGAATCATATATTTTTTTTGTATACAAATAAAGCCAAGGTAACACTCATTTTACATATAGCACGCAATGAAAATGACATAAATATATGACGGTGGGCAAATGCATAAAGTGTAGCATAATTTGAAATCACGAGTTTAAAGTTTGTCGATCGCGCGTCTCCAGTGAAGCTGAACTCTCCTCCTGTCAGCATTCAATTCATATGGACAGACCATCACGCAGAGCACACGAGATCATGCAGGATACAAATGCACACTTCACAAGATCTAGATTTGACTAAGTCTGCAACGTTTGTGAAATTAAATGTTCATTAATCATTCAAAGATTTGTTTAAATGATATAAATGCGTATTTGCTGAATGCTGACGGCAAACGAGAAAGTATTATAATGTTTGCCTTTCTATTACTAATAATATTAAAGCAATCGTCATAATACTTTTTTGTATACCTTTTAATTCCTTTGTTTAACAGTTCTGTCTGATTATTAGATAGACTTCTATCCATATTAGACAGAACTGAACGATGACAGCGAACAAGAGGGAGAATGTGAGCACTGTGCGTTCATGCGCTGCCGTTCTCAGCGGCGTCAAAATAAAAGTCCCGCCTCTAACACATCGGCCAAACAGAAAAACTTATCGGCCGATGCCGATATTTGAAAAATGCCAAATATCGGCCGATATTTGCCATTTTTCAAATTTGTCAACCACTATATAGCACTGCACGAGTTGAATAATAGCTGTCTACGTCTGTACACTGTCAGCTGTTTGGTGGCTTGGCATTATGAATTAAAACAGCTGGGTTCAAATAGTACTGAAGGGTCTCCCTTGATGTGGGGCATCGAGCAAGGCACTTAACCTCTGCTTGCTCCAGGGGGCCTGCAGAATGACTTTGTTCTGACCCATCCCTTTGCCTGTCGCAGAAAAGAGAAGGGCCATAAAAATTCTCTGGTTTTATGTTAGAAAATGGATCACCGGGAAACCCACTATCAAGGCTGAAGTGTGGAAATTGTACATTTGGTCTTCAAACAGCTGTTGCAACAAAAATATACTTTCAGAAGGGCATAGTAAATTGTATTATGCTTTATTAGCTGCTCTGCATTGTGTCACCGGCTGTGCTGTTGAATAAGGTTTGACAACTGTCTTTGCATTCATGTTGACACTGATCTATAAATAGAATGCTTATCATTTTAATGCTGTGACCTAACTCAGGTAAGCATTGTCTTATCCATTTTATCTACAGTGACACCCGCTGACAACTTGTCATGTTATAGCGCCCCCTATGTAGCTTTGCACACCCCAATGAATAGCCACCAAATGAATATTTGCTATATACGTTTAGTCACTCAGACGAAAATGCCATGACAGGATGGGTAGCAGATTGGACCATGACAATACACACACAGATCTGTTAGTCGTTTACCCTCTTTGAATTTATTCACCCTTGTGATATCGTTCCTGCAGTAACAGGAAGTAGTATTTCCTGCTGTAGAAGCTTCTTGTTCTTGTTCTATCTAACTCTAACAGGACATGGATTAAGTATACTGGCTGCTACAAAAAGATAAGAATGTATTTCCCCAATGCTGCTATCCCATAATGCACGCTGACAACGTGTCATCAGTTTTTTGTACCTGCCGAAAAATAAGTAGAATGGAGAGGACAACAGAACCAGCCATTGGAAATTTCCCATTATATTATACAATAAAGTCCCATACGTCACACATAAATACATGCATATAGTGTACCATCTTATCTTTCTCTTGTAAAGGTTGGAGGAAGTACAGGTGGCCTAAGCTAAAATGATATTAATATAAACATTTATCCTGACATTTACCATCACAGAATGGCATAAAAAAAGATAACTAGTGAATGCGACTCAATTTATAATCTTAAATTAACGCAAACATTTCTGAGTCACCATCAAAGTGTACATTAGAATATTGGAAAATCATTTTGTCTGGTCTGTAAGTTGCTCTGTGAATATGTCCCACTGGAACACTTGGCCTGTAGATAATGAGAGCACCGTCATTTGGCTTCTAGTTTTTATTTCTATGACAGGGAATTTTCTTAAATGTATTCCATTTGACTAAGGGCTTCTTTTCTCTCTCCCTCTCTAATGCAAGACTAAACTAAATCCCTCTCCTGGTAGTGGGGCTTTTGTTAGTTTCCAGAGTTCTTCACGCATGGAAAATTCTCAGCTCAAACCTTCTCTGAGGACGGCTTCTAAGAATAGGCAGAATTCTGTAGTAGCCTATCTAAAACGGGGCCCTGGGATCCATTTACTTTTAATTGCTGTCTCTGCCTTTAGGCTACAGATCTTCCCTCTCTCCGTCTTTCTTTCTTTCTTTCTTTCTTTCTCACACCCATTCCATCGTCCTGTGTTTGTTGTTGTATTTGTCTCACTCTCTGTGTTACTAGCACCATTATGCTTGTGTTGGCTGTGCAGACATGGTGACTATCACAATCTGTTTGGCATTTGAAAGCGTAAAAGGCTGCAAAATGGAAATGATTCAATAAGCGCCAGATAATAAACTACTATCTACTCACACATTAAACATAGACTCATGGATCACACACTCACTAACTGCTAAGATATCTATAATAATTTACCCACTTGAATGAAACATCCTGTGTGCAGTACGAGGACACAGATTGCTTTTGGCACTGCTGAATTAGATCCATGAAGGCCGGTATCATTTACAGGACCAGATCCACTGTTCCAGCCACAATAAATGCCTGTTGTGCATGTGCAAAGGGACAGAGAGATTAACAAGTATGTGCGGTTTCTAGATGTCAAAGCCAAGCCATTTACTAATTGGAGACAGACAGAAAGAGTAAAGGAAGAACCTTATTGATAAATAAATTGATCTCCTTAAATGGGCAATGGACCACAAACAGCGACATTTCTTGACCAAGGTGAAAGGGATTGATTGAAAAAGAAGACAAAAAAAAAGAAACTTCACAAACACACAATTCAAGCCATCTCTCTCGTTTTCTCTCTTTTTCAGAATGGTCAGTGGAGGATGGATTAATAGGGCTATTCATTTTCAAGGAGAGGAAAGAAAACGAAAAAGCTGTCTTTTCAAGGATAGCAGGCGATGAGAAAAGGGCTGAGGAGGCTCTTTGCAGGCCTCGAGGGCTGGATCTCTCTTTCTGAGACCCGTGTGAAGACAGAAAGAAAGAGAGAGACTCTGGCTGTCTTCACTGGCCCCCAGACAGAGCACCTCAACTGACTGCCAGTTCAAAAATGCAATGATCTGTTACGTCTGTCCCAGGCAGTGCCGAGAAGATTCAAAATCAATAACAATGCAATCAGAACTGAGAATCAAATGCTAAATATTTCCCTAGACATTTGCTGCAGAATGACATTTGCTTTTTTGATGAATTGCTAATGTGCTTCTGAGCTTATTGCTAGTAGCCTACGGTCGACAATCAGGTGTAACACTACATCTGCAGAAGTGCACAAAATTGCATACAAATATTTTTGACACTTGCTTTATTTTATTCACTTAATGGATGTGTTCTAGAAGTAAAAAAACTTCCAGAAGAGCGCTTCTGACTCTAAATTCTGATTGGATTCGAAGTTATTATGTTGGCATATTAACTATATTTCTTAGAAAAAAATTGTTTATTCTGGTATTCATATAAATATAGATACATATGAATATAATACAATATTATATATATATATATATATATATATATATTTTCTCTCGAGTTTTTCTCTGAGGCCCAAGAGCTTTCATTTAATTAGTGAGACCCTGATTAAAAAACAGGAGCAAAATTACAGTTTCTTGGGAGGGTGAGGAGAGGAAGAGAAATGGATGTGACACTGAGCAGTTACAGAAGTGCTATCTGTAGTGAGATTGTTAGCTCTTTATTGCTGCTCTCCAATCTGTAAATTGAGTCTGTTGGTGGATGGACTGCAGTGTCTGCAAGTCTGTGTCCCGTAGGTAGCAGCCAGCACATGTCTGGCATTTAAACCTCTCCCTTTCCACTCCCCTCTGTTTAGACTGACATTTTTTTCTCTCAAACTCCTCCCCTCTGCCCTACCTATTCTTCTTTTTTTTTTCTGGAAAAAAGACCACAATCCATACTCTAGGAGCATGTCATTTTTGTTCAGCCCTGAAAATCTATTTGAATTGTTTTATATGGTTTAATGTATGAAAAAAAGTCAATTTCGTTTTATTTATGGGCATTTTCCACCTTCTCTCTGTGAATTATCTGTGGTTGTGACATCCTGACCATTCCAATTTCCAAATTACCCATTTCTTTCGCTTGCTAAATAGTCTGGATGTTAGTGATGCGCGGATGGCGGTTATATCTGCGGGCGCTGCGGATAATCCGCGGATCGGGTGGGTCGGGTAATAAAAAAATGCATTCTGATTATTTGCGGGTGGGTCGCGGGTGGATAAAATAAATCATTGTTACTCATCTAACCCACACGCTATATTGAATAAAGGTTTTACAGTAATTTCCCTCATTTTAAAGTCGAAAGCTGTGGAGTAATGTGATGTATGCGCAATCCCGCAACGAAATTCAGTATCTGATTAAACATAATTCTATTATACAGAGAATTGTGAAATAGATTTTCGTGACTTTTCAAAAACTTTTTGAGTTTATTTATTTTTACAAAACTTTCTAGGCCTGGAAATTGCTGTTCAATTACTTTTCCAGGTTTTTCATGACCGTACGAACCCTAATGTGATGATCGGGTGCGGGTCGGGTGCGGTTATCTAAATCAGACAAAAACACAGGTGCGGGCGGTTGGCGGGTGGATAATTTATTTGAAGCTGCGGATTCGGGTGACGTTTTAGCTCATCCGCGCATCACTACTGGATGTACTGGGGAGGAACTGATTATACCCCTCCTCTCCTTCACCTCCTTTCTTGTCTTAACAACTAACTACATAACTTGTCTAAAGCAGCATTACCTTTAATTATATGCTTTTTTTTTCATTTTAATTATCTCACAGAAGAAACTGAGGGCATTATTCATCGTTTTTATTGGCTATCCACATATATTCTTCAGGGAGATGTATCTTTGTCCATAGCTAGGGAAGACGATGTAAAGTGTAACTTCAGCGGGTCGTCGTTTTCAAAAGCCTTGGCTTAAAATGTATTACGCATCCTCACGCTGCACATTAGAGAATATAAATGAAGTGATTTAGTGACACTCATTGAGCCTAAGATGTTGCTGTGGGAGAAACGGCTCATCTCGGGGTGTGTTAAGGGGCTCTTTAATGGTGTTTAATGTGTTCGTTCTCTCCCTCCTCACCAAACTTCATAGCTCAAAACGACAGCCGCCATACTACGGGTTATTTTCTCTGATGTATGCTGGAATTTGTAGAAATCTCATTAGGGTCTTTTCTCATAGCTCCTATTGTTTCAAGTTGCTCTTTCACAGTGAAGCAGCCTTAGAGAGAGAAGATCAAAACATGCATGAGGAAAAACTTGTGAGAATGTAAATCCGTATTGAGGACCGTCCAATCCAATCCAATCGGAATCATCTTCCCTTATCCAGAAAAACAATTACAAATGGTAGATTTTTTATTCAGGTTCAGGTTTTTTATCCCAAATCAGATGCATGCAAGTGATGATTCTGGCTCTTTTGTTTTTATTTAAAGGTGCCATAGAATGGAAAACTGTATTTACCTTGGCATAGTTGAATAATAACAGTTCTGTACATGGAAATGACATATCGTGAGCCTCAAACACCATTGTTTCCTCCTTCTTATGTAAATCTCCTGCATGCAAAAGACCACTGAAAAATAGGCGAATCAGAACATAACACCGACTGTGACGTTACAGTCGGGATCACTAATAGTTACGCCCCCAACATTTGCATATACCCGCCCATGTTCTATGCCAGCCGTCAGCCGAACCTGCACAGCCGAATCATCAGAAGTTCAGCAGGTATTGTGAAGAAACAAGCGAGGATAATAGCGAAAATGGCAGATCATGGAAATAAATGTTATGTTCCAGGCTGTGCAGTGGATGTGATGTGCAGGGATGGGTTGGTGTTTGTATTCAGAAAGGCACGGAAAACAAATAACGCGCATTCTAATAAAATAACGCGAGCCACTAAAGAGACATGGTTAGCTGCTTGCTAGCGGTAGCCTATTACATTATAGTACATAAGATTTCACTTACCACATAAACAAGAGAAGAGTAAGGAGAGATGACCAAGGATGATGGCAAATGATTTACAGATCCTGAGCACCACTGACAAGCATCTGATCTTGTAAAATGTGTGGTAAGTACTGCCGCGTTAGTTTACACAGAGCACATGCGATCGCAAATCTCGAAAGTGAACGTAAAAAGTGATCATGGATTCGCATATCCCCGCATATTAATAGCGGCTCCCTGATGCCCGCATTTTATATACAGTATAATTATCCAACGATATAACTGCGAGAGAAAGTATTGAAATATATATTTTCCCTGTGTTTCCTTCCTGCTGTGTGAGCTACTGAAATGAGCTGCACAGCCAATCAGAGCAGAGCTCAACATTGAGCCGCACTGTGAAACAGCCAATCAGAGCAGAGCTCAACATTATTATTCATGACCCTTCCAAATAAGGTAAAAACAGACCATTTAATTCTAGGGACAAATCCTAGGGTTGTAAATGGACATGTAAAACCGTTTCTGGAGATTTTTTGCCCTTACCTAAGCCACATACATTCTATGTAGATATCAGAGAATAATTTAAAATATTGTATCAATGCATTCTATGGCACCTTTAATAACTCATATGGTCAGTGAATGTGACCTCAGAGAATATTAACAGTAAAGACGGCAGCTGGAAAACCACAGGTCAGCATTTACAGTATCTGACACAATATGTCTGGACCCTGCGGCATTCTCTGCTCATTAGGCAGTTTGGTGGTGACACCAGGGTCCTTTGTGTCAACAGTTGTAAAATCCCTCTGTTCATCATGCCAATAATTTTGTATTCATTTTCGATTTAGCTTAGAAACGCCTCAGCAATTTGTTTTATTCCCTTTTGAGCTAATTACACCCTGCTAATAATCCTAATTACTCCTCCTAATGTATTTCCCCTCAAACATTTCCTCTAGAGTGAGCCATGAGTGCAGGGCCCATTATGGTTGCCTAAAGATGTCGATGTAGTTTACACTTAACTAGAGGTCGACCGATATGTGTTTTTCAGGGCCGATGCCGATACCGATACTGATTATTACAGATCAAGTAGACCGATAACCAATATTTTGAACCGATATATATGTCTGGTGTAAAAATGAAAATTAATGTCAAAATTAAGAATAACAAGGGCTCTGACAAAAACTGCCTTCCCTGGTGTTGGTTGTGTAGTACTCCCACACTGCACTTCTTACTCTTGTCTTCCTCTGTGCATCGATCTACAGTAAGGGTAATATAAAGAGAGAGTTAAAAGTGGGGCCACTGTATGCTTCATGATTAAGCCTATGAATACTGTACTACAGCTAAACAGCTTGGGGAAATGTAAGTATTTGACTTCAATGATAGCCTTTACAGGCACACTTAGTTTAATAGCCTATTGAAATGTTTCAATTTTTGTCATCCTAATCTTGTGCCTATGTGACACTAGACATTTCAGTTAGTTTTAATTTACAGTGCAGTGCAAATGAAGGCATAAATCTGTTTAATTTATCTTTTAATCAAATGAGAGTTAAACTCTTTTATTTTTTGGCAAACAAAGGGTTTACTATTAAAATTAAAACATGGAAGAAATAGCGTATTGTGTGATTATTCTTTT
>NW_015536542.1:1023730-1039939 GCF_001515605.1 Sinocyclocheilus anshuiensis
TTTGTGAGTGAAGCGCTGTTTTGTTTACTCTCCCACTCCAACAGCGCCTCCTGCCGGCAGAGAATGAATTTGCATATATATGCCGCCACAAATAGAGTACAAGTCTGTGGGAAATACTGCGATAGTTTTACTCAATTGAAACTGTCAAATGATCATGCAGTGACTCTCAGAGGGAGTCAGAGCAGTTCTGTAGATGTTCATGTATTTATGACCTCATGTAGTGAGACGACAGAAGCTGAAATCACCGCGAGTGTCGCACACTTTGTATGTGTAGAAAACAAAACTGCGCGTCTGTGCCATTTACACAGAGACACGCAGAACATGCAGGATTCATATTTAAAGTATTTTTGCGGCTTAATATTTACAGATACTAGTCCATATCGCGACACTATTTAAGTGTACTGACCTACTTTTGATTAATTCATCCAAACTTTGACAAATTCCGTGACATTCCGTGTCATACAATAAATTTCATTTATATGACTGGATTCCGCGATTCCGTCCGCGTTTTCCGCATCGCGGAAATCATAGATAATATTGAGGTGTTTTGCAACTTCAGTGCAACGTTAGTGGATCATAAAAATGCTTAATATCGGCACCGATAATCGGTCGACCCCTACACTTAACTATGATCGGCGTAATTTAAAAAGCTTTACGGCACATATTCTTGCAATTGGCAAACAAGGTTATGCTACAAAACCAAATTTAAACGATTCTCTGTATGAACTTTGTAATATCCTTCTGCCAATTAGTAGCACTTTTGCTTGGATGTCAGTGTTATCAGAGTATGCTTTTTTCTGCTGCTGAGAGCAAACCCATTTAGAATGTCATAGTATGTGAGCGCTAAAGATCTCTAGCAGTGCTTTACAATGGCACTGAATTCGACTAATGCTTTTGAACTCAGAGAATGGATGAAAGCAGAGGTGTGTGCCAGCGTGCCATGTATCACGGCGTCGGGTTTATTCTGCTCATAGATAAGAACACAGCATAAGCCGCTCTTCTCCCCAGTCGACAGGCCTTTCCACAAAATGATCTCCGTCCAAAGTTGTTTTGGCTGTCTATTTTTAAACTGGCAATTTGGAAGGCTAGGCATGTCTTCTGCCATAATCTTTTCATATAAACTCTTTTCAATAAAGTGATTGCTTTTAGGTCATGCTCAGCATAGCTGTCAGTTTCATGACTTTTTGCCAAATTTTCTCTACATTAATTTGAGTTAATTTAATTGTAACTTAATTTTATAGTGCATTTTATTTTATGCAAATTTGCATTGTGGATGATTCCTTTGCTATAAACCTTTCCATTCTCATTCGGCTGGTCTTTTATTGTATTATCTTTGTATGACCATCAGTTTGCTTGTGCTGCTTATCTAGGCTTAAAGTGGAACAGGAGTAGCTTTGCTGTTGACACTGGGCATCAGGTGATTTCACAGGGGGATTCACCTCTCCATTCACCATTCCTTCAAGTGTGACTGATTCAAATCCGGGCAGAGGAAACATAAAGGCTGAGGTTTCAGGATATGGATCAAGGTGTGTGACTGCATTCAGGTTGAAGTAGCCTTCTTAGCATGCAGTTGTGATATGTAGTCTGGCATCTGTCTGGGTGACTGACTTAGTGATGCATTTTGGAAGTCCAAGTTAGGTTAGATGTACACCAAAGACAGCACAAGCAAAGACTTTACAATCCCATTCCAGTCTTCTTCTGAACACTGTTCTGTCTGCCTTACTTCTTGAAATCTTTCCCATGGTGGCAATTTTACCACTGTTCCTGAACTTCTAATGAGCATATGGAACTGAAAAGAGCTAAAATTATGACATAAATCAATAGATACAGCCTTCTAATGTGTTGTGATAGTCATTTTATGCAAACCACTGATTGTATAAGGAATGCACACAGTTGATGTATAATTCTATGCCACTAAATATCACAGGGCATGAAGTCATGCAGCACTTTGTTCAATACCAGTAATTTGCTCATTTTATGCCACTTTGCTATTTCTAGAGCTAAACTATAACTATTACATAGTTTAAATATGTATGTATAATTTATATAATAAATTTGTATATATTAAATATACTGTATATAGCTAACTCATTTTCACTTAGTTTTAGACTCATTTTCACAAATTTGTTCTTTTGAACTATTCCTTGCCATTGTATTTATATTCCATTAAGTTATACGTGACATTCATGTTCATAACATGTAGTAAAAATATATAATACATAATAAATATACAAAATAGCACTGTTTATTTTTAAATTAAAGTTTCCAATACATTTCGATTAATTAAGGGACTTAATTTAATGTGTTCATCTGGAGAACTCCAAGAGCTTCTGTGAGGTAATGCTCAGAATATCTGAATTTGTCAAAGTCATCATTCATAATTCAGAAAGCCTTCTGTATCTGCTGTTACATGTCATTCAAATAACTGAGATATAATGAAAATGCACAGACATGCTACCGCTATCAAAGGAGGTCAGAAAAGAACATCAGCGCTCATTAACATACATCTAATGTTTCTGCAGTTTTTATTTTGAAACAACCTTAGGCTTACCTCTTTTTTTCAGTGAGCTAAACGTAATGAATATTCAGTGGATCATTTTGGAAGGCTGATATGTCTCTGACTGGCAGCACCAAAACATCTTCAATCATTCCCTTTCGGCCGTGAATCGCCCGCTGCATGACCATTACAAACTCACTCAATAATACTGCTGACAGCTTTCACAAACACCGGCACCTTTAGTTTATTTGTTTTGAGTTTTCTTTTTTCCTCAATTAGTCCATCTGAAATGTATGCATTTATTTTTCTCTGTGTGCCTTTTGGGAGTCATCAAAAAGTCTTGCTTTTGGTTTCAAGAGCAGATGGGTTTGGGTCCACTGGATTCAAAACGATCTAACATTTGCCCCCTGTGGATGCATTGGTCTGAACTGCATACTTAAAAATGCCTTTGCCATTATTCTAAAAACACTTCAAATTACCCATAATCTGTTGATATTAAATATTATTCAGTGCTGCGTTGAATTGTTAACAATTACACATTATCTCAGCAGGGCCATTACATTACCATCATGACATTCCATACGGTTTGTAGTCAAATATGTCCATGTTCTTGACAGCAATATACTATAATCTCATGGAATCTGAAAAATTAGTCTCAATATCCTCACCCAGGCCAGTGGATCCCAGGGGGTGTGCAGAAGCAGACAGGAGGCTGACTCACGGTGTCAATGCATGCCGTCCCGGGGTTGGCGAAAAGGACAGCCAGTTAACCACGGTCACAGCCTTAGAACATTGGTCCCTCAGAGCTGACAGAGAGCTGAGAGGAGTCTGGCCCACACCTCGACAGCTAAGTAGATAAATGACATCCAACCTGGGAAGTAATCAGCCCTGGGAGACAAGAGAGAAAGAGAGTGAGAAGGCAAAGGTGTGGGGGTTAATTTAGATATGGTAGTGGCAGTAACAGGAAGTTGTGTCTAAATGAAATCCAGTCCGAATGATAAGAAGAGTTTTATATATAAATAATAATAATAATAATAATAAATTGCAGCTTTATATCTGTCTCTCATTTTCTTGCAATTAGTAATTCTGTTTCTAATCAGAATTTGTAGACTCTGCTTCCCCTTCTTTTGTGTCCATTTATCTATCTCTTCTAAGCCTCTTTTGTGTTTTACGTAAAAAGGATTTAAAAATCAGCCAATACAGCGAGCTCTGATACACATCGTCTCATTCTATTCCGTTTGATGTTCTTCACTTTTGCACATTAGGACTATTGATTTCTGTAGACAAATTTAGATGATCACAAAGCTGCAGCCGCTTTGTATTGTAGCAGTGTAGAATAATTTTGTGTGCTCAGTCACTCGGGAGTCACTACAGAGCTGTTACAAAACAACAGTAAAACAAGCAGTAACATGGTAACCAATAAGTGACAGTTTGAGCTCCTTCTCTGTCTGTATGCTTTGTTTTCTTATGCTGCCAATGAGTTTTATTATAGATTTTTTTTCCCCTTCTTATTAGGGCTTGTGGTTACTGAGATATGTTTCAGATAGTTTCTGCCAGCACAAATTTAGAAACAGATATCATCTCCATTCACAGAATTACCAAGAAAAAATATCTTGCTTGCAAACCTCGAGAGTGAAGGAGCCTTGCGTACACGTTTGTCGGGATGATTTATCTCACATTTACTAAGAAACACTCAGGAGATGAAATGAACTAGCACAGTGCTGCATCATCTTGTGAAACAATTCAGTTAAGTGCAACAATTAAAAATTAATAAGCAAACAAGTGTTCTTTCCTTTGACTATCACAGTGGCCACATTGCCTTTTAATTTAGTGTGGTTTTGTTTGATAGCTTGATAAAAGCCAGCGGAGTTTTCCCAGGAGGGGTTTTCACTTACCACGATTATGTAGTTGAATATGTTGAATTTCTTGCTGTAATTAAGGAGATGATTATCACACAACAATAGAAAGTGTAAGTGGCGAGGTTATATTTTGACAGGATGTCAAAATTACTGTGTTGATGCATTTAACGTATGCAATTAATTATTGTTAAAAAGCATAATTTTTTTATAGTGAACAAATTTATCTAATTTGATATTATACCTAAATTATATCTAATTTTATTTCATTCTTCTTAACAAGTGAGCATCTACCTCTGCAGGGCTTGACGCTTACCTTTTTCACAATGAGCACATGTGCTCCTAAGTTGAAAGTTAGGAGCACATAAAAAAAAAAAATAGGGGTGCAATGCAAATTTTTCAAATTATGTGTTTTACTTAAGGGGATATAAGGAGACATTTACAAACACAATTATGTAATTTATCAGAATACAGAAATTACATAAGGTTTTTAAATAATTTTGCTTCAGACTCTTATTTAATAGGCTAATTATGTAATTATTTATAGTCCTATTAAATTGTACATTAGGTATGTGACGGTATCAAATTTTCACAATAGCCGTTGAAGCTTTTATCACGGTATATGGTTTTATCACAATACATAATTTAGTAAGTAAAAAAGTGTTGTCCTCCTAACAGGTTAAATAACTTTATTAAAGATCTTTTACTAAAGAAAGACTTTATTAAAAAAAAAATACACAAAAATATAATGTAACAATAGGTAACACTTTACAATAAGTTCCCATTACTTAACTTTAGTTAAAGAAGGTTAACATTAACTAACAATGTGCAATAGTTAATTGTTGCAGTAGTTAATATTATTAGTTAACATTGATTAATAAAAATACAACTATTTATTGTTAGTTCATGTTAGCTCCATTAAATAATATTAGCAGACACAACTTTTGATTTTATAATGTATTATTAAAAGTTGAAAATACATGAACTAAGATTAATAAATCTAGTCATTGTTATTTCATGTTAACTAATAATAATGGAACCTGTTAAGTGTTACCGAACAATAATAACGAATCAGTCAATATAGGTAGCCTAGGCCATGTTTTAGGTTAGATTAAAATAAAATAAAATAAAAAAGTTTGAAAATAAATAGCTTACGTCTTTAAGTATTAATTATTTGGTGCTGTGGTGAATTATTTGGTGCTGTGGTGAAGACTAAAGCAAATATAAATATCTAAATGACTGTTTGAAACATTTACACAGTTCAGAAAGTATAGGCAACTGCTTTGTTTACAGGGTTATTGGGGTAACGGCTACATTTCTGCCTCCGTCAGTGCCCTCTAGTACCGAATGTGCGTTTTAATTCAGCGCGTCTCCTTCACTCATTCTGCCTTCTCATCTGTGCTATTTAAATTAAATTGTCGACTCTTTAAAGGTCAATAATCATATGAGGCTGTATCGCTGTTTTTCCATAAATTGAAGAAATTGAAGTTGAGTTCTGGGAAACTTCTTTGTTTATCCACCATACTGGGAGGATCGCGCTGCTTTTCCGCTGTTGAGTTTAGGGCAGTAGTTAGATTTTCCATCATGATTGTGAAAAATGTCACCATTGTATGTCATTCATGCTGCATCGAGAATTGCAATAGTAACTTAGATCGTCGTTCTGAGAGAAAACTGGACAATTTCGTTTTTTCGCCTTGTCTATGTCTTCATCGTTCCGAAAAGCGAGGTGTACTCTGATTGGCCAGCTGTCCAGTGCGTTGTGATTGGCCGAATACCTCAAGCGTGTGACTGAATTGTTACGCCCCTTACCATACTGTGATGCCGTGTCCCAGCGCGATGACACATAAACAATAAAACCCATTACAAACGAGGCATTTGTAGCATCCAGTGGGGACATAATTACTGATTATAATGACTTATACTGTCTTTTTATACGTTTATATGTTATCGCGCTGCGTAAAAACACCATGTCTGCATTTGTGATTGGAGAAACGACAAACAACGAGCGTTACTCTACACTGCCCAAAACTCGTGTTTGAATCGTCAGTGGCAAATTCTTTAAATATGAAAACGTACTTACAGGCTGTGAGTCGGAAGCGCCAGACTGTCCTTGCAAAGTTGGAATTGCCCCACTTTATAGAAACAGCCTTTGTGTGTAGACGGCATTGCAGGCTACTTTCCCAGGTTCAGGAAACAGTCCTCCATAAAATGCGCTGCACACACTTGAATATTTGGTTTGAACTGTTCTGGAACAGTGTTGTAAATACAACTTAACCACTGATTTGTAGTTGTGTCCTCTTTTGGAAGACCAAACAAAGTAGTTTCACTTTCACGAAACACACAGCGTCTCCACGACATGGCGGCGGCGGCAACAATACTACAGCGAGAATCAAAGTTACGCCTTCTTTCTTTATGTGAAAATTTGGCCGGTGTTATGCAAATCTTACCACACAGTTACGTAGACATGTGGGGGTGTGTTTAAACGAGGCATTTTAGGAGGCTGTGGACGAGTCTTAACTTTTATTAAAAAATACCTCTTTGGGTTTGAGACTTTAGTCTTTGCAACTTTAGGGATTTTATCTATGCACTAACAGCTTGTAACACTCCAAAGAGAAAGGAAAACTTGAAATTGCATCATATGATCCCTTTAATAATGAACATTACCTTTGCGAGTATGACTCTCACTCGGTTTGTGGATTTAGCAGAACTTGGACAGAGACATTATACAACGCTCAACACGAATAACGCACCAAGACAGTAATAAAGACAAAATTGTAAAGCATACTATGTGCACATACACAGGAGTCCAAAACGTGAACAAAACATGTTTATTTGCACATTAAGCGTTTTCCTTTTATATAAAGAAATGCTTAATGCACTGAGACAGTGATATTAAAAGAGCACATTCTGTGCACACTTTACTAATAAAGCATACTATGTGCAGGAAAACAGATGAGCCCAAAATATGAACTTTAAATGTAACTGGCTGTTCAATGCAAAAGCCATGTTAAGCGTTTTGTTTTTATGGTTTTCTAAAGGGAGGAAAACGCTTAACGTGTAGTTAAACGCGTTGCATTCATATTCTGGGCTCATCTGCATGTGTTTTAATATCACCATCTTAGTACATCAAGCCAGCATTTTAAAATGCTACAAAACTGTTAACAAGCTCCCAGGGATTTGATTTTGGTTGTCATTTGTTGAAATAAATATAAAAAATAAAATACAGTGTGTTCGTGTCTGTCCGCTGAATGTGACCCACAATCTCTGATTCTCCTCCGTGGCCGCGGAAATATTATATTTACAATGACAACAATTATACTTAGTCACTGAAGCGTTTCCAACAAAGAAATGGATGGACTTCTGTCAGCTTGTTGAACACATACTTTTATTTGGATATTCTACCATATGACGGCTGAAGCAGCAGCGAGCGTCCAGCATGCAACACTGTTTTCACGGTAATCAAATCAACATTGTAAACGAAATTCTACAAAACCTAAGTGAAAAAAATCTAATTATCATGCAAAGCAATAAAATGGCTTCTCTTCCCTGCAAACGATTTTTTACGAGCATTTGTAGCAGAGGGCGATCCTCCCAGAATGGCGGCAGTGCCCCAGCATGCAACGCGGCATGACGTATCTTCACATTCTCTATGCATTTGTTATAGGCTAAGTTAGGATGTGTAATAAATATTATTCGCACTCATACTCCTAAATACATTTTCCAGTTCGCACACATCTATTTTTAGTCGCAAATGCGAGTGAAATACTCGCACTTTCGAGCCCTGCTCTGTTCAGTGACAGTCTGACAAGACCAACTTAGAAAACAGAATTAGATCGCTCCCATTACAATCAGCAAAGCTGTCTAGACTGGAAGCACCTGATGTGGCACATCATACTCAGTCCTGTCATTCATTTGATGGACACCCTGTTCCTAAAAATTACTCACCCTCAGGCTATCCAAGATGCAGATGAGTTTGTTTCTTCATCCGAATAGATTTGGAGAAATTTAGCATTACATCACATGCTCACCAGTGGATCCTCTTCAGTGAATGGGTACCGTCAGAGTGAGTGTCCAAACAGCTCACAAAAGCATCACAATAATCCACAAGTAGTCCACATGACTTCAGTCCATCAATTAACATATTGTGAAGTGAAAAGCTGAAAGTTTGTAATAAACAAATCTATCTGATTCTTGTCTGAATCACAAGAGAAATATGCATAGATCAAATGCCATTTACAAGTGCAAACAGTTCAAAAAATTCTTAGCAACATTTTCACTGGAGGAAGTGTTATTATGGATTAAAGACAGGTATTTTGGCCAGAAGTGACAGATTTGTTAAAATGCCTTAATGATAGATTTGTTTCTTACAAACAGTTTTCACAAGATGTTAATTGGTCTAAGGTTAATTTTTGGGTGAAATATTTATTTAAATTACTTTAAATATTAAAATATGTTCTCAGCTTTCTAAACTGGCTGTGACAAGCCAGTTTTATTTGTAGGAAGAGTATGTAGTAATATAGTTACTTGCAGTATTGTTTGAGTTTTTGAAAACAGGCTGGTTCTAACAGATGACTGCAGATCAAGCACCGACTGCAGCACCAGCACTGTGTACATGCTATCTGCATACATTCTTCCCCTAGACCTGTTTTTGCTTCTTGATAAATGTGATCTGTAGTGTTGTCTGACAGGGGACAGTTAAAACCACCCTCCTGTCTACATTTGGCCCAAGCGTTCTCACTTCCTCTCTGTCTGCCAGCACCAAATGAAGGATCGCTTTCACAGCATGTCTTAGGTAAACACAGTTTGAGTGAAGAGAACCCTCATGCATGTCCAGACTGCATTATCAAGCCGATGGGTCTGAAGTGTTGAATTGTTGTGCCATCCTATGGCCCCAGATATCTTTAAATATTTTTTTAAGGACAAAATCACTGATTGTGCTGTAGATAATGCCTAAAGATATTTGTTGCAAATATGTCAGTAGCATGCCAAATTAGATTCAAACCAATTACAGATTCACAGTGTGATTATTTTGATGTTTTCTTTTCACTGTCATTATTGTAATTTAGGCAGTTATGCAGCTGAATGGCGCCTGATTTAATTACTTGTAGCGAGCTCCATATTCCCATCAGAGGGATGAGGGATTGAGGGGGATTGGCAGGGATATCACACCTCTCTGCCAACAGCCAACCTCCCTTTGCCGCTGGTTAGAGCCCCACACACACTCCGCTGGAGAGAAGTGTTAATTTCTCAGTGAAGAAGCCTTGATAGATGCTCACATAGGCACATTTATCTATCTTTATCTAAAATGATAGTGGTTTAATGTATTGTTATTTGCAGCATTTACAGGAATGTTTTATTAATGTACAATGTCCCTGTCAACTAAACAAAAAAAAACATTTTTATTTTGATTCATTTAAGCTTTTCATTGGATTGTTTTAAGGATTTGTGCTAAATGTTTTGTGCTTGTACCTGTCTGTATTTGTCATTTCATAGTGAGCTGTTGTTTAGAAAACCTTTCAAAATGATGGCTGTTGATGTTTCTCTCAAAGGGCTTTGCGTGGGGTGTATAAAACTCATTCGGACCTCTCCCTGAGTCATGCAAGATGCTGCTGGGTCTGACCTTTTACCTCAGAGAGATTGTCGGGAGTGATTTTCTAGATTTTTCTATTCTTTGACTTGACTTCCTGGTTTGCTGACAGCACAGGTGCTGAACATAGCATAGCAAGTTTTTGTCTTTAGATATTATTAGCAATATTTTTAGTACCATGTTTATTGCCCTGTTGAAAAGACCAGTTTAGATCAGCATAAATGTCCTAGTTGATTTCTGCAGGTTACTTCTGGTTTTGATCAAGTCTAGCTGGTGGACCAGCATGGTTAAGCCTGTGAGGACGCCAATAAGAAAATAAAGTTTTTTTCCCCCCCTTTTCGCTTGTCAATAGTCTGCAGCAGAATCTGGGGCAGCTTTGAGACATGAAATACACAGTGGCAGATAGCACAGACAGGTGCTACTGTGGTTTAGTGAGTGTGAGAAGGAAAGATCTCTCCTCTGTGTATGTGTAAGCATGTGTTTGTGAATAGCTGCATCGGAGCTGGTCTAGCTCTCTTATTGCCAGACCAGCATTATACAAGACACATGTGCATCACTTCCACCTCTGGCCTTACTCTCTGAGTCATATCTAATAAAATAATTCAGATACAAACCAAAGAAAGACATTTTCTCTCTTTCTCTCTCTTAGAGAGAGTGACATAATGATAGAGCGAGAGAGAAAAATACAAGAAAGATCTTTTAGTTGAGGATAGGGAGGGATTTTCTGTGCCATTTTGCATCTAAAAATCACAAGCCCCCATGCAGAACTTCAGTCGGAGCTGTCAGCTGCATCGATCTCAAGGAGAGATGTGTCAGACAGAGCCGAGAGAAGTGGCTGAGAGTCAGAGCTAAGGGGCCTACTGGAGAAACAGATGGAATAGCAGAAAAGGAGATAGGAATAGTTTGACAATAAACATCAATAATGAAAAAAAGTTTGACAATAAACATCAGATAAAGGAAAGAAGGGTTGAGACAGAAAGAGGAGGATATAGAGGAATGTTCAGTCTGTAACAGAGATTTAAAACACAGAAATAAATAATTTAATAAATGTGGGGTAGAAGTGCTTGGCAGGGTTATGCAGTTTCATAGAGTTTTATTTTTTATATATATATACAGTTTGTTCACAGATAAAAAAAAATCTTTAAGTTCTTTCAGGCCTATAAATTAGTTAAATAATAATAATAATAATAATAAATAAATAAATAAAAAAGTATGTGGGACACACCTAACTCAACTCTACATATGAAAATATTACCTTTACAGGGCTCTACAGTGCGACCATTTCAGTCGCATTTGCGACTGAAAACTACTGCGTGCGACTATAAACATTTTTTTAGGAGCACCAGTGCGACTGACCCGATCATCATCATACTTGTGATTGCGCTCAGGGGTGCTCCTAAAAAGAAAAGTAAGCGTAGAGCCCTGCTTTAAAGAGTTCATCCAAAAATTAAAATGTACTCACCATGTAAACAAAGAAAAACACAAAAACATTCAGAAAGACAGAAACTTGCTGTCAATGCTGCCCCACAACTTTTATGAATAAAATTGCTTCGCTACATTATATTTCTCAGAAACATTTTAGGCTCACCCAAGGCTGCATTTATTTGATAAAAAATTTAAAACTGCAATATTGCAAAATTTTTATTACAGCTTAATATAACTATTTTCCTTTTTTAATATATTTTAAAATGTCATTTATTCTTATGATAGCAAGGCTGGAGCAGCAGTCATTGCTCCAGTCTTCAGTGTCACATTATTCAGAAATTTGGTGCTCAATAAATATTTTCATATTATTATTAATGTTGAATACAGTGCAATAGTTTTGTTAGGATGCTATCTCCAGTATCTGAAGTATTTAAGTTATGTTTGTTGTGAACTCACTATTCCAGAGGATAGAAGAAGTAGTTTTGCCTTTGATGGAAGAAAAAAGGAAAAAAAAATTGTATCCATTCAAACTGAGGAATTGTAGACCGTCTTGTTTTCTACATACAACTTTCATGAATTTCAAGAAATTAAAATTCATGGAACTGTTTCATTTAGTTGTGCTTTTTCAAAACCTGAATGAAGCCACTTTATGTAGAGAAAAACAACGTTTAAAAATGATCTTAATTCATTCTGTTTTTAAAGAATTATGGAAAAAAATCTCTGTAATATTGTGTGATGTTGACTAGATGATACTTTGAACTGTCCATACTTGATTCCCCACATATTCTTGTGGACCCCCACGCTGAGCCCTGACAAGTGTAGAATGAGAATTTAGGGCTTTTCATGCTATTTTCTGGACTGTCTCATTAGATTAGTCTCAAGGCTTAATTAGTCACTTTAAGAGAGCTTAATTCATCTTTTATTTCTGAAGAGTGGAGTTAATCAGCCAAGTTGGTCCTTTTAAAGTTTTTAATAGTAGCTTGTCAGGAAGCAAATGAGTCCGTCTGGACTGAAAGACATCCTAGTTTTATTACACATGGGAAAGTTAAAAAACATTTTCATGCTTAGAATGCATATTCACCTTTTAAATTTTTTTTTTTTCTTTTTTGCGCAACGTACCAAAGCAGTGCTCTTTCTCAGTGTCTGTCTTTCTCACCCCTGTCTTTCTGTCTCTGTAAACACAAAGGTTGCTTGTGTGTGTGCTGTGTGCACACATGAATAAGTCTAGCAAAGTACAGAGGATTGTGCTCTGGTCCCTAGAGTCATCTGTCAATCATATTTCACATTCAGCTGTGAAAAAGAGTAAAAGAATCCCCGGCGGATGGGCCAAAGAGGCATCACTGATCTACAGGGGTGGTTGGAGCAGAATTTAAAGACCACTGAAGCTGTCTGCCACACTCAGACGACATTCAAAGTCATATTGAGTTTAATCATCCCACAGTGCTCCAGTCCCAAGAAAAAAATTAGCAAAATACAGCCACAAAAAGCTTGTTATGTCCAGGAATGGAGAAGGTGTCAAACAGGGACATTTGACTGAAATATTTTGACACCTACAGTAGCCAAACCCCTTTTGCTATTCTGAGACTGTCAGACATGCAACATAAACCAGATTAAACACAAAGGGAAATCTCACAGCCAACATTAATTCATGTAAAACCCCCTGCCTGCATAGCAACTCTTAATTAAGCTAAACGTTAAATGGCTTTTCTAGGGGTCTGAGATTTCAAAGGAAGTTTTCTCATATCAAGGGACAATTTCACTGTCAAAAAGATACAAATCCCAGAGAGTTGTTATGAAATTATTCTGAATGAAACCCTCAGGTTGCTATTTACAGGGATTCACCAATGACATGGCTGAAAAATGACTTTTAAATGGGCAAGTTGCAGCTGGCAGGAACAATTTGGGTCCATATCTCAGAACTTTATAAGTCATTATGAATTGAGGCCATGTGATTTACAGATCGCTATAAACAACGCTTGTCTCCTTGCATCTAGCCCAATACTATTATCATAAAAATATTAGTCTTTTGGAAACGCTGCAAAATTGAACACCTTACTAGGTGAAATGAGTTTTCTATCATGGGCACCCTCAGAGGAAGATGCGGTCAGCACAGAGACACTTGTTCATTCAGCCATAGTGGTGAAGCAGGCTCGCAAAATATGAACGTCTGAATGAAGGAAGAAAACACAGAGGGAGAAGGACTGAAGAAAGAGGAAATATGATCTGTCAGTCAGTTTGAGAAAAGGCCAGGATTATCAGGTCTAAGACACCATGGACAGCCTTAGCCTCTACAACTTCTGCTGCCATAGTAACCTACACCGTGGCCCCGGTCATGCACTGTGAATGATGCTTTGTTAACCGCCGAGAGACTTATGATGTGGATGATCCCAGTGGGTGGCTCAATGAAAGAATGTGTAAATAATTCTGTAAAAGCCAATTCATTTGATTTAATCAGTAGATCAACTGTTTCAGTCCCAGTGTTTTATAAAAGGGGATATATTGTGTATTGTGTAAATTATATATTTTTATCATATTTTTCTCAAGTCCTCATATAATGTTTATAATATAGTAAATTTATCCTTCTGTCATTCCAATAGAAATTCTGGTTCAGCATCTTGTGGTATGTGGCCTATGCAATTCAAATTCGAGCTCATGAATTCAAAAAGAGCCAATTCTTCATTTCTGAATTTGAACCCATTCTAAATTTTGTATCAAAAACACCCTTAGAATTAGACAGGCCATTTTTGCTAACAGGCTTCTACATTTAAATAACCTCTGTTATGAATGGCAAAATGTTTTGAATGTGAAATGAGTAACACACTTATATGTTTCAGATTTGCTGTCACGTCCAATAAATTTGGTGCTTCCCCATCTTTCAATACTAGCCTCTTCGCAAAGCCTACATTGTGAAAGCTTCACAAAACATCCATACTGAAATGTGCCACAAAAACTGTTAAGGTCAGAGTGAAATTATCGTGGACGATGGTCAAAAATAAACTTGGGAGGATATGCAGAGCGATAAACACTAAACAAATCTAGTAATAGAAAAATGTTAGGCAAACGTCCCTCACACTTAACTGTAGCTACTAATTGGAAAAGTATATTTTTCTGGTGTATGGAATACTAATATCTACTCCCTACTTCTTCCATATTACATCACATTTACTGGACAAAGAAAAATAGAGGCCCGAATAGGTTTTGATATGCGTAGTTTCCATAAATGGATTAGTCAGGGAGCTTTGCATTATAAATATTAGAGTATTTCTATAGTATATTAAACTCATTTATTTCAAAAGAGCAAGAAAATGCTGTTTTTCATGATACTGCATCCCTTTAAGGAGTGTATGTTTGGTATGTCAGACTTTTGTTTAAAGTGAAGTATTTTTAATTTCATGTGTAAGCATAATGTGTGTGTGGTGATTCTGTGCTCTGTAGTAATATCGCTGATTAGTTCTGGCAGATCAAAAGAAGGAATAACTGAGTGAGGCAGGTCATCAGACAACTTATTGTGGTATTTTTGATCTTTTGTGATTGTCTAATGAGATCAGCTATGGGTGCTTCCCTGCATGTAATGGCTGAGTCTTTTTTATGAAGAAAAGAAATGGACACATTTTGTAGCATTGAAAAGAGGAAATGATTACTACCACTTGAAGTTCTCTTACTACTCAGAACATTAGGGGTGGAGCATCTAACTTCGTCCTGACTTCATACATACACTCGTACACTCATTTTCAAGCAATCAAAGAGTTTGAAACTTTGGCCCTGACAATGCTGACCCAGCACAACAAACAGACACAACTGCAAGCCGTAGAGATTTCTGCTGTCACAACACATCAGCTCGAGATCTGACATGTAATCACTCTAAACACTAAATGGCAGCAGAAAGTCATTAATAATTACAGCAGTGGTGAGCTTTTGATAAACAACTGATGTAAAAATGAGGCTTCATCTTCAAAGCTTGGCTCTCATGCGGCGCTTTACGTGCCTTACTGAGTCCATTTTGTAAAAATGCAGGCAGCCGTTCACTTTTCATCCCTCAAGGAATCACCTTGACATATTGGAAGCCAGTAAGTGTGATCTGCATCTGTGAATACAGCCTCTTAAGTCACCCAGACCATCTAAAATTATATGTTATTGCTTTTTTTATAATACACAGTAGGGGTGTGCCATATCATACCGTCCACGATAAAACCGGTATGAATTTTTACAAGATAAAAAAGTGTCATATCGTGATATCAATGATATAGAGACGTAATGACGTATGGCGCATTTACATTCCCTAGCGCACACAAGAACAACACCACAAGCCCAATAGGTGTGTTAAACTTGAAGAAGCGCTCCGCAGACTGGTCGGTGTATGACATCAAAGTATCGTGAGAGCCAAAATTCGGTCAAAATTTCACGTCATACAAAATTCCATCGGTCTGCTTCAAGTCGAACACACAGCTGCTGCTGCCACTTTATGACAATAGATTTACACTTCAAATTAGGTAGTCTGTCATCGATGACAGTAGCTCATTGGAAAAGGTTTATTAGTGCATTTTGTTTGCACTAATAAATGCTGCTGCCTGCCAGCTGCAATCACCAATAAAACATTGTTCCATATTTTTTTCCTATATCGTCATAAATATCATCGCAAATATTTTTGAAATATTGTGATAGAATTTTGAGGCTATATTGCCCACCCCTAATACACAGAAGAAGAGAATGCAACAGATTGTGTTAAAGGGGTCATATGATGCTGCTAAAAAGAACATTATTTTGTGTATTTGGTGTAATGAAATGTGTTTATGCGGTTTAAAGTAAAAAAAACACATTATTTTCCACATACTGTACATTATTGT
>NW_015536542.1:1039976-1049229 GCF_001515605.1 Sinocyclocheilus anshuiensis
AAGTTGATGTATTCCCTCAGCGACCAGCACGGATCAGCTCTAGGCATGACGAAGCGGATATCGTCCTCTTTTGGAAGACCAAACAAAGTAGTTTCGCTTTCACAACGCAGCACACAGCGTCTTCACGACATGACTGCAGCGTCAACAAAACTACAGTGAGACTAAAAGTTACGCCTTCCTTCTTTGCGTGAACATTTGGGCGGCGTTATGCAAATCTTCCCACATAGTGAGGTAGATATGTGGGGGCCTGTTAGAACGAGCCGTTTTAGGTAGGTGTGGCTGACTCTGAACTTTATAAAGAATATCTCTTTGGATTTGAAATTTTAGTCTTTGCAACTTTACAGATCTTCTTTATGCACCAAGAGCTTGTAACACTCCAAAGAGAAAGGAAAAATTTAAATCGCATCATATGACCCCTTTAAGCCTCAGAAAACTCCTGTCACAACCATTATGCTTAGATGTTGCTAGGTTGTTCTGACCATTGTTTCATCCTTCCATTTTTCCTTCCATCCATCCATCCATCCATCATTCTATCTGTCAATCAATCAGTTAATTAATAATCTGATAATTGCATCAGCTTCCTCCATCAAATTAGCTTTTTTTTGCCATTTTAATGTCTATCAAATGAAAACAATAAGTCAAAGTTGCATTATTGTATTGATTCATGATTCATTACTGTAGCACACATGGTGGACAAACTATGGGCAATAGCTTATTACTTACCTTTGAAGGTTAGGTGTTTGTTGTAATGAGTATGAATAATAATAGTGATGAATGCAGCACTAACTAGATTTTATCAGCTCACATCACTCACCTCATTTACTTCTTGAATTAGAATGATTACTATCACCAAAACCTGTGGGAACAGGTCTGTTTTAAATGGTGATATGTGTGAATATGTGTTTATGTTAAATACAGGCAGAGGGTTTATGTGTCAATGCATTTGGCAGGTGGGGATTGAACTGAGCTTCAGTTTTTGTCTGCTCTCTCGTCCTGCTGACCTCTAGTTTGAAAATGTGAATGTAATTCTTGGTGGGATTTATCCTGGGGTCTATTACACACAGTAATCTGTGTTTCCTGTATTCAAGCAGCGTTGCGGTGAAGCCCAAGTGCGTTTGTGGCTGTTCTGCAGGACGAGCTCAAAGGTGCTTGCGAGAGCACAGAGGCAGATTGAAAAGGAGTCAGAGCTTCAATCAAACCGAGGGCCTTGGAGAAATCTATCCCTCCACCAAGGTCTCATTTATGCACAAATGATGGATTTAACCGCAGTCTGGGGAGGGAGAGAGAGACAGAAAGAGAAAAAGAGATCGAGGGAAATTACATGCCCAGACCCTCATGTTTATTTGTAACACCTGCAAGCCGTGCTCTTAAAATCAAATTTGCTCCTTTGTAATTTAGTGGCTAATGTCATGTCATGTGAACATATTTGATTTGAATCATTTCATGTTAGCGGCAGGAAAAGAGATATGCAAATGGCCTGACCTGAGCCTGTCATGCGGTCTGGCAAAATGGCCTCTGACAGATTAGACATTAACATTTGAAATGATCGAGGAGAAATTGCTCTTCACACTGCTCTCCTTTAGCTGAGACAATTACACAGTACATCTCACAACGTGAGCACTGATCTCAGTGTGGCCACTGCATAGTAATTTAATTTTCAATGAAATGATATTGATCTATTTGTCATTTCTGAAGAGCTCAAAACAGCCACAAACAAGTACATGAAAAGCATGGCAAGAGAGTGATGGGACAGACAATACGCTTGCTGTGATGCAATGTATATTGATGTGTGGGCATATGTGTGCGTGTGTGTACACAGATTTGCACATATGTGTTCGTCAAAGGACCATCAAGTAGGAAAGGAAAGGGAAATATAGACATACACAGCAGTTTGTGATCTGGGTTGCATGTCACAAACATCTGTCACACAAAAGGATTTGTTTGATTGGTTGGTCCTATATAGCTCAGTCTGCTGTCAGCCACAGTAAATTTATACTCTTGTCACATTGGTGATCTGGTAATCTGAAGCCTTGCCTGCCAGTGGGACAGTCGTATCTCATTCACTTCTGCCCTCGACCAGTAATTCCTACCCGAATAATAATTTTTCATGTGGCTTTGTCAAGACCATGGGCGTAGCTTGTGGGGGGGCCAGGGGGGCCTGGCTCCCCCATAGCGATTTAAGAATTGTACTAAATATTTATTTATTACGTTTTTTCTATGAAGTAAAAATGCATATAATGCGGTTAATAATACATGTAAAAGTGAATACGTAAAAGTTAATACATTTTAAATTGTTATTGTAAGTAAATTAATAAATCAAAACAAACTTAACGTCTCCCTCAATCTCATTTGCGTAAGAATTGTCACGTGACAAATCTGCATTTTTGTGGATAATAGACTTAACGGTAATGCTTGCCTGTTGTGTGGAATAAAATGATGTTCCCGCGTTTTTAACAACATACACGAACTGCAGAGAAATCTGGAGACAACGCAAAACTCAGATGAAGATATTAATGCTGTGCTTGATGATTCCGGACCCGGACAATCAGATAAAGGTGATCCATAGGACGCAGCCAGTTTAGCCGCACACTACTTTTATGCCGACCATTTACATCCAAATGTTATTTAATTTTCACAGAACACAACCTTTAAATAGATTTTAGAATATAAACTGTTTATCGTCTATTCAATAAGACTAAATAAAAAGAGTGTGCCTCATTGTGCATTAACTTGAATCAAGCCCAACAAATGTCTGTTTTAAAAACAGTGGATGAGTAATTCACTCCTTGATTTGCTTAATAAAAGCCTCCTTTGAGATCGTTTTGACAGACATGTTTATTGTGCATTTTAAACGTGTTTATTGCTAAGTTTAGTGTGGCAAAATAGAAGCGCAGCTGTAATTCGTGGGTGATGTATGTGGTTACCATGACAATCTAACGCACTTGCCACTGCTCTATGTGAATGTGAATATGTAGATTTACTATAGCAAAACTAAAATGTGTTTAAAAGTACGTCTGACCAAATCCAGCGGTTCGGTTTGCCCCCCCCAAACTCAAACGTCAAGCTACGCCTATGGTCAAGACTGGTACTAAACTACTACTATTGTCTTGACAGTAATGCTTTTGATGTGTTTTTACTTGTGACAGGGCTTCAGTGCATCTCTTTACACAATCTTCACAGGCCACTTTGTCCTCCACATGAAAAGTGCAGCAGATAGCATCACGTTTGTTGATGAGGATGGTTCATGAGGTTTCCAGGTAGCAAGAAAGCAGAACAAAGTAAAATAGGGAAAAAATCTATAGCGTATCTTTAGTTTTCCCATGTTGTGCCATACAACTCGATATGCAAGATCATTTTCATATTTACACCACAAATGTTGTGCAAAATTCAGAATTTAAGAATTGGCTCCCTCTCAGTGAATGAATAGGAATTTTAATTGATTTTGCCACATCTACAGGAAGCTGAACTAGAATTTGAATTGGAATGACAGTAAGAGAATTGTTTCTGACTCCATCCATCCATCCATCTATCTCTAAGGCCCATAAACCTTCAAACTTCAGGTCTTTACATTTTTTTTTATTTTTTTTTTTACTTTGAATCAAGGCTTTGTCAAGGCAATACTGAATGTTCATATTGACACACTTTAATTGTATAGTTAAAAATTAGTTACAGTTCTTTGAGTTTAAATGTACTTTTCCCCTACTTTCAAATTCGAATGGCAGTTAAGGAATTGACATTCTCAATTAAATTCTGAGTGGTGCACAACCCTGTTACACAACCCAAGTATTGATAAGTCATGCAAATTCCCCTGTAATCACTGGCTGCAGTTCAAATGATCAGTGGCAAACGGGGTCATAGTTAATACTGTCTGATCTCTGAGAGTCATGCTACAATACCCTCCAGTGGCAAAGTTGCTGACGCTCCATAGAGTTCAGTGCACTGGGGAATGTTGACATGAGTCATGTGAAAGTGCCTTCAGACTTGATCCTGCAATGTGTGAGATTATCAGCAGGAAAATAATGGGAGTCATTACTGAGAGTAAGCATACACTGTTGATTGTGGCTGTGAAGAGGCAGGCTTTTGACATGGCTTTCATTTGTACTGTTCTGTTTAAGACAGATTATTGCTTTGATAATACATCTTCATTACACAGCGATGTGTGATCAGCCATGAGAAAAACGCTCAGCCAAGCACTGAACAGACAAACAGCGTTTGGATGGACGGGTGGGTTTTTTAAGGCTGTGTTTAGGAAGCAAGTGTGAGGTGATTCATGACGACTATGTGTGTGTTTGTTGGTGTGAAATTACCCAGAACACATTTAATGGGGACAACAGGCTCGGATTAGAACCAGCGCATGTGCAACACATCTGTCTTTCTATTTTTCTTTCTCTTGCCTCGCTTTCTGTCTCTGGCCCTCATTCTTGTTCATCAGACTTCATCAAGCTCTTTGTGGATGGGATTAACCTTATACGGTTTGGAGCCTTACACTGTCATTAGCACCAATTCACAGAAAGCCGTCTGCTTTTCCAACTGAACTCAGCCGTCAAATTCCCTAGCCCTGGTCCATATATCCTGGGTGTCCTGATCAGTTTAGCATTAATTGAAACATCTTTAGTAATTACTGATCTTTGTCAATGTGGCAGCTATGTCAGTTTTTCTAATGTGAGTCAAACCTTAATCCTTACATAAAGCTCTCAGTGGCATGAAAGAACTGGAAACTTGCTTTTCAAGGGCTGTGTTTAAATGTGATGTCTCTTTCCGATAAATGGGAGGTTTGCAGTGACTGGGAAAAACACCTAATTAATCTTTATAAGGCATTACTGTGTGGCCTATTTCTTCACATCAGCCTTTTCTTTTGCAGCTGCAACACTACATATTACAATCCTGTGGACAAAAAAAATAGTTGAAAATGAAGTGTAGCCAAGTATCGTGTCCCATACACGGAATTTGTGCTCTGCATTTAAACCATCCAAGTGCACACACACACACAGCAGTAAAAACCCTTGACTTTTGGGTTACAAGTCCAACTCTCTAACCATTAGGCCACAGTCATTTTAGACACTTCCAAAACTGTGGCAACAAAGATGGAAATACAATTTTTAAATACATGAATTATGTTTCCATCGTTGTTGCCACAGTTTGGAAGTGCCTTTTTCTGTTCTAAAGAAGGGGTTGTCCTAATACTTTTGTCCATATGTATGTACAAGTCACTGGTGTTTTGTGATGAGTTTTTGGCTCAAAGTCTGAATTTAAAGTCACACCAGAGGTGTTCAAATGGGATTAGGACTTGGCTTTATGCAGACCAGTCAAGCTCTTCCACACTGACTGAATCAATTTATTTATTTTTTTAAACCTTGCCTTATACACAGAGGCATTGTTGTGTTAGAATAGAAAAGGGTCCTGTTCAAACTATTGGTATAAAATTAGAAGCACACAATTCCCTAGAATATCATTATATGCTTAAACATTAAGATTTGTACTCATGGAAATTACTAAAGTAGTCAAACCTGTTCATTAGAAGGGGGTGTCCCAATACTTTGGGCAATATAGTGTATGTTTGGTGCGGTAGGGGGCTCAACCTAATATTCTTTCATAGGGCCCAAAATTGCTAGCGGCGCCCCTGAATGTGTCATCACAGTCTTGTGAAAACGGTCCATTATATTTTACAGTAATTGAACATTTTGTCATTCGAAATCTGTTTTCATTAAAGTAAATTGCGTTAGGTAGCCAAAAAACTAATTGGTCCAGAGTCTTTCAGCAAATATGTTCTGATTATAGGCTATATACACAAATTTTTTGCAAAAGATTTGCCCTTGTGCTTGCCCGTGCAAAACTTTACAGCACAATACTTTAGTGATGTGAGTGGTTGCATGTAGGAATGCAACGATTATAGATTTTGTTGGTACGGTTATTTTCTGAGGAATAATCACGGTTTCACCATTATGACGATTATTATGCATTTATTCATTTCACAAAATGATTAACGTATAAAATCACATGGACACTCTTTAGATAATAAAGTGATATTTATTGCTGCCTTTAGAAACAGAAATAACGCAGTAACCAATAATACAGCACGAAATAATAATAATAATAAAGACAAACAAATGTCTATCTCTCCAATTGGAATTAAAAAGGTGACCTCTGCTCTGTAAACATCCATGTCAGTATTTCCCTTTTGAAAATAACTAATGAAAATTGATCACAAAAGTAGGCTATTTAGTGTTTTCAGTTTGTACATTCTTTACATTTCTTTTGGACCTGAGGCAGAAAACTGGAAACATGGTGAAAAAAAAATCTTGTTGGTTTTTGACTTATGCATAATACTATAAAAGGGATAATATATAATGATGTTAATAAGTATTATTAATATAGGACTATTGACTTGTTTTATCCCACAGGGGAAACGATTCATAATGAGGGGAATAAACTGAACTATCATTGTAATCAACTGTCATCCATACCTATTCATTTTAATAATTTTTATAATAATTCATATGATTTTACATGTGGCCTTAAAAAATCATGTCTATTATTTTGGTTTGTGAGATCGGAGATCGCTCTGCGCACACATACAAACATTCAGGAGGACACAAACTTGTTGTGAACCCTGCCCTGTGACTTTTATTAATAAAATAGCTTAGATACTGAATTGCTACATATTCATCAGCAAGGAGAGGGTAAAATCACTGTTTAAGTAACTAACGTCACATGTTTGTAGAGAGACGCGCTGACGCAGGTTCACACACACACTTCTCTCTCTCTCTCTCGATCGAATAATTAACTAAAGTAGCTAAATGTTATAATTAAATAACTCAAATAAATGTGATCTTACCACACTAGTTCATCTGTCTGATCTGAAGTGGGCAGAATACTGAGCTAATGAGCCGTAGCTTCGTGTCAGTCTTGCCTTCTCATCGTGCATTAAAAATAGTTTAAAGCCATGTATTCGCTCTTTAGCAGCAGTTTTTTACGGCAATATTTAATTGACATTCTGACATTCATTCTTTGTGTACCCGAAATGGTCCCACACTATCGTCTTCAGGCATTTCTCTGGTGGAAATAAAGGATCACTTTTTGGTTCCTCTGTCATAGTTCATCTAGTGTGTGTAGTAGCCTCCGTGTTCGTTTTTTTCTTCGTTTTGCGCAAGTTGCAACAGTTCCGTCCGTGCAACAGAAGCACTCGGTGTAGCGGAGCCTTTACGATTAATTAACCGTGACATTTTAAAGCGCGGTTAATTGTGAAACCGGTTAATCGCTGTATCCCTAGTTGCATGGGGATTTCTGTGCGGTAACTAAGGTGTTCAGAGTCTTTGCCTTGCTAAGCAGATACTAGGGAATTCTGGGTGGTTGCTTACTGGACTAAGTCAAAAGGGTCCATCCTCAACTCTTTATAGATATGGCATCAATGTAAATCTATGCAGTTTGTTTGCCTGTTTTGTCTGCCAGGAAGAAAAGTAATTGCTCACCTCTCCTTAACAAGCTGTGCAATATGAGTTATCATTCATGTTCAAAACAAACATCATTTTTTGCTTAATTTAGCTTATTTCTTTGTGGAAGGATTTGTTTAAATCACTTAATCACACACTCCAAGAATAAGCAATAGTGATATTGATACTTGCTAGCTAAATGTAGACTGCTATAGACATCAATTAGTTATTCTCTTCATAGAAGGGCTAGTGCCTGAAGCACACCCTGAGATAGAACAGCATGAATCAACAGCTCTGCCCTCTTGACTAGATGGTCTAGTGAGAGGCATGTGCAGGACTGCTGCTGGCCAAATGGGTGCCCTAAGCAGAATTGTACTGTTGTGCCCCCTGTTACAAACCCCTGTTAAGTTTAGCCAGAAAGGGGGATGCAGCATAAAGAGGACACGTGAATCCAAATGCCAGGCGAAAAGATTTATTTAAATAACAAAACGGAACATAACACAAATGGAAAACACGTATCCAAACGAAGAAAACGGAAAACACAAATGAACATAGAATAACTAGCAAAGGATAATATACTTCCCCAAACCACGGAGCAACTCCAAAGTATAAAGTCAACAAAAGAAAAACAAACCCAAACTTTAAGAATTAAGAAAAGGGGTAATAAAGCTTGTTTGTTTCCCCGAAATATTATGGAAGTAAAAAAAAAAAAAACACCTACTATAAGGGTCAAAATAGAACTTTAATAAAATATAAAAGTAAATAAATAAATTGTAATTAAATTGTATCATTTACAAATTACAATTGTAGCTAGACAGTCGCCTATGGTTATGATTTTACTAATACAGTTGTCTGATTGATTTTATAGTCTCAAGCATTCAGAAATCACACAAAAGAAAATTGTGTGTCCATATGTCCATATGTTTTTGTTGAAGAAATTATAGAGGCTAGCATTTCTATCGCAAAAAGGTGGCCAAAAATGAAAGATTAAGTGATTATTTGAATTAAATGTTTGGTCAATATTAATAAACAAGGATTTGATTGTCCTGTAAGTGTTACAACAGCAATTACCAGGCCTTTGAAGTCCTTTGTAGGCTTTTGTAATAATATGTAATCTACATAATTTTTTTTCAATTTTGTATTACATAATGTATTTTAACAGTGTTATTCAATGAAACCATATGATTATTATTAATTAACCAATCATTATTGTTTTTATATAATACATTTTAAGTAATTTTAAAGGCTGTTGTTGGCTTAGGTCTGTTTTTATAACCACAAAAAATATTTCCTGAATACTTCTTTGTAAATGATTATTTGAAGTAACAAAACCATGGTTAATTTGTGGTTACCATTGCTACAAGAACCTTTTTTTTTATTTTTTTATTCGTAGTAAAATTATTGTTAATTTTCGTAAGGGAACATGGAAACTCAGAGAGAATATTAGATTTGTTGGTGGTGGTGATAGCCTTACCGACATTAAAACATGTTATTAACGTCAACAGCCAAAAAAGTTTCACAGGATTATGAACATACCTAAAAGTGATGCACGGGCTTCGTCTTGGGTTTTATTTTTATTTTTATTTTCTCGGCGCCAGACTGCTGATGTCTTTTCCCGGGCATAGTTATCTATCAATGATCATTTGCAGTCAGCCGCAAACATGAGATGAGGGCGTGGGCGCGGATGCGGGAATGGCGCATTACGTGTGCTAATGCGTTCACCGTAAAACACATTTATATATATATATATATATGTATATTAGGGCTGCACGATAAATCGCATGCGATATTTAACACGCATTTTGGCTTTACTGACAAGATGC
>NW_015536542.1:1049311-1064776 GCF_001515605.1 Sinocyclocheilus anshuiensis
CAACTGGGATGGTGCCACCCTGGGAGTTGGTGCCCTACGCAAACTGCGTTCTCTGCGTATAGGGAGCGGCGGTACTGGGCGTGGACTCCACTGGTGGGTCTGATCATTCTTCAGGCTTATGTGCACGACTGTAGAGGACTGATTGGAGAGCGTATTAATGCCACTTTGTCAGAATTAGGAGGTTAAATGGTTGTCAGGGCTTCGTTGTCACATTGCCTTAGAGGACAAGGCAAGAGAAAAAGCCCATTAACAGAAGCAGTCCTTTTTCCCCCCCTGTGTACCTCTCTGCCACTGTGTCACTAATTTTCTTCTCCACAGTCCCTTTCTCCACCTATCCTTTATCACCGTGCTCGTCCCCAGCGTCCAGGCCTGCAGATTCCCGCAGAGAGACAGACATCACTTAATCAGCTGCTTTGTTTCTTGTTCAGATTGGAGCTTGTTCCTCTTGAGAGGTAGTTCCTGGAGGACGCCACCACCACCCAACAGTATAACAGCCCCACGAGCCCCTGTTTAGTGCACACCAGCATGTGGCGCAGCAGAACATACCAGTATGCTGATTAGTTTGAGAGGATGCTACAGAGTGAGGAAGGACAGTTGACATTAGGGCATCAGAGGTCTTCACGCAAACCAGTAGCACTCTTGTTTCAATGCCTCTTTCTGAATTGCAGATCTGTGGTATGTTTTCACCTGTCAGCGGTGGCTGACAAGAGTGCACCTTTGGGTGTCCTTACCTCAAGGTGCAGAACAAGGTAGCGTTTATGCAAAAGAATGACTTGAGGAGAGTGTATTTTTCACATTTTGTCAGTCTGACCTTCATATTTTTCTCTTTTTAATGAGCATTTTAACATGAATCCCTGTCCATTTTTACCTCTTTAGAGACTCCATTCTCTTGTTCTTTATTATCATGGATTGATGGAACTTAAAACAGGGAATAATCTTCTCGTAAATTATGTGCTAAACAAGACTGGTTTTACTGGTTGTCTGCATGAAGGAACTTGACTTTAAATGGCTCTATAAAAGATCTCTGAGTCTTTGGGCATTTAATGGCCAGTCCTTTTCCGGATTTAGCCAAGAGCTGGAGAATAGATTCAACCACTGCTCCATATCCATAATATTACTCATGTACCACCAAGGCCAGTACCTTTGAAATATGAATAGTCTTCATTTCATTAGCCTAAACCAGCCTTTACTCCATATGTGCACACATGTGAAAAAGCTCATTTAAAAGCACTTTTGTTTGGATACTCATTTAACTGTTGTCTTCTTTATTTGCTTTATCTTGTAGGAAAACCCCTATATGTGCAACAATGAGTGTGACGCAGCCACAGATGAGCTGGCCCACCCCCCTGAGCTCATGTTCGACCATGAGGGCCGCAACCCCACCACCTTCTGGCAGTCCACCTCCTGGAAGAAATATCCTAAACCTCTGGTGGTCAACATAACCCTGTCATGGAACAAGACTATTGAGCTGACCGATGATATTGTCATCACTTTTGAGTCGGGTCGGCCAGAGCAAATGGTTTTGGAGAAGTCTCTGGACTATGGACGTAGCTGGCAGCCCTACCAGTTCTATGCTACCGACTGCCTTGACGCTTTCACTATGGAGCCCAAAACGGTGAGGGACATTACCCAGCACACATTGCTGGACATCATCTGCACCGAGGAATATTCAAGAGGTTACGTGTGGAAGAACGACAAGACTGTACGCTTTGAAATCAAAGATCGTTTCGCACTGTTTGCCGGGCCCAAGTTGCACAATATGGCCTCGCTGTATGGACAACTGGACACCACCAAGAACCTGAGAGACTTTTTCACCATTACTGACCTGCGCATACGTCTTCTCAGGCCTGCCACGGGCGCCACCATGGTGGATGAGTACAACCTTTCCAGATACTTCTACGCCATCTCTGGCATTAAAGTACATGGCAGGTAAGACATTTATCTCAGTTGCAGTCAAATTTTGGTTGGGAATTGTTGCCCTCAGCTCTTTTCTTTTTTCATTTTCCTAACAAACCATTTTTCATTCTGTAGTTCTGTGTATTGGGAGGTAGGCAGGTGTACTTTGCTTTATATTTTTAGGGGTATGTTTTATACGTAGGCTTGATTTATTTAAACAGCTAGACAGAACTACAGTGTATAGTCTTACAATTATTTTTAACAATATATAAAAAAGATCTGGGGGAAACATTTAGTGTACTTTGGGAATCAAGCAAAAACTACTGTTCTTATTAACTATTTAATTTCAGTGTGCGTGTTTTTTTCCAGAATGAGAACCTTATTGAAATTAGAAAGCTTTTTTAGATAGTTCTTCATGTTTTATTAAATTCTTGCATAGTAAGGATTTTTTTTTTTTTTTTGCAGTGTTCTGAAATATATTTTCTAATTTGAAACCCTGTGATCAATCTCTAGACTGTGAAATTCACTGTTCTGACACCCAGGCTATAAACAGGGTTTCATTCTCTAATTATACAAGTATCAGGGGCCGTATCCGCCTCCATCTCATCTCACCTTTACATGTTCATTTCTTTCAGTCTTAACAAGGAGATGAGCTTAAAGGGATAAGTTCAGCATCTGTCCCTGCCTGTCCATCTCATTAGTGTCTGAGGTCAATAATAAAGATGCTAATTAATTCAAAGAAAGTATATTTTAAATATCTAATGTAGGTGAAACTTTCTGACATTTTATTTTGTGGTATGTTTTATTTTATTCTATTTTATTTGTATCTTTTAATAGTACACAGAATACAGGATATTCTACAGTATTTCGTAAGTAATTAGCAAATGGATTGTTTTATTATAGGGGAATTAAACTGCGGAAAGTAGGCAAAGAAAGCTGATCCTATAATAGCAAACTTCACATCAGAGTGTACTAGGGGTGAATTAAAGTAACAGCGCATTGTTTTCAGTAAATATGAACATGGATTGACACGAAAATGTAGTAATTACTCCATAAATGCATGTTATTAAAGTCTACTGGGTTTCACAGTCAACACATATGGCTTTTTGGCTAGGTTTAAAGGGAAAGAAGATAAAGATAAAGAAAACTTTTAGATAAAAAAAGACAATAATAGATGGCACTCGCGGAGGTAGGATAACAAAGTTCTTTATTAACCGCAGGATTACTTGTAATAAAGAATGCATTTTGCATTAAATGCAAAAGAAAAGGCAGTAGAGCTGACTGTTTCTGTCAATGGTAAGTTTGTGAGAACGTAAGAAATGTGGTTTAAATGTTTTGCCACTTGCTTGAGCAACTTAATATATAAATCTAGAAGTAAATACAAAAGTAAAAAGAATTGAATAATGTGTTGCTTATATTTATTGAGTTCAAACATGTCTGTGAAAGATTGTATTACTGTACTGTGTAAAAAAAGAATCACAATGTTGAAAAAGCATTTTCAGTGACAATGTTTGGATTTAAAATCAAAATAATGGATAAATGTTGTGTTTGTGGTAAACAGCCACGGATCAGTAGCGGACTCCTGTGTGAAAGCAGTCAGTGCTGCTTCCCCTCTCACAAGAGTCACCTAAGAGGGGAATTCCCCCCATTTTCAAAAATGAAATTCAGGCCCTGAATAAATGTCTAAAAATCCTGATTGGAGTATCACTATAAATAGTTATAAATGATAAAAAGAAGGCTTTAAAAAGATCGGTATCGGTGATCGGTATCGGCAGATACTGCTTTCTGTGATCGGTGATCGGCCTCAAAAATCCTGATCAGAGCACCCCTAGAGTGTACAATGCCGTGTTTTGAGTGTGTGGATGTTTCTAAACCTGTTACTTGGTGAAGATGACAGTTGATCACAGAAGGCTGTAAATTTTAAACTTCCCTCAAGGCTGTGTTCTCATTAGTGATGCGCGGATGAGCTAAAACGTCACCCGAATCCGCAGCTTCAAATAAATTATCCACCCGCCAAGTTCTCATTAATGGTGCACAGTGATGATCGGTTAGTGTCATCTCTGATGGATAGTTATGAGAGCATGACTTGCCGTCTTGTTTCTAAAAAGGTAATCCAGAGTTCAGCAGCATGCCTGTTGTTGTGGGTTTTTCTCTGAGCCTCCCTGTCATGGAAAATCATGATTCATCTCCCTCCACATGCTCACAGGAAGCATATGCTCCTTCATCCGCTGAAATGTGTTTCTGCCTCACGGTACATGAGCCACTAGAGTCTGGCAGGAGGCAGATGACCCCAAGCACAGGAATTCCTGATCTCAGAAGAGATTTAGTCTATATCGGTTTGAAACAAAGGAGCCAAGATGTAGCCCTAGAACAGAGAGCTAAGTAGGTCAACAAAATGAAAGAAAAGAGAGGAGAAGGTACGCTTTAGTCAAGTGTCACACACTAATGTTTGTTGTGTGGAGATACTGTTATTATTAATAATAGTTTAATATAATATTTTATTATGAGGGTCAAGTATGTAATTTTTGGAAGAGCAGATCGATATCTAATAGTGGAAATAAATTGGAGTGGTGTTTGTTTGTGTGAGAAACAAGTTAAAAAATAACAATTATGTTGCCCTTTTAACATCAGAAGTGACTTTGTACAATCACTGTAAAACCTATTAGATTATAGACTATATTCTAAATGGAATACTAGCTTACTTATTGAATTGTGCACTGTATACATACATGCATACATATGTATGTATTGTATACTGTATGTACACACACACACACACACACACATACACACTACCCATTATTTTTACAATATTTAAAAATATATATTATTGTTATCTATATATTTCAAAATATAAAGCAGTAAAATTATATTAATTAATTAATGAATAGATAGAATATTAATTATATTTATTTTGCATTTTCAATTACATTTTTGTGGCTCAGTTAAATTTACATCTGGTTTATCAGTGACACTGGAAATGGAAGTTTAAGTTAAGCATTGCATGTTGAAATACGCTATTCCATGTAGTAAGCATTTTAGCAAATGTAGTAGGTCACAAAATTAGCATACTTTGCACTGTATACATACTAGATACGACAGCAGTAGTAATAGTTTCTTTCTCTCCCTCTTGCAAACTACACACAACACTTCTTTCTCCCTGTCCTTCCATGTCTTTCTTTTTCTTTCTTTCACTTCATTCCTCATTCCCCCCTCCATCTGTGTTTGATCAATAGAGTGTAATTAAAGGAGGGATGAAGCAGGCTACTGGAGGAACAGCTTGAGTCTGACTCTGTCTCCTCTGACACACTGCTGGCCCTCATTCATTCTGATGTATAATGTATGCATTATACATCAGCCCTCTCTCTCAACCGCAGTCTCTGCAGGAGAACCAAAGACTCCTACTGTTCCTGGTTAGCTTGCAGTGAAGAAAAAGAGGGGTGTAAATGTCTCATTCAACAGCTAAAAGATTGTCTAAAAGACAATCTTTTAATTTGTAATCACAACTGTCATGCTGTCTTTTTAGATTGATACATCATTGTGCGATACATAAACAGTCAGGAAAGAAATTGAATGAGCAAATCTTACAGAACAGCATTAATTGTGTTTTAGTAGTTTGTGGTTGGATGGTTCATTCACTCATGAGCACATTGAGCAGGTCCTTCAGTGGCTTATTAACTTTTTGACATTTCTTTATTGACTAAAAGATGAAGTATGTATATATTAATTATGATAAAATATTATTTTTTATAAAATAAAATAAAATATATTTTTAACCCCCCAACTCATTGATCGTTTAATTGCAGTCCTCCTTGGCTCCTCGGACAGGCAGTCGTTCACCGAGAAGTCAATGTGTTTTTCTCTTTTTCTTTTTTTCCGGGCTGCTTGGGCCAGGAACCGGAGGACAGATAATCTATTTGTGCTAATTTCGAGATTCACCCCCCACACACCCCTTCCTGAATAAGTCATTCCGCTCTGTATCTTCCTCTTGCCATCTCATGTGCTGCGCTCGGCACTTCAGCTCTTCCACATCAGCACATTTCATTGGTCCGGTCATCTGATGTTTCAGCAGTCTTCTGTTCCACATGCTCTTTCACCACAAAACTTAATCTAATCATGTTATAACCTCCCGGCCTCAGATGATTGCAATCCGATTTGCATTTCTCTGATTCTATTTAAAGCGTTTGATTTTGTGCTATTGTTACAGAAATGGAAGAATTCCAGTGCAACTTTTTATATCGGTTGATATGGACACCGATTTAGATATTTTCCATTTGACCTCTTAACACCATTGACACATCAGGAAGCTGCTGCCCAGGCAGTTAATCTGAGACTGTGTGTGTGTGTGAAATTTTACTTTCTTGATATGTTTACACAAGAAAATAGAGCTGTTACTCCATTTCAAATGCTTTTCTTTTATCTGTTAGTTATCCATTTTTAGTTAGGCCCGGATACAGTTGTCTCCCTTGGGGATCGATGATACGGTGATTGATCGTTTAATTGCGGTCCTCCTTGGCTGCTCGGACAGGCAGTCGTTCGCTGAGAAGTCAATGTGCTTTTCTCGTTTTTCTTTTTTTTACGGCCTGCTTGGGCTGTGCTGAGGCCAGGAACCTCCCGGCCTCAGATGATTGCAATCCGATTTGCATTTCTCTGATTCTATTTAAAGCGTTTGATTTTGTGCTATTGTTACAGAAATGGAAGAATTCCAGTGCAACTTTTTATATCGGTTGTGTGTGTGTGTGTGTGTGTGTGTGTGTGTTTCTACTGTGAGAAACAGAATTGGAGCACAAGAGATCCAAATGATGAAGTGTAATTACACACCCAATTGATTCTGGCACCTGTTTGATCATCCAGTCATCATGTTATTCACAAACGCCGTTTCCAGGCATCAGCTCAGCTAAGAAAACAATTTAATGTGTAAAAATACACACTTGACCCTGCAGATACGTAGCTGTTGTCACTGATCCCTTGAGCCAACTCAAGAAATGTCCAGTTTATTTTCTCAGTCTCCCAGAATTCACACCCTAAATCAGTCTCTCTCTCTCTCAGTATCTCTCTCGCTGTTTAACTCGTAAGAGTGCATTAGCTAACTTCTCCTTTCAATGATTTGGGAATTAAACGAAATGCAGGTGAAGGATTAATTCCCACAATTCCTCAGAGTAACTGCTCTCCCCATGATTGATGAGCACATTTAGTCATTCAGTTCTCTGCATCTGCATATCCCTGTCCATATCTGCCTAAATGCTGACCTTGATTCTGAAAACCACTGCCCCTTCTCAGGACTCATCATACTTGTTTTCTAAAGAGTTTTCATGCAGGTGCTTGTTAGAACCATACTAAGAAAACAATTATAAAAAGAAAAGTATTGAAACAATAAAAACAAGAACAATAGTAATAGTAAATAGTTTGTAAAAAAAAAAGTAAATAGTTTGTTTGCTTTTCTTCTTGCAAACACCTAATAGTATATTTTTGTGACTCATCTTCTCTGTTGTTCTTAAGCAGGCAGTTGTAGTTCTTAGAATGAATGAACAGCAGAAAGGTAACATCACTCAAGGTAATGGGAGGTGACACCTGGCTTGTCAGCCTGTTACCATTAGACCTGCAGAAGCTCGTTTAAAGCATCTTAACAAGTCACAAAACAGAAACACTGCCACTTCTGCAGTCCAGAAAATCTCTCAGTTAATTTCTTTGTTTTGCTCTTGCATCTCTTCCCCTGTCTCTGCACGACCTGTGCACACTCTTTAACTTATTTACGGATAACAGATCTGCTTGATGGTGTTTCACAGCCTGTGGATTTCACCGGGTTTTATACAAAGAGCTTCACATACTGCCCAGTATTTCCTGTCTGAGCACATGGGGCTCACTGTTCTGTCTCTCTCCACCATCGCCTCACCATAATAAGATGCCCACTGCTTTGTGAGTTCCTCAAGCAGAGCACCTGCAGTCCGTAGAGGTAGAAAAAAATGAGGAGTAGAAGGAGGGAGAAGGGTTGTGCGGCAAAACAGAAGCTGAAAGCGCCATATCTGGGTAGCCCAGCTGCCAGGTCCCAGATGTGTGTGTGTGTGTGTGTCATGCTGGGCTGATGCGTGACTGCCATGCTTGGACAGAATTGTAAGGGGGAGGGCTAATCGATCTCTGTTCCATGCGAATCATTCTGCAGTTCACATGTTTAATTAGCTCCTGTAAAAAATGCTGGTGTGCTCTTTGTTTGTCAGGTCAATTGATTTTATGAATTATAAAGGAGCAATTTATGATGGCAAACTAAACTCAGTCAACACCCTAGGCTCAGGTGGCTTCTCCTTCACTTGTTTCACAGAAGGTGAAGTTTTGGTTAATGCATGAATGAACAACCACCACTGATTTAAAATATGTATTTGAAAGTCCACTATAACTTATCAATAATGTAGCAGCCATCCAGTGATTGGGAAATGCATTCGCTTCTCAGTGAAGAGAATGTTGTGTCTTTTGGGACTGTGCTGACTGAGAACTGTGTTAATGATAACATGCTGAATGTTTGGATGCCTCTAGACACCCTTACTGATTACCAGCGACTGCCTGATCCAGCACATTCAGTCAGAGGAGAGACAGACCATAACCTAGAGGGTGTTAGCAAACCAGACTGCCTATATTGTAAATTCTTTGACACTTCACTTTATTTCGATAGTCCACTTTAGACATTCTACTAACTGTAAGTAACTTTGCAACTACATGTCAACTAACTCTCATTAGAGCATTTGTAGATTGTTAGGTTAGGGTTAGTCGAATAAGTTGCCATACTTGCAAAGTTACTTATAGTCAGAAGAATGTCTGATGAGCGACCATCAAAATAAACTGTCAGCAGATATTAAGCAGACAGTCTACTAATACTCTAATGACTGCTAGTTGACATGTACTTGCAAAGTTACTTATAGGTAGTAGAATGCCTAAAGTGGACTATCAAAATAAAGTGTTACCAAAAAATATCCTCTGTTTAGACTGAAGACAGACATTTATTTAAAAAATCCTAGCAGGAGTTTTCCCTCATACATAATAATAATAATAATAATAATAATAATATAGCTGCAAGCAGCGATTATTGTGGTTCAAGCGCTTTAAGGCATTTAAGCACATATGAAAAAAGGCATAGGCCTACATATTTTTTTGCAAGATTTACATATTTTTAGCAAGCCTGTATCCACCTAAATCAGTGATTAAATAAAGCATTTTTGGCAAATCCAGGTAATTTACCATGAAAATTATTATTTTTTAACATTTATGAACGGTATAGTGCCACATATGGTCGGATTTCCATAAAACTTTGGATGTTTGTTTAGAATCATCTGTCGCATGTGCTTACCTAGTTTCAGGAAGTTTTGAGTTTTCGTTTAGGATTTATAGGCTTTGGGGTATATTTGGCCACACCCCTTTTAAAATGACCCAGTTATAGCTACCCAAAGAGTAAAGTTCATAATTTTTTGATAATTATTGACCTAGAGAGTACAAAGAATCATGTTGCAGTGCTTATATTGAGGTTGAGCGAAAAACCTAGGACTAATTTGCAAAAGTTGTTTTTTTACATAATCAAGAATATTTAATGAACAATTTGATTGATGGCAGTGGTTTTTGAGGCAAAGTTGCTCAGTATGAGGATATCTATAAAATGATATGAATATTGTGTGAATGGGTGAAATACCATGAGATTACATAGGCGTAAAACTCATTAGCGCCACCTAATGGCCGATTCCTTTCAAATTCCAACAGACCTCTAGGGCCATGATTTGAACATGCCCACCAAGTTTCGGTCCGATTGGCCTCTGTTAACCTTGCCTTATAGGTGCTTAAAATTCATTGTCAGATGGCAGACATGTTTTTGAGATACGTGAATGTCTTCGTAGATGCTTGTGGCACTTTGGACAAAGACGCGGCATACCAATTTTCAAGTCGATCGGACTAGCAGGTGTGTAGTTAAAGCCGTTTTTATGTTTTAATGTTTTTGCCCTGTTATAGCACCACCAAATGGCCAAACTCCACGTTTACATGCTTGTTTCGAGCTTGGTGAAAATATATCTTTCTGTTCAAGTTATAGGCATTTTAGTAAAAGCGACTCCACCCCTGACGAATGTTTTGGCGTCCCGTCGTGATGGTGCGTCGAAAGTTAAACTTTTTTGGATAATTATTAATATTCACTCTCCAGAGAATCTTTCTGCACTGGTTTGGTTCCGATTGGGCGAAAAACCTAGGACTAGTTTCCAAAAGTAGGTTTTTCATAAAATCCAAAATACCTGAATATTTCGCCAGGGGTGACGATCAAATCCTATTCACTTTGTCCATCATGAGCAGGCATGTACTGGCCATCAGGAGCACCAGGACATTCCTGGTGGGCCGGTTGAGTAGTGGGCGCTATTAGGCCATATTAGGTGATGTTTTTAAATTACAGCGCATGCAAAACTGCAAAAAGCAAATACTCAAAAAGTGTGAAGCGGCTGCATCCTCCACCCGCTGCATCCTCCAACCACGCACACCACTAATGAACGCCATAATGTAAAGTGATAAACAACGCAAGTTGTTGATACATTCAGATGTGGCACAGAATTGTGTTATACAGTCGTGTGATATGAGAACATTAAAGGTTCTGTAGTGATGCTGGCTGAAAACAGCCACGACAATGACAAAAGTGCATGAGGAGGTAAATTGGAAAACACCAATACGTAATTACAAGCTTGTCAATTCAGCACCATAGTAATTTAACTTTCAGTTTATTTTATTTTTATTTTTTATTTTTATATTAACACTGTACAAATAGCCTATGGTGTTTAGGCAGAAATTTATTTATTATAAATGTTACTGTTATTACTTATATTAAATAATGGGGAATATTTTACTTTTATAGAAGTTGTTTTTGTAGTTTTTACATGTTTAGTTTATGATTTATTTTAAAATCCATATAACCATGGTAATGAGTAACATGGTTTTACTTGTTGTGACCACCATCTTACTAATACTAGTCAGTTAAACTCTGGATTCTATGCAAGAACTATAGTAAATTTCATTAGGGCAAAGGATAATATTAACAGAATAGCTTAAATGGTGTCTTTCACTTTAAATGTTTAGTTTTAAAGGGGTCATATGATGCTTTTTTAAAGATCATTATTTTGTGTATTTGGTGTAACAGAATATGTTGACATGCTTTAATGTTCAAAAAACACATTATTTTTCAAATACTGTACATTATTGTAGGTCCTCTATGCCCCACCTCTCTCAAACGCTTCGTTTTCTACAAAGTCCCTCCTTCCGACAAGTGCAGTCTGCTCTGATTGGCCAGCTGACCCAGTGCATTGTGATTGGCCGAACACCGCAAGCACTCGTCGGAAATGTAACGCCCCTTACCATAATATAATCGTTACTGAAACCACGCCTTCTTTCTTTGCGTGCACATTTGGGCGGCATTATGCAAATATTTCCACATAGTGAGGTAGATATGTGGGGGCGTGTTAGAACGAGCCATTTTAGGGGGGCGTGGCAGAGTCTTAACTTTGATAAAGTATATCTCTTTGGTTTTGAGACTTTAGTCTTTGCAACTTCAGGGATCTTATCTATGCACAATCAGCTTGTAACACTCCAAAGAGAAAGGAAAACTTGAAATCGCATCATATGACCCCTTTAATTAATTTTAATTTAAGTAAAATGTTAATTCAATAAGAGCCAGATTAAAGATAAATATCAGTGTCTTATATAAATTAGGTGTTAACCAGGTGCGGCTCGTCTGTAAGGGCAAAATATTCACCCAAAACATAGACCTCTACTGTATATAAACTGAATAAATAATAAACTGTAAATGTGTTCAGCATTCTGCAACAAATATTTTTCGGATTTTCTTGACAATTTTAAGTCATAAAGTGTGCAGGATATATTAAAATTCATTGCAAGCTTCGGCAGGCACGTAAAATGATACTAAGTGGGGCAGTCGTGCCGGTGTCCTCACGAACTCAACAGCGCCCCACAAATTGTACAATGTAAATCTGTGGTGAAAAGTGGAACTGCAGCACGCTCTATTTGAGAGCCATTTGGGCAGTTTTGAGACTGCCCCGCTTATTTTCACATTACCTTATCCAGACCAAGACGATATCAGTCAGCTTCAGCTATGTGTCTGCATCAGGTCAGTAAGTAGCTGGCATGTCTGTTTTTCCTATGTGGAGTAGTGTTTTAAATGAATGAAAGTGTTAATCCTTTAGTTTAAATGTGCTCACACACAAAGTCTTTATATAGTTATGTTGTGTTTGTTTTATGCTCGTTTTGAGATAAGACATTATATTCGTTTCCTCACTTAAATTCCTCTAAAACTTGTAACATTCTAAATCAACATTTGGAGACAATATTAAGGCAATAATTCTATAGCATTCTGTGTGTGTGTACTTCGAGCCTGTCAATCAACATTAGCGTGCCGCCCACTGGCTGAATAACGCAAGGTCATTAGATCTCTGCCAAACATGTGTGTGCGTGTGTTAGACTATAAAGACTATAAGCTTTCTTGAGTTTATTATAAACTGGCACTACGAACCAGAATCTGCCCCACCTAAATTTACAGTCAGGAGCCGCTACTGGTGTTAACTATTTATAAATGTTAAAGTTCTTAAAGGGATAGTTCACCAAAAATGTAAATTATCATTTACTCACCATCGTGTCATTCCAATCCTGTACGAATTTCTTTCCTCTGTGGAACATAAAAGAAGATAATTTGAGAAAGTCAAGAAATTTTTGTCCTTACAGTAGAAATCAAGGGTAACCAAAATGGTTTCTATATTCTACAAAATATCTTCTTTTGTGTTCTACAGAAGAAAGTCATACAGGTTTGGAACAACATGAGGGTGAGGAAATGATGACAGAATTTAATAAATTTTCTGCATTCTAGCTCAAAATCAATGCTTTACTGTCAAGTAATTTCTATGTGACAAAATGCATTAGTAATTTTGTTGAATTTGCTGTGAATTCAGTGTTATCTATAATTTGTTTCTGTCCTGTTTTATTTATTCATTTATTTACTCCAATTTAAGGCCCTATAACCCAGCAAAACATTCACGGGGGAACTTGTGGGCCGGATGGGCTGGACTTGTCCAGGGCCGAATTTTAACCCCAGTCCAGCCCTGATCATGAGCCAAGGATTGCAATTATATAAGACACTTGAGTCTGCAACAAGCGGTTTAGGAGTTATGAGCCATTTCGTACTTTTGATCGCTGCAGCGCCCCCTTCAGGCCGATTGGGGAGATCCTTGGTGACATTGTAGAAGGTGTGAGTACTTCCATCCCTCCAAGTTTCAAGTCTCTATGACTTACCGTTTGGTCTGCCCGATTGCTGATCCTTGACCATTCTAACAGTTACAACAGGGTTTCAGTGCTACGTGCTTGAATCCCTAATAATATTGATATGTTGATGTTCTGTATATAAACGAAGTGTAACAGATGCAGTGCAGTTGTAGTGCAGCTACTCATTTCACATGCAATTAAAAATATATCTCAAAATCAAAAGGGTGACATTTTTTTGCAGTTGCTTTGAAAATAAAACCTGCTGCTAATGTTTCATTTAAAAAAAAGGGTTTTTAAAGAGAAGCATTGACAACATCAAATATTAAGATTAAAAAAAATGAGTAAGGTGCTGTATATTTTAATGTTCCCCAGCAATTTGCTGATCAGAAGGCCAGTGTGTTTACAAGCACAAATGTAGCACATATCAATTTTGAAATCAGTCATTTCATGTGCACATTAAATGCAGCTGATGTGACCAGTGATTCATGTATATTTTGTGAAAGTGCCTTGGGAATTAGTGTTAATATTTCTTGAGCATCAGTGTGTGCATGAGTCTGAATCACTGTTTAGATGCACATTTCTCTCACACTGTCACAAAGACTCCTTCCTACCAAGCAGAGCTGATTTGCATTCCACTCACTCATACCGTCTCTGTCTGTGTCTCTCTCTTTATCTCTCTCTGACCTGATCACTCACAGATGGCACAGCCCTTATTCTGTTCCTCCTCCTTTACACAGCGCTCAGCAAAGTACGTGTGCAATCACAACACAACACAAATGGATTAATTATGTGTTTCAGGGTAGAAAACCTCAGTGAATTCATATTGTATACAAACTTTGTGTGAAAAATCAACACATGCATACAGACGTCCCTTGCCACAAGTGCAAATTCACATGCACACAAACACATACATGCACACACATGTATACACAGCTTAGCACCATAAGCAGGGCTGATACTGAGGTGATGTGAGGATTTTTACAGTGCAAAGCCACAGTGTTACTCTGGAAGGGCTGATCTCATTTAGAGGTTCCAGCAAAATCCCTATCCCATTCAAAGCCATTGACTGGAATAAAGCTATTAGCTTCCCTTCAGATTAGCACTGTAAGGCAAGAATTATTATGTTAATGTGTCAAAATCATGGTTGTTTATATTATTCTTTCTGAAGAGTTAAGTTTGGGCCATCATTAGTCACTATATTGCTTTGTACAAAGTCCATCTTAAGTGGCGCTTGATTATATCCATTTGGCGTCATTCATGACTTTTTAAAAATGTTATTTGGTGCAAAAATAAAAAACAAGTAGTCTGCAAGCCTAAAAATGTTGTTTTGCATTTATGCAATACAGTATACTGGAGCCAAATCTGAGAAGGGAATTGAGAAGTTCTCACAGTTTCCAGTACATGTAACTGGCTCTATCTCTCTCTCCTCTCCACCTATAGCTGGTGTGTGGTGAGCACACTGGCGCTGTTATACTGTGGCTGCCGTCACATCATCCAGGTGGATGCTGCACACTGGTGGTGGTTGAGGAGAGACCCCCTCATGATTGTAAAGTGCTTTGGGTGTACAGCAATACACAATAAAGAGTTATATAAATGCTTCATTCATTCATGTAACAGTGTTATTTTACATTTACATTTACATTTATTACATATACATATACATTTATATACGTCAGTTAGCAGATGCTTTTATCCAAAGCGACTTACAAATGAGGACAATGGAAGCAATAAAAATCAACAAAAGAGCAATCATATACAAGTGCTATAACAAGTCTCAGTTAGCTTAACACCGTACACGTAGCAAGGGTTTTTTTAAATAATATAATAAATAAAAAAGAAAACAGATAGAATATAAAAAGAATAGAGCAAGCTAGTGTTAGAGGTATGTTTTGCTTTTGTTAATTGTATAATAAATGAAAAGAAAACAGATAAAATACAAAAAGTTTAGAAAGCAAGTGTTAGGTTTTTTTTTTTTAAGAAAACAAGCAGCAAATGAATAGAGTGCAAACAAGTCTAAAATAGAATATAAAAAGAATAGAGCAAGCTAGTGTTAGAGGTATGTTTTGCTTTTGTTAATTGTATAATAAATGAAAAGAAAACAGATAAAATACAAAAAGTTTAGAAAGCAAGTGTTAGGTTTTTTTTTTTAAGAAAACAAGCAGCAAATGAATAGAGTGCAAGTCTAAAAGGGACATTTTTTTTTTTTTAAGAATAGAAATAGAATAGAGAGTGCTAGAGTTAGAGGGTCAAATAAAGATGGAAGAGATGTGTTTTTAGCCGATTCTTGAA
>NW_015536542.1:1064786-1069890 GCF_001515605.1 Sinocyclocheilus anshuiensis
TGGCTCATTAAAAATGTATCTTGCTGCCGCGTTCTGTATTAATTGTAGAGGTTTGATAGAACTGGCTGGAAGACCTGCCAAGAGAGCATTGCAATAGTCCAGCCTGGACAGAACAAGAGCTTGAACAAGGAATTGTGAAGCATGTTCCGAAAGTAAGGGCCTGAACTTCTTGATGTTGAATAAAGCAAATCTGCAGGACTGGACAGTTTTAGCAATGTGGTCTGAGAAAGTAAGCTGATCATCAATCATAACTCCAAGGTTTCTGGCTGTTTTTGAAGGAGTTATGGCTGATGTGCCTAACTGGATGGTGAAATTGTGATGAAACGATGGGTTTGCTGGAACCACAAGTAGTTCTGTCTTGGCAAGGTTGAGTTGAAGGTGATGGTCCTTCATCCAGCAAGAAATGTCTGTTAGACAAGCTGAGATGCGAGCAGCTATCGTCGGATCATCAGGATGGAATGAGAGGTAGAGTTGAGTGTCATCAGCATAGCAGTGGTATGAAAAGCCATGTTTCTGAGTGACAGAACCTAATGATGCCATGATTTTAATATCAATGAGATACCATTATAGTTTTTGTTAATATTTTGAATTAGATTTTATTTTTATATTTTCTGGTTTCAATTTAATTTGTTAAATATTTAGTCATTTTGTTGTGTTTTTGTCATTTGTATTAGTTTCTGTTGTTTTTAAATGTGTATATATATGTTATTCAATTTTATTTTAGTTTTAATTTTAGTTTTAGTTATTTTAATACATCATGTTAAACTAAATGAAAATGAGAAATGTTCCCTCGGAAACTAGCTGAAAATAAATACATTTTTTATATTTTATTTTATTTCAGTTAACATTAATTTTATTTCAATTAATCTTTTTATGGTTATAGTTTTAGTTTTAGTTAACTATAATAACCTTGATGGATTTCACATAGCTGCATTTCTTGGGGTTGGATCATAACTGAACATTAAAAACTAACTAGTCTTTATCTTTACTGAAAATACATTAAATTACACTTGATTTCAAAATATATTTCCTAATGCAGTCCCATGCAAAACATCCTGGGAACTACAGATCCACTGCCCTGTTAGTTATGAAATTACATACATTACACCATAATGAAATTAAGTTGTGACAAAATGTTAAAGAGTTGTGTTGCTTCAGCTCATTTTAACAAAGTAATTTGAACAAGCAACAAAAATAGTTCCCTTTCAGGAACTCGAGCTGCGTCGAAACGCTAAGGAAGCTTAAAAGCACGTGCGGTGGAACCGGCGTCAGCTTTCTGTCATTCAGCAAGCGCTCTGTGTGTTGTCAGTCGCTATCTGTTTGTGAGTCTTATTTAGTGTTGTTTGTCCACTTATAAGCTCCATTATGTCACAGCTTCAGTCAAGAGAAGCATTTGGGCGAGCAGGCAGCGTTCAGGCTGTGTGTTCCTTCCTGCCCGTGCTATATTTCAGGTGGGGACACACACAGTTTGTGTGTTGTCTGCTTGGGAGTGAAGCATGCAGAGTCAGCTCTCCAGGGAGCTGACTGCCCGCATTGCGAGCGTTTTGTTACTGCCTTGCTTCGCTCTCAGAGGGCTCTCTTTTAGGAGGGAGCCTTCACTAGCGTTTCTCGCGATGCCGGCCCCGCTTTCACCGAGGCGGAGCGGCAGCTGTGCTCGTGGGTTTCGCATATGGATCCGATGGAGGGAATGTAGACGGACAAGTCCCTATCTTCTTCCTTAACCACCAGATCTGGCGCCCGCTCTTGGGGTTTCGGAAGCCCGCGCTGCGGTCCTTCCCCCCGGGGAGAGGGCACTATACTCCGCCTGTCTTTCTCCGAGGAGATTGATACGAAGGGCGTCGATGAGTTCGCCAGTTGCACAAGCATCAGTAACACAAGCATATTATGCCTAATATTATAATGAGCAACATTAATGGGGAGCGGAGCTCGTGCAGTCGGCTCTCGGGGGGCTGATTGTGCTTTTCCCGCTGTTAAGCACTCCACTCTCGCCGGGTACGCTCCGAGGAGTGTGTCCATGCCTGTGATCTTGCGATTCCGGTCCCGCTGCTGCTGAGGCACGGCGGCGACTAAGGCTACGTCCACACGAAGCCAGAGCTTTCCCTATCTGATCTTTTTTTCCCCTCGTCTCAAGAAATATCTGCTTCCACATGAAACCACGAAACCGACACAAAACGATGTAGTATCAATGCCAGACCAGAATGTGGGGCTGTAATTCTGGCACAGAGATACACTAAAAACGGAGAAGAAGACTTGGACTTAGGGCTGCTCGATTAATCGAATGCGATTGTCATGCGCAATTTGTTAGTAATGCCGGTTCTGTAATCGGCAGGAAATCATCATCAGCTGCTTTCAGATGGAGCAGAATGTACTACACAGAGCCGTAATTCACTGACAAGTTACGCAAAAAAATTGCAGACGATTTTATGTCTAATATCGACGATATTAAGCTGTTTGCATATCTTCTCAGTGAACTACGGCTCTGTGAAGTAAATGCTGCTCCATCTGAAAGCATGTGAAAATACCACATTTAATAACATATTTTTACTCCAAACTCACTTCATAACGTCAGTCGAGTGTTTGAAATAAATCCTGTGAGATGATGTGAAGATACGCATGACAATCGCAGCTTCTGTCGAATCGCCATCTTGATTCCATTTCGATTTATTGTGCAGCCCTACTTGGACTATGCGCATAAACCTTGCACGCGGTATACAAACGAACATGGAACAATATATTCATTAAAACGAAAATGCAAGGGTGGCGTTTTCCGATTTATCCACTCTGGGACCCGGTTTTAAAAAATACAGATTTCACTCTCCCAAATCGCTAGATCCGTCTGGACAAAACGCCTATACGATACAAAATGTATGCATATACAGCTAAACGCGTCTCCATGTGGACTGGATTTAATACTTGGTAAGTTTATTGATTTGTTTGGTTAACTTTGGATAAATATTTTATTTTAATACCGTGCAGTGCACAAAATTAAGATTCGAGAGATGGTTCAAGTCAGTGTTCAATAAATGATGATGTTAAGTTTAGAAATGTTGTGCATCCACTTATTATTAGTGTGACATTTTAGCATGCAAATGAAGGGGAAAACTTCAAGATATCGGCCCTAAAAATCGGCAGCACATATCGGCCATCGGCTGACCCTGACCTCTAAACATCGGCATCGGCATCGGTTATAGAAAAACCCATATCGGTCGATCTCTATTTGGAAGCCCGCGCTGCGGTTTCTTCCCCCTCTGAGTGAGAGCTCGCTGCTGCAGCTATTTTTCTCCAAGGAGATTGATATTGTTTGTGTGACCAAGTGGCTCTCACACTGCCTAGGTAATGCGTGTATTACATCATTTTCGGTTTTTGATGTGAATCTTCTTAAGGCCTAGGACTTCTGAGGGCCAGCTCCCTCTAGGGGAAGAGCGGTGTACACCACATTACATGGTGCTCGTCTCTCCTCAGTGCCCTCAGGAGATCGGTCTGCCAACCCTGCTGGTCTTCCAGGGCGCAGCGGTCTCTGGCGACCGCCTCTCTCAGTTACCGCCCGGAAACGTAGCGGTGCTAAGAGGCTCGCTACCTCTACGGAGGTCTCTAGAGCAGCTAGTACGGCCGTCCCCTCCCGGTTCGCCACTTCAGGGCACCGAGCTAGCTGCTCTAAGTGCACCAGAGGCCAATTTCGTGAGACTGGTTCCCTTAGGAGGTCACCTGGCGGTGTGGGAGCCCCTGCCAAGCGTGCTTCATTGGATCCTACCCCGAGCAAATTCTGGTCTAGTCTTCCTAGCAGACGACGCAGGTCTGAGGGCCGTCATTTTCAATAGGAGACTTCAGCTATGAGAGACCTGATGCTGTGGCTCAGGACCTCAGAGGGCAGGCCCCTCTGGGGAAGAGAGGTTCACACCACATTACACGGTGCCCGTCTCTCCTCAGTGCCCTCAGGAGGTCGGTCTGCCAACCCTGCCGGTGTTCCAGGGCGCAGCGGTCTCCGGCGAGCGCTTCTCTCGTCTGGTTGTTTGGCTGCATTTAATTCTGAGGAATTAAATTAAGTATTTATCTGACTATGCAAGCAGAGTCTAGAGTCTAGAGTCACAGTGGCGCTCCCAGGCTGAAGGCTTATAGCGGAAGGCGGTTCTGCGGACCGTCATTCTCGCTGGATAGTCTTCGTCATAAATGTCCTGATGCCTAAGGCCTAGGACTTTTTGAGGGCCAGCTCTCTCTGGGGAAGAGTGGTGTACACCGCATTACACAGTGCCCGTCTCTCCTCAGTGCCCTCCGGAGATCAGTCTGCCAACTCTGCCGGTGTTCTAGGGCGCAGCGGTCTCCGGCGAGCGCTTCTCTCAGTTACCACCTGGAAACGTAGTGGTGCTAAGAGGCTCGCGACTTCCACGGAGGTCTCTAGAGCAGCTAGTACGGCTGTTCCCTGCCGGTTCGCCGCTTCAGGGCACCGAGCTAGCCGCTCTGATTACACCAGAGGTCAGTCTCGAGAGACTGATTCCCTTAGTAGACTAATGTGTTTTGGTGGGTCCTGCACACTGTAGAGTGAGGCTGTAGAATCCAGTTCTCCTCCGCCTCAGTTTAAACGGGGTAATTCCCACTATGGTGGGTCCCGAGCAGGCTCTGGTCATGGAACAGAAGTAGTTACTCTTTTGAGGAAGAAGGCCATCGAGGTGGTCCCTCCTCACATAGCAGAGTCCAGGTTCTACAGTCGGTACTTCACCGTTCCGAGGAAGGATGGAGGATGGACTCAAACAAGTCGTGTCTCAGATCAAGTCCGAGGACTGGTTTGACACGATCGATCTAAAAGATGCACATGTCTCCATCCTTCCTCATCACAGGAAGTTCCTGAGTTTTGCTTTTGGGGGCAAAAGCTTACCAACACCGAGTTCTACTTTTGGCCTTGCACTCTCACCCCACACTTTCACAAAGTGTGTGGATACTGCTCTGGCTCCTCCGCGATTCCAGGGCATCCGCATACTCAACTACATCGACGATTGGTTGATATTAGCTCATTCAGAGCAAGTACCGGTTCGGCATCAAGATGTCGTTCTCGCTCACATGAAAGAGTTGGGGTTAAGACTAAACGCCAAGAAAAGTGTGCTTTCTACAG
>NW_015536542.1:1072283-1085337 GCF_001515605.1 Sinocyclocheilus anshuiensis
GGAGGTCTCTAGAGCAGCTAGTACGGCTGTTCCCTGCCGGTTCGCCGCTTCAGGGCACCCAGCTAGCCGCTCTGATTACACCAGAGGTCAGTCTCGAGAGACTGATTCCCTTAGTAGACTAACGTGTCTCGGTGGGTCCTGCACACTGTAGAGTTGAGGCTATAGAATCCAGTTCTCCTCCGCCTCAGTTTAAACGGGGTAATTCCCACTATGGTGGGTCCCGAGCAGGCTCTGGTCATGGAACAGAAGTAGTTACTCTTTTGAGGAAGGAGGCCATCGAGGTGGTCCCTCCTCACATAGCAGAGTCCAGGTTCTACAGTCGGTACTTCACCGTTCCGAGGAAGGATGGAGGATGGACTCAAACAAGTCGTGTCTCAGATCAAGTCCGAGGACTGGTTTGACACGATCGATCTAAAAGATGCACATGTCTCCATCCTTCCTCATCACAGGAAGTTCCTGAGTTTTGCTTTTGGGGGCAAAAGCTTACCAACACCGAGTTCTACTTTTGGCCTTGCACTCTCACCCCACACTTTCACAAAGTGTGTGGATACTGCTCTGGCTCCTCCGCGATTCCAGGGCATCCGCATACTCAACTACATCGACGATTGGTTGATATTAGCTCATTCAGAGCAAGTACCGGTTCGGCATCAAGATGTCGTTCTCGCTCACATGAAAGAGTTGGGGTTAATACTGTCAAGTGAGTCTGATGGCAGCTGCGTCCAACGTGATACATTTGGCCTGCTGTACATGAGACCCCTACAGTGGTGGCTCAAGACCAAGGGGTTCTCCCCGAGGGGAAACTCGCTTTGCATGCTTAAGGTCCCGCAGAAAAAAACTGCGTGCCTTAGACATGTGGAAGAAACCTTGGTTCTTGTCTCAGGGCCCTTGAGTCCTCTGATCTCCCCTCTCCGTTGGGGGTCAAGACGCACTCCTTCTGAAGTTGGCCTTTGGGCGGGATGTCTCCGCCTACTTTGTCAGGTGCCTACCTGCTTTCTGCGACACTCCTGGCTCCGTTCTCTTGCTTTAGCTGAGCTCTTCCACACTAGGCAGGAATTTGTAAGTCTGGCGGCATGGGCATTCTTGTAGCGTTTCGACGCAGCTCGAGTTCCTGAAGGGGAACGTCTCCAGGTGGAGTGCAAATTCCTCTGTATTTACTCATATGTGTAGGAAATGTTCATGAATAAGGCTCATTGTGTTCACAAAGACTGTAAGAGCAGTGTTTTGAAATAATTTCCACCTTTTTCTTTTTTCTTTTAGTTGACGGCATCTGCATTCATAGGCATGACCTATTTAATTAGTAAGAGGGGGAGGGGTGTCTGGTCACTCATAATACGACTGTTGACGGATATCTATGAGTAAGTCCCTTACTGACCTCACCTTCACTCAACATCTCTGCCTCTGATAACCACCCCCCCCCTCCCCCCACACACATACACAAGATATTCGAGTATGTCACCCTGCTTTAGATTACAGTGATGTTTCTTTCAATCAGCTATGCGTGGGAAGCTTTTACATTCATTCTGAACATCTATTCTGTCTAAAGGTGCTTTAGCTAAGAATTCATGAGGTGCTTACATCTAATATTTCTCTCCTCACTCTGGGCTGATGCCTGTTGTATGGGACAGTTGAAGACGCAAAGCACTGTAGGATTCCGATTGTGGACTTCCCTTCTGACCCTGGGCACATCTGTGCGGTTCAGGCTGCCTCTGATGATGGATTAAGAGTCTTTAATCAGAGCGTCTGGGGAGAACTTGGCAATCTGAGCCAGGCCAATTCACCAGCCCCATATAGCCATGCATCATTACAATACAGATATCCTCCGACCTCCCCACACCCTCCTCCCTCAGACCCGACACATTAAGATTTAAATACATCCCTCATCCGCCATGCTACACATTCAGCAATCGAAGAAGGTCCCGAAACCTTGTTTTTCCAGAATGATAATACTGAAACACAAACTGTTTGCTGCAGTGGTGTGAAAGGGAAGGGAAACGAGACAACAGATTGGCTGTGTAAAGCCAGATTCATGAGTTTTGCTTAAAACGAATCCCCGCAGCGATACTCCATCAGAGAGAGCCATGTCATCTGTATGGTCATGGCTGGCGTGTGTTGAGCTAGGCTGTTGGGCTTATAAGGGCTTTTCTGGTGCTTGCGCAGTGAGATGCTTTGTAAACTTCAAGTTGGGGATCTGCAGATGAATAGTAAATTATTTCCCTTTGTCTTTGCATTTTACAATGGTTGCAATGACATTTTTCTCAACAAATTGAGTAAATGTTTAAGAAACACCCATTATTGTCAGACTTGTAGAGCAGTTTTACCTGTCATACAATACATAATTGAATTGAAAATGACTTCAATTCAATTCATAAATTTGAATTAAGGTAGCAAACAGAAAGTATAATTTCAATTCAAATACGGAAAATATGTAGATTGCATTGTGTTAAGATATATTTATCTTATACAAAAATCTATATTTATATATTTAATATATATATTTTGTCATATTTAATCAATTAACTTTTGTCGACCAGGGTGTAGAAACATTTTGTTACATTTCTTTGAATTGCAATTCAAGAAATTCCACTTCCAGTACTGTATGGTACTTTCATCATTATCAGTCATCATTATCAGTTTTATTTACAAGTATTTTGATTAGGTATGCTGCATTTACAGATAATACATTTTAGCTTCTCAATCTTATTTTAAGATTGAAAGTGCTAGAAAGAAATGAAAAACACTTTGGTGCAGTTAAAGATATGCTCAAGGAGTAATGAAGTATTTTTTTATTTTTCATATGTATGTTTTGCATTAACTATACTTGAACAAATTAAACCTGACTGTCAAGTAGAAATTTTGAAATTCTTGAATTGAATGCAGCATTAGCCCAGAATAGATTTGGCCTCTCCAGTTTTTCCAGCTTTTCTTTATCTTGTGATTAGTTCACTGACCCCTGAATAATATGAATGTCTTGGGGCTTACATTAACAATCTGTAATAGCTTGTGACTGCTGCATAAAACAAAAGTAGGACAACTAAATGTTCTTTAAATTGTTAAATTAATTGTAGAGACAGTGTTGTAATTTCAGTGGCAATGTTTGGCTTCAGGGTCATTCAGATTTATTCCAATTTAGCTCCTCACTGTATCCTGCTAACATTGTTATTTAGCAAATGTGAAGCTGTCTAATAATTGTGAGCCTAGAGCCTTAGACAACATCCACAGTCCTCTTTTTAGAGTAAAAAATATCCATTAAATATCCACCAAGTCCTCTTGAATTGTCATGTTTGTGGCTCATTAGCGGTTGAGTGAGAGGGTTACTGTGGTGCAGGTTGTTACCGACTGTTTTTAGTAAGTATTGTTACATCTAGTTAAACCCAGAGGAGTCTGTTGGTTTCTCAGATGGTCATCTTCGGCTCCCCAAAGTACTAAGCTGTCCCTGAATGTAACTTCTCTGGCTGTGAAGTCCATGCAGTTTAGCAAAAAGCTATAGTTGCACAGATCTGTCTCAGAGAGATTGCACTCACTTCTCACTTCCTGTGCTGTTCTGCAGAGCAGTTGTCTGTGTTTGTCAGGAGGCAATTAGAGTCAGCACACAAGATGCCCTGTTTCATTTATCTCAGATTCAGAGTGAGGTACGGTACTCAGGCCTCACCTTGTCAGCCTATGACATGCTACTGCTCACAGCCAATCACAAAAAGTCAGAACTGGCTGAAGTAATCACTTTACAGTGGATGGAGAAGTAAACACTTTACAGAGAAGGGAAAATTTGTCTCTACCTTGATGGGGGTGGGGGAGAAGGCAGATGCAGTGGGATTAGTGATACATGCTGTGGAGAGACATTAAAAAAAAAACACAAAGCAAGTGAAGGGAAATAAAGTATATAGAAAAGGGTGATGCGGTTCCATTAGAAAATGGGCCTCAATGTCTTTGTTAAACAGGAAGTAATCCAAATCTGGAGGATACCTTAAACGGATAGTCATTATTTACTCACCCTCGTGTCATTGCAAACCTGTATGATCTTCTTTCTTCTGTGGAACACAAATAAGGGTATGTTAAGGACTTTTTTGATCTGTTTTAACTTTTTGAAAATTATTTTGAATTGTTTTTGAACCATACAATGAAAGTCAGTGTGGTCCAACACAACATTGCACCCTGTTTACTTTCATTGTATGGACAAAAATAAGACATTTTCTAATTTTGTGTTCCACAGAAGAAAACTCGCAGGTTTGGAATGACATGAGTAAATGATGACAGAATTTGCAGACTATTCTTCTCACTTGAGAAATTCACATCTTTCATTTTGGTTGGTGTCTTCAACCAGTTTGAAGCTTGTTTTTCAGAGATACGGCAGCAGATGGACAAGTAGATCTGGACTGAAAGAAACAAAGGTATCTAAGAACTTGGCATCCTAAAAAGTAGAATCAGAGTAGGGCTGCACGATAAATCGCATGCGATATTTAATGCGCATCTTGTCAGAAAGCCGGTTCTGTAATCAGCGGTAAATCTCCATCACCTGCAGGCTTTCACATTGAGCAGCATTAACTACACAGAGCCGTTGTTCACTGACGAAACAACGGCTCTGTGTAGTTAATGCTGCTCAATAACTACACAGGCATGCGATTTATCGTGCAGCCCTAAATCAGAGCCTGGTGTTTTTTTAATATTTGGGGAAACTCTTTTGAACCAACTTTCTATCTAAAAGTGATGTGACGTGACATGTGGCCAAGTATGGTGACCCATACTCAGAATTAGTGCTCTGCATTTACCGACGCCTACAATCCCTGCCGGTACGAGACTTGAACCCACAACCTTTGGGTTATGAGTCCAACTCTAACCATTAGGCCACGACTTTCCCAAAAATATGGGAAAGCCTACAGTATTGCATCAACTACAAGAAATAAACCATCATCAATATTCAGACAACATCGTCAACAACTGGAAAACAAGTTCAGATGCTTCTGAGCAAAATTACTGATGGATGGTAAGAAGTAAAGATAAAGGACAGAAATGTAACACACTGCTGGCCAGGATGTGTGAGTTTGAATGTTTTCAAAGTAACTGGATGTTTGAAAGAAGCACTGCCCAGCACTGCGGTTTTCCCATCTGCTTCAAAAGCTCAGCCATTGTTCCTTGAAAAGCCCAAGATACCACACCTGAATGGCTACAGACGCGAGTTCTGCATTTGGGGACTTTGGGCCCATTTCAGAACCATAGCACTTTGCCTGCGCTCAAAGTCCTTTGCAATTGACACAGCAAATGTTAATATATATTCCAAAGGACTTAAAAAAAAAAAAATGTATTTACTCAATACCATGTTGTTCCAAACCCATATGATTTTCTTCCTTCTGTGGAACATAGAAGGTAATTTCTATGTTAGAAGGCTTATTCCAAGTCTTCTGAAGCCATGCGATACCCCCAGTTACTCAGCAACAGTCTTTTAAAACTTTTTTTTTTTTTTTTAGTTTAGTTTGTCTGTTTGCCTCCTCATCTTAACAACTTGCACAATGGTTTTATACACTGACATGAACAAACAGTTATTTTAGTGAGAGCTTTGACCTTGTTCTCTGTGTTACAATAACACCTGCACATTCAATTAAACATAATTACTTCACTTACTTAGCTCGCTCACAGGCCGTTCTGTCTTCGCTCAGCCTGTTGTGGTTGGATCAGCATGATTAGCCGTGCATGTGTAAGCTTCATTTGGTGATAATTGCTAATAATTATCCCCTGATAAGTCAGTACGGCACAAGGCGGCTTGAGAACCGGGGCTGTTTTGTTGTCGGTTTCCAAACTGGCGCAAGAGCAGATAAGATATGAATTGATGAAGATGAGCTCCTTTTTCAAGAGGTCAGTTGAAAGGGGGACCATTTAAAGAGAGAAACTACGATGTTGTTTGTGCTTTTATTGTCAATCTGGTTTCCATTATTTTGGAGGTCACAGACTCTGCACTTCAGGCTAGTATTTCAATAAAAGATAAATAAATAAATCACTATTAACAGCATGTCCTGCCTTTCAAGGAGGACATTTAGCCTTTAAACTTTTTTGTTAGACTCAAAGCTGACTGAACAAAAACCTCCTTCATTATTCTTCTCTGTATCATGTTAGCCATCTGTTTGACCACACAACCCATGTACTAGAATTACACATTTAATTCTTCACAATGATTTCCACATTTTTTCCAAGGAATAGTTCGCAAAAGAAGATTCTGGCATCATATTGTTCCAAACCTGTATGCATTTTATTCTGTAGAACAGAGGTGCCCAAACTCGGTCCTGGAGGGCCGGTGTCCTGCAGAGTTTAGCTCCAACCCCAATTAGATACACCTGAACCAGCTAATCAAGCTCTTACTAGGCATATTAGAAACTTCCCAGCAGGTGTGTTAAGGCAAGTTGGAGCTAAACTCTGCAGGACACCGGCCCTCCAGGACCGAGTTTGGACAGCCCTGATGTAGAACACTTTTTAAATTTTTGGGTGAAAAATTCCTTCATACATCTTGAGGTTTCAATGAATATACACTGGTGGGAATGAAATTTAAGGGTCTTGGGGGAGGGCAAGATTTTCAGTAAATAACAAAACTCAGTCTTTGACTGCACTGACTTCAGAAGACTTGTAATATAGTAAAGTGTACATTTTTGAGCTTGACAGCCATTATTGTATAGAAAAGAATATCATGGACCATCAGCAACACATAAAACTCCACAGAAGTAAGAAAGTCAGATTTGGAACAACATGGGGTGAGTAATGACAGAATTTTGGTTCCAACTATTTCTTTAAAGGGATAGTCCACCAAAAAAAAAAAAAAAAAATCTGTGATTTACTCACCCTCATGTTATTCCAAACCTGGTTTAACTTAAAAAGGTTAATTGAAACTAAGAATTTCAATTATTACAAATATAGTGATTTTGTTGCTTCAACTAATATTTTGTTCTTAGAATTAAAGATTATTTTTTTAAAGATTCATTGTTTTGTTGTCATAATGTTGGATTAAATATTGCATCAATTTATTCAAGCAATCAAGGGGATTAAGTAAACTTTCAAATTTAAGTTCACTCAACTACTGTACATATAGTTTGTTATAACAATTACCTAAAAAGTTTACATGGTTGCCTTAAAGTTATGAGTTAAATAAACTTCAGCACAAGTTAACATGACAGAAGCTTTTTGTTAATGAATTATCCATTCACATATTAACACTGCACTGCCTGAAAAGTATATATAAGTGTAAATGAATGTGAAAAACAAAAACTTCTTGAATGAAAACGTTAAAACAATTTTGCCTTCAAGTGCTGTGACAAGTCCTGGATAGTAGTGCTGGGCGGTATGACCAAAAATTTATATCACAGTATTTTTCAAAATTATACCGGTTTCACGGTACATGACGGTATTTTTTTTTTCATGCATGAAAAATAAACCCCGGTATTCGGTATGAACCGGTATACCACCCAGCACTACTGGATAGTCTAACGTAGTACACAATGCCACAATGTGTTACAGCCCCAGATCACCTAGATTTCTTCTTCTATTACCAGGAACACATCACTGCAGATTGATGGTGCTCACTTTGGTCACCCAGAACTATAATTCCAACTGTATTCCTGCTCAGAACCTGTGTGCTTTAATAAAAACAAAGGGAAGCATTAAAGTGTGCATTACAATCTTAAAGCTTACAGACTCCAATAAATATGTCCACTTATAAAGTAAATAAATTTACTTACAACTTTGTCCAAGCTCTACAGTCATTCCCATTATGTCTGCATAGCACTTTGATGGCTACAACTGCAAAAGAACTTGCTGCGGTCCATCCACAAGATCATTGAATTCTGCGCTGATTTTCAGTAATTCCAGAATATCATAAACATGAAAAATACAGAAACATGTTAAAACAACACTGTAAAATAATAAAAATAAATATATAAATAAATCTTTACAGAGAAAGTCAAATGTCATGACAAGTACGTTTCAATTACCAAAGCCATACTTTACAATCCAGATGAGGCTTTTAAATGACATAACACATGAAATTAGAACAAAAAAAAGCAAATTTAACATATTTGTGTCTATCCTTATTGCAGGGCTGTTTATAGAAGACAAAATTTATTATTACTGCTATTCAAAAACCTATAGTTGTAACTTAAAAAAAAAAGGATTGAAACAACTAAACTGCGAAATAATTTTTACAGTGTTTATGCATGATTTGTTTTTGTTTTTTCTTTGAAACACATAGAAGATATTTTGGTATGTTTCTGATATGTTGATAACCATATGTTTCAGGTTCCATCGACTTCCTTAGTATTTTTCTTTGTCCATACTATGGAATTTGATGCGGCCAAAATTCTTCAAAATATCTTCTATGTTCCACAGAAGAAAGAAATGCATACAGGTTTGGAATGACATGAAGGTGAGTAACTGATGATATAATTGTCCTTTTTGAGGGGACAGTCCCTCAACATATTAGACTTTTGTGGAAACTCACAAGCAAACTGCGCATGCACATTCACTGTAATCCTTTATCAGAACAAGGTAGTGTTTGTGAATATGGCATAGCCCTGGTTAAATTAAGACAGACCGTTTCTATGGTGGAGCCCTGGAGAGCAGCTTTGGCATTAAAGTCTAATTAATTTTTTTTTTTTTTTTTTTACTGCGCTTCTCGAGGTGAAGCTATTGCACCTCGTTGCCCCTGGTGACCAGACTGGAATGAGAATGTTTCGTTTCTGTTAGCAATGCTACCATGCCGACGGCAAAGAGACCCGGCGGGCCCTTGCTGTGTCCCCTTCATTACATCAGCAGCACAGCTCTGCCTCGTATCAACACTGTGATTAAAATGTTACTGGTGATAAGAGGATATGAAGGTCAAGCTACAAGGAGTGCAGCGTGGAATCTGAGACCTCCACCTGAACAGAACAATGAGGCCTCATCAGAATGCCATGCATGCCTTTTACTCCTTGCAGCTCGATGGCTTTGTTTTGTTCAGTCACTGGACCAGCCTTGTTAGTTCAGGCTTGTGAGCCATTCATTGCAATGCATAGTTCTTACTAAACAAGTACCTCATTGCTTGAATTGTTGCATGTCACTGTAAAACACCCTGTTTTATGGTTTTTACTCTTGTGTAGTTTTAATATGTCTCAGAAGTCTATTACTCACTGTTTATATGCGGTTTAATGACCCACTATAATATCAGTGACTAATTTGCATCATATGTCATTATTTGGTGGGAGATTTTATGTGTGCAAGCTTGCTGACATTTCACAGATTCATGCTTGGCTGACAGGTGCCAGTTTTAAAGAGGATGTCCTAGAATCTTGAGATTTGACATGCCCTTCTGTTAAATTAAATAATAATAAAAAAACTATAGATAATGAGATGCAAATCAGGGTGTCTGGAGAATAATGCCCTCTCATTTATTCTGCCCGTGTATACTTGCGGGGACTGAGCAGTCATTTGTCACTTCCAAACGTGATTCGGTGCATCACATTTATCAGCCCCTGCACGCACATCTCTTCGGACACACCGGTTTTAATGGTTTTAATAATGCTCCTCTGTGCCCACACAGAAAGAGAGACGGCAGACATCAAGAGCCTGGTTATGCCCATAATCCGTGAGGAGCCTCAGTCTGGAAAAAGTTAGATCAAAGACTTGCGACTGATCAGCTTTTGATTTTTTTAAAGTGTTACTTTAATCTGTTAGAATGATGCGGTGCAACTTTAAAGGAATTCAGTTTGGTTTTTTCTATAGACGACATATGTGACTTGATGTTTATTACCACAAGGTATTATTTCAGCTATAATAATAATGTAAAATATTTATAGTAATACATTTACATTAGAGGCAATTGGGCCAAGTATTCATTTTCATCCTTCATTTATATGTATAAATTCAGTTTTCTATTTCCATTTTTATTATTATTTTTGTATTCCCTTGATTTGTTGGAGTCACACTTAATCACATACATAATCATGTTGAGGAAACAAGGTGGAGAACCACTGATTTATAGTAGTCAAAGATACAGATACAGATGAAGTTAAAGACAATTGTATTATTCAGTAAATGAGTTAAAAAAATATTTGTGCAACTGACAGTCAATTTATTTTTAAATTAGGAGCAAGAATCACAGTTGAACTGAAAAACAGACACACATATAAACATGTTAAGCTACTCTATTCTAGCTGTACAACAGTTTCACATAACTGCATCACATTTCTTTTTTGTCAGTACTGCATGTGTGCCACAGAAATATCCATCTTTTGCCTTCCTGCATACAAAATCAATTTCCGTGCTTAGAGAAGAAACAGGGGAGCAAACCTCCCTGCATAGTGTGTATGTGAGACAAATGCTTGCATGGGGTTTGTCCTTAGTGGCCATACTGAATGTATTACCAAAACATTTAAAACATGACTGCCTCTAAGGATTAAAAACATTCACAAGTGCTTCAGGATTTATTGCTATTAAATAGAATATATATAGCAAAAATTCTGTAAATAATCAAAGTCTGCAACATATATGCCAAATATTCAGCACTTAATTTTTTATATTATTTAACTGTTTTCTTTCTCTCATTGAAGGTGTGACCTGTATGTAATTATTTATTTTCCAGTGGGATAATTATAAATAACCTATCTTTCGAGAGGAAAGAAAAAACAGAAAAATAATGATGTGGATTTTGCAGAATCCTTGACACCATGTGCAAGGTTTTGAAGTCACTTTCTGGAAGCTTCAGAATACCTCCACATGCAGATGCACGTTTACTTGAAATGCAAATGATTTACAAGGTCACTCTGGTCTCTAAGTGCTGGTTCCAATTTTTTCTCCCGCACGGGTGTAATTGAACTCCACGACTGAAAATCCACAAGGGCATATGTTTTATTTCTTATTTCTCTTTTTTTTTTTTTTCACCGTGACAGGTGCAAGTGCAACCTTCACGCCAACAGCTGCATCTATGACAAAGAGAGACTGACTTGCGAGTGTGAGCACAACACCACGGGGCCTGACTGTGGCCGCTGTAAGAGGAATTATCAGGCCAGAGCTTGGAGTGCAGGATCCTATCTCCCCATCCCCAAGGGCACAGCAAATATCTGTGAGTACACACAGACACACACGTACACAAACTTTCCCATTCCACATACTGAAAAGAACAATATGGGCTCTGTGTTTGTGGATAACAAGGCTCACATGTCCTTTTACTCGTGACCATAAACCATCTCTCTTACTGCTGTCCTACCTTTCACAATGCACTCATGCTGTCTCCCCAGAAGCCATTACCCTACTTCCAGTTTAAAACCAGGTCCTCACAGGAACTCTGACACCGAACGTTGAACAACACAGTCACTTCTAAACTTCTAAGAAAGGCTATCAAACATTACACATTACAAACTAAATGCTTGTTATTGTGTACTGCTCTGAGATTAAGTGAAGTCCAAAAAGCGGTGGTGATTTGATACACACTGGGATCCTTTAGAGAAAAAAAAATACTTTTTTACAAACTATATTACCAAAGTAAAATATTTCAGTGAAATGTGAATTTCTATTTGATATGTCCTTCTTCGTTTTTTCTCTGAATCCTAATCAAAATAATAAAAGTCCAAAAAAACAAAATACAAACAAAAAAACAAGAAAGAAAGTCACACAGGTTTTAAATGGCATGTGGGTAAGTAAATGATGACAGAGCTTTGCTTTTGGGTGAACTATCGCTTTAGGGAGTGTTTACCCCTCCAAAAGATGCAGAATACTTGTAGGACCTTTCTTTCAAAGAACACAATGCATGTCAAATGTTAGAACTATAACAGAAGGACAGTTAGCCTTTAGAAAACCTGTGCTGTCTGTAATTCCAGCCTGAGGACTACACCACCACTACAGGTCAATTTAAATGGCAGGAGACAGAGCCTTCAATCCAACACACAGAATGTTTGCCCAGAAATTAACTAGCACTATTAAACACTCACCATATGCTTCTGGGACTAAAGCAGCAGCACATACCACAGATATGATCATAGCATGCACAGAAACTGTGTGCATGCCAAAACTTTCTTTTCAGTCTTGAGCAGGTTTGGGTGTGTGTTTGTTTGTCTTTACATGCATGTGTATGAGTGGAGCAACGTATGCCTCCTGGCAGCTGTTGTACCTCACGCCTCTCTAGGAGCCGGTGGAGTGTTTTGAAGGACTGAGATTGACAGGGCATTATTTGAAATAAAAACACACACACAGACTCTGAACCCACTATGAAACACAGCCTCACCTTAAACCCCTTATTATGGTCCTGTGTGAGGACCATAACCAAAAATCCATAACGTAATAATGTTGCAAAAGACAGGCTCTTAGATCATTCACTTTGGATTAAAAATAATTTGATTAAACAATAATAATATTTCAGACAGAAGAAAGGCAGTTTGTCATTTTAAAACCAATTGCAGCTTATTTTACAACCGTTCTATGTGCTTGACACCATGTGGTAGGACAATGGAGACAAATGGAGTAAATGAAAAAACTAGCAGTAAAAAAAAAAATAGTACGTCCAGTATGGTGTTATTTTTATCCTATAAGTAGTATTGTAGCATTGTGTACACATTCATACACAAAACAAAGGCAATAATCCATATATATACACCGTATATATTGTGGCGGGAGGAGCAAACGACAGACACAGTGGGTGTGGCGTCAGGCCTCGGAGAGGCTTTTATTAACAGAAAAATAACAAGAACAGGAAATAAAATGTCCAAAGGGGAAATAGTAAAATAAACAGGGGATCTGGTGTCCTCGCCGTGCTGCAGGGTTCGTGAAGGTGGGGCAGTGTTCGGGAAGGAAGGGTACAGGTAAGGGGTGGAGTCCGGCAGCCACACGCACTCCCCTCTCCGGTCCAGGGCGCGAGGGGCGGCGGCTTCTTTCAGCGGCTTCATGCTTCTCTCTGCCCACGGCGCTTGAAGGGACTAGACGGCCCGGCATCCTGGCCCAACTGCCGTGTAACGGGTGCGGTTCTCATCCGGACCGCAGGTCCGGTAGCTCGCATCTTCGGCAGCACGGAGATCCCTCAACGCTCCCTTCCTGGACCCACGAGGACACCAGCGTG
>NW_015536542.1:1086161-1109900 GCF_001515605.1 Sinocyclocheilus anshuiensis
CCCCACTCCTGTCAGGAGCCTGGCGAAGGGCGGCGATTAAGGGACGGGGTGATGCTGATAATTAGGGGGGAGGCAGCCAACACATCACAATATATATATATATATAATACTTTTAAAATGTATTTCACTACAGATTACAAAATACACGCTTTAAAAAGTAATCAGTAATGTATTTCGTTAGATTACTCAGGTTTAGTAACTTAATCTAAATACTTTAGAATACTTTGAAATACTTAAGCTATGTAACACAAAGGAACATATATTAACTTGATATCTTGTTTTTATGTTTTCCAACTCTAAATGAAAGTGACTCTACCAGTCATAAGATTTGTGTTTTCTTTGTATTTTATTTTTAACAACATCAGTTTTCCACAGCATTTCTATGAACAACAACAAAAAAAAAGATATATATTGAATATAAATTCAATTTGAATACAATGAATGGGATTCCGTGCTGTTTCATGCTGCATTCCAAACTTCAAAACGAATCCAAACACACCAAACATGTCATAAAAGTAGCCAAAACAACTGGCACAGTTCTCCAAGTTATACAATAGATTTGTTTAATGAATGGACCAAACTTTAAGCGATTACTTCACTGTTAATCCTCTCTATGGAGAAGCGATCGACACAAAAGAATCGCTGAGTCAAAATTGACGGCTCATTTCCCAAAGCACCGGTCGCAAGGAATGTCGTTGTAGTTCAATGTAATTTAACAACCACAGTTCGCTAACGATGCTTTTGGGAAACACCCCAGATCTATCCAGTTTAATGTGAACCATTCACACTGGTTTTGCTAAACAAAATAAACGATTCACTTAAAAGATTGACTCAAAAGAATTATCTGTTCACGAATCGGATCATGAACTCGCAATACCGCGCCAAAGGTGATCTATTCTTGAACATTTCGAATGAACAAAGACTTCAAGTTCATCTGTAAAGCACACAAAGCTATCGTTTGACTTTATAAATGTTTATTTCATGCATGATTCATATGGATCTGTTAACTGAATGCGAAGTGTGAATTCTAGGAGAATTCTGTGTCATTTTTTAATTAAATTCTTAGAAATATTAAACGTAATGATAACCATTCAACACTCAAAATATGGGAATATAGAAAAACGAGTTACTGGATAAAATTTTTCAAAGATCAAGAACAAATTCCCTCAAGATGCTTTTTCAGATTAGAAGTTGAATCCTTCGATGCTGATAGAAGTTTTGTTGCAGGTAGGCATTGCACTGCACTGAGATGTTACGTCATTTTTCAGATTTATAAGTAAAATAGTCTTTGTATTTCCACAAGAGAAATGCATTACGCGAATGGCTTTCTGTTGTGTCGGCCATTTTTGTGTCTTGATGATGAGCATGTATGCACTCACTACCAGTTGCTTGAACGAGCTGCTGCACGCAGTTTTTTTTTTTTTTCAACGGAAAATCAGTTGCCTTGTTGGTTAAAATCCCCAAACTGTTTACTTAAATATTAAATTAAGAAATGACATTAAAATTCAAAGTAATCACTATTGTAATATAAAATTATTTTCGGATGTAACTGTAATTTGATTACCACCTATTTAAAATGTAATTATAACGAAATACAGTTACTCATATTTTGTATTTTATATACGTAATGCCGTTACATGTATTTCATTACTCCCCAGCCCTGTATATATATATATATACAGGTGCATCTCAATAAATTAGGATGTCGTGGAAAAGTTCCTTCCTTTTTTTGTCATTGTAGGGCAGAGTGATTCCTGTTAGTCTGAGTGGGTCAGACAAATCAGGAAAAGAGCTTGAGATTGAGGAAAGAGCATTGGATATCACTCTTCGTCAAAGTGCACTCACACTTCTGGGAAGTGGCTAGGTTCTCGCTTCACATCGGAACGGCGAGTCAGAGAGCGATCAGTTCAAGAATTAGCCATGACAGACCATTTCTGCTCTCGAGGAGAGGGGAAGTGATGAGGGCGCCCCCATTTTCTCTCCCTCCTGGAAAAGGTGGCAATGGGACTCACACAAACTGTTCTGGCCCATGCTGATCTGAATCTAAAATGCCTTCTTAAACTTGACTAATGTTTCTGTGTTTTATAGCTTGTCAGATTGATGTAGGGTTTCATGACGTGAGTCAAAATAAGATCTGATTTGCACCGTGCCTGCTGTTTCCCAAACACAGCGACCGTGGGCGATCAGCAACCCCCCGCTTACATTTAAAAATGCGCCGTGAGGATTAGCAAGCAATGCTAATTGTTTTCCACATCTCTGCTGAGTAATACTCTGTGGTTTAAGACAGCACTTCTTTACAGAGAACTGACTAATTCCTCTTGTCCTGGCAGGATTAAACTGTGCAAATGAAAATTCAAATCAACCCGGTCTGGCCTTGTAAATTACTCGCAATCAAAGCACTTAAAGAGAGAGATGTGTCCCGACACAGTTTCAGTAAAGGTTTTTATCGCTCCTCATTGACCTCAGCTTCAGTCCGTGAGGATAAAAGCTGAACATGATATAAGCTTTTATGCGACTTATTGATTTTTCAGCTTTTTAACATTTAATTATTTGGATACAAAATTCCACTCTGCATACATCAGGAGCCATGAAAATCACACTTGAGCGAGATACACCAGAGGAGGAGATTCATAATACCTCATTTACTTCCGTTCAGCCTAGCTAGCGAAGACAGCCCAACACATCTGGAGATGAGAGTAAATTATTATCAACGGCGCCGTAGTGTACGACTGATGGCTGGTTTTGTTTTTTAATTAGTGTACATAAGAATAGGGCTGCCAGATGTCAGTGTGTTCACCTGCCGTCCTTGAATCAAACGGTTCGTTCCTGGGCTGAAACTATAACAGCTGTACCCTTCCTCCCCCACCTGCCATCCTCAGACATGCAAACTTTCTTATAGAAAGAGCATACACTCAGAGAGGAAGACGATTCCAGCCTCAGCACGGGTTCCGTCCTGTAGAAGGTGTTTGCCTTTCTTGTTTGGTAACATAAATGATCTTGAAGTGTAATTAAGCATGTCCTCAATCCTCATTCCACTGCTGTACGGATGCTCTAATTAGTGCTATCTGAAGGGCCAGGTGGCCATCTTGTCTTGTCCCAGAAGAGGATAGTTATTTTGTTCCATTTGTGTTATCTAATTATTCATTTTAACATTTCCACCCTGGCTACATATCCTCCACAACCCCCACGGTTTCCATTTCCATCTTGACTCTCGTAGTGTCAGCTCCGAAAGCATATTACGCTCACTCTCTCTTTCTGTCTTTTTTTCTCTTTCTTTGTTTTGTGTTATGTTCTCCTTATTCCCCCATGAGACCTGGTTTGTTTACACTGCCTTTTCCACATCTTTCTCTGTGCTGCTGCAACGGTAATCTCTCTTTCAAATATTTGTTTCTTCCATCACAGGATTTTCCGCCGTGCGTCGCATTCCCAGAATCTTAACTGTGAATCATCGCAGTCACTTTTTCATACTTGCCATCTCCCGTACAAATCTATTCACTCTGCTCTGTAAGACATTCAGATGGGGGCGCCGTTACTGTATCAGAGGTTGGACAACAAGTTCCACAGGTGTGGATTGTCACATTTCCTTCCGTTTTGAGCCACACAGTTGCTTGTGCATGTCACGGCTCAAATACGGGTAGAAAACGGATGATGGATGGCCAGGAGATCTAAGCGGCCAGGGAAAGTAATTACAAACTTTGCCAAGGGTAGAAATATTGTAGATAAGCATTACCGGAATGTCCAGGTGGAAGGAAAAAGCAAACAGATGAGACTCTGTGAAGGTCAAGATGTTGTTCTACCACAACAACAATAATGAGGCCACCAGCAATTCAACTAGTTCTGTTTCCAACATGAAACATAAAATAAAGCATCACAGAGGGTTTAGTCCTTTCGCTGGCGATGGAAGTGGGCAGTTAAGGAACAGATTTCAAATGGGAAAAAAGGGATGTTGTCACAATTTTCATGCCGTCCAGCGGGAATCCCTCAAGCTGGATGACTTGGCAGGCGAGTGAGTGTGTTATGTAGGGCAGGACAGATCTGGTATCTTGCCCAGGTTGGGTTAATTACGTCCCGTCAACCTCTGGGAAGAAGCCTGAAAAATTAACTGTCAGTATAACATGTGTTTAGGTGTGTGTGGGTGGATTTTTCCCCCAAGAGACTGTCTATTCTTTATCATTCTGTGCAGGTTCATACAACATTGTAGGTGTATTTTGACAGAATAATTGCTTGATTGTGAGAAAAGGGTCTTATTAATTTATGGAAAAGTGGATTTGCACAAAATCAAGGAAGTATTTGTTTAAAATATGAATAGAAGGAAGGAGAATAAGTATATACAGTATATATGGCATATTTATAATATATATATACACTCCTTTGAGGTATTACAGCACGTCACTGGTGGGACATCTTTCTACCTTATTTACCCCTAAAAGGTTCATAGTAGTTACCTTAAGGGTTCATATTAAGGTACTAATATGCACCTTTTAGGGGTTGATAAGGTATATAATTGTCACTTTAAGGTTACTTCCACAGTGACAAGCCTCAGAAGGTAAATTTTTTTTCACATTTTGTCAGATAATATTTCAGGTGTGTTAAACAGCCAGTAGCATAAAAATGTCAAGCTTACGTAAAATACGGAACAGGTTAAATGGAAAAATCTTCCAGAATGTGTATTAATTTAGCACACACACTCCTGCCCATTAATGGTTGATCCTGGAGACTTGAGTAACCCCAGAGTGCAGAAGTTTAGATGGTAAAAATCAATGGAGTATGCAATAAACATAAGCAGCCTAATGTGTTTCTGCATCAGGCTTCACAATTCGATTCCTGCTCCCCAACATAATGGAGAGTTCCAGCAGGTTAAGGGGGCTGAAAACCGCTGTGATTGAAAGGTAATCTAATGAAGTGACACATGATATTTTGCATCCGTCTCAGGCGAACGACTGTCCAACTCAAAAGAGGAGAGATGAATAAATAAATAAATTAAAATAGAGGTTGTATTGCACTTACATGAATCGTGAGGATGAATGTGCACCGTGACTAAAAGCCTGACTGTATGTAAAGCAAAGAGAGCGGGCAGTGTGCTATGAGAGGTGCTGTGTTACGCTGTTGATGCTGTTTAGAGTGTATTGAGACGTCTGTATGTGTTTCTGTAGTGTCAGATGCAGCATCAATATGAGACATAATTTTTCCGGCATGACTTGCAAGTAAAAAAATAAAATAAATAATCTCATAGACTCACATTGAAAGAGGGAGCCATGTGTTAGCAAAGTAAATAAATAAATCACCCAGAAAAAAACAGCCAGAATAACATTGCAACCACTTTTTCCCCCAGAAAAAAAGGAGAGAGCAAGAGAGAGAGAGAGAGAATGTATTGCTGTTGCACTGTTGATATAATCTGGTATATATAGACATAGTAAAACTTTACTCTAAAGCAGGGGGCTTCAAACTGGTGAAATGGGCACCCCCTGGAGTCCACAAGGGGGTGCTATAGGGGGTCAGCAAAAATTTTTAGGGGACAGAAAGTTTGAAAATGGAACAAAGCATGTGCTATGTCCCATGTGCTATAGTTTGCATATAAGAATCGAGTCAGAGAAGTGTGCAAGATTTCTCGCTTAATTTCTTAAATGAAAATCGAGCAGGATTTCTTCAAGGAAAGACTCTCTTTTGTACTGGCAGATGTGAATACCAAGGCATATATTTCCCTGGGCAGATTGACCTCTCCACTCTCTTCCCTCTTGCTATCTTTCTGACTCAGTCTTCACACGTGTTCATTGGAGGTGCCTGCAGCCTTTATTTTCCTAGTCATTTCTCGGCTCTCCTTCCAAAGGTAATAAATTTGGCTCTTAACTGTCTCTGAAGCAGAGATCAGGGAGAGAGATTAGATGGTGCACACTAGATCGATGGCACATGGCAGGCGCATGAGTTCAGTTCTCTTTCTGCCACCAGAGCATTGTTTCCAAGAGTTCTCCGTCATATAGAAAAACTTCCATTCACTGTTTTCCAAATGGTCCGCTTGATTGAGAAACATGGCACCCTTTTATTTATTTATTTTTCATTTATTAAGAAAGCTGATAGAACACTATATGTTCCTTCTTTTGAATTTACTCTTTTTTAATTGCAAAGACGTTTTCTGCTGTTATAAATTATTTGAAGGTTATTTATTTGTACAGGTTTTGTAGCAAGTGTAGTGAGAGATGGACACAAAAAACAAGATTACATGTTATGTGCATTGTAGATATTTTTATTAATATTTGTATTAATATTTATTTGTCTAGAAATAATATTTTATATTATATAGACATAATTATTAATATTTTGTTTGTTATGATTGCATTTTATAAAATTTTAAAAGTGCTATTTGTTGTATTGCTAGTGCTATTTACTGTTGCTAATATGATCTTTTCTCTCATCTCTCTTCCAGGTCTGCCAAATAGTGTTGGTCCAGTTAGTAAGTAAACAAAGTCAAAGATCTATATCAACCGGAAGTGCGATATGAACAGCTTTGCTTCTCACTTCACTTCAGGTCCACTTCTGGTTAAACATCTATTTCTGATTTTCATTAGATCTATCGGATATAAACTGTGCAACCTAATCTGATTGGTTTGGAAGTTGGAACAGGGTTAAGTTAAACTATTTCTAGAAAACAGCAGTTTGCCATAGTGAAGTTTATGGATGGACTAATTCAAATGCTGACTTACGCTTTGCATGCATTTAGAATACCATTGTTTTTTCTTGTTTTTTCTTTTAGATGTGTTATAAATGCTACAGGGGGTGTAAAGCAGTTCAGGATCTCGTCTGAAGTAGAAAGAGGGGAAGATCATTTTAATATGAGAAATGCAGTTCTGTGTTGTATTATCTGGTCATGCCAGGGGCCTCATAAGCCAGCAGACAGATAGAGTTACAGGCGCAGGGAGGTTGAATGTGAAAACTGGAGCCTCAGAGATATTGAACAAGTCAGAATGCATGTAGAGCCCTGAATATTTCCACATGCTTCACTTCTCCTGAGTCCAGGACAAATATACACATTTCCTCTTTGGATAGATTGGTATAATATATCTCAGGTGTATGGAATGACCTTACACAAATCAAATATTCAATAATGAACATTGTAATTTTTACAAGAGTGAATGGAGTCTGATTTATACATTTGATGTTTCCAGTGAACAAAAAAAACTTGCACTAAGGTTGTACTTTTCATCAGAAATGTATGTCAAACCAAGTGGACACTCCCTTCTCCTCTTCTCAAGTATGTTTTGTATTTGGCCGTATAGCATGGCCTGTGCTGTGCCATTTCTGCATGGGCTCACTCCATTATTTCTTATTTCAAATGTCATGCTACTGTACCATGAACATTCACTCACTGTCCTCATGGTGAATTTACACACCTCCATCCAGAAAGACACAAAGAGGAGACACTCACAATGCAACCAGGGTCCCAAACAGCTTCATGTTACTTTAGCACTAAAACTGTATTCTGGCCATCACTATAACAATTATAAACACAATTCTCTCTTCCTTCACAAAACTATAGAGAGCACTCGTAAAGAGTGTCCTTGAGGACGGAGATGTTATGCCCGAGACTGAAAAAGAAAACACTGCAGTTTCCTCAGAGTTGCTTGAGGGTAATTGAATTCTTTATTGACTTTTCCCAATTCTATTTCAAGTTTATTAAGCCTGCCAGAATTGCCTAATGCAGGCATTAGAGCAAAATTAATATTTTAAGATGAGATTTTGGCTATACAGGATTGCGTTTCATTACTGGGTTTGGCATTGATTAAAATATGTCACTTCTCATTTATCCAAATTTTCACTAACAAAAACATTAATGAAGAGCAGATGCGACGAGCATCACTCCTAATCACTTGCTAATACGGAACACATTTTATATCAATAATGAAGCTCTCAAAGTGGTCCCATGAGTATCACGACAGTGGCTTCTGTGTGTGAGTGTCATGTAATGTGATGAGAGATGAGAGCTGGATTTGTCCATCACTCTGAGGTCAGATCCCTTCCAAACTGATAGCGACTCCAGTGGTTGTCAATTGCTGCATGCTCACTCTTTGTGTCTCGCTGGGTAAGAAAATTAAAGAAAACTTCCATGAAAAGGGTTGTGGAAAAAAGCGTTTCTCCAAATATTGGATTAGTTTGCTGGATCCAAATGGTGCATTTATGTTTTTTTTTTAAGTTTACAAATTAAAGCTAAAGGCTAAGAATTATTAGAAATAATTGTAAAAAAGAAAAAAAAACGTTATTTTTTTATGAGATAACAAACAAAGCAAATTTATTGATGAGATGATGCTGACAAACCAAGTACTAATCTAAAGAAAGAGAAGCACTTTATGATGTTGACAAACCCTGAACTCACATTATGTTATTAATCTTACAGAAATTATTTGCTTTTCATCTTTAATTTCTCTCATAAAATATTACTGGAGCTTGAACTGAAAACTCATAGTTAAGTTCACGGAATTCCCCAAATCACATGGAAAAAGAATAATTTCTCCCAATGTGATTGGACATAGAGGCCATTTCATAATGGGTCTTCAAGATGGTTTTACTCTGTCAGTAACCTGCGTTTGCATGCATTCCGAGTCCCCAACCACCATGCTATGTCCCTGGTGAAAAAAAAAATCAAATTCATAGACGGTGTCCTTACTGGAATTCCTACACCCTGTCCTCGTTTCACAGTGTGTCCCACACACTGAGGTCAACCACGAAGCAGCACATAAGGGACTTAACCATGTTTGTGTTGGATGGATGGAGCATTTGGTTTGGTCTTCTCACTTTAGTGCTGCCTCTGACATTGACACGAGGCTGCTCCATTCCCAGCCTTAATATTTCCGCCTCTAAGAAAATGAATTGTATGTAATTATGAGGATATTCCCATCAAATTGTCATTTCAGTTGTTAGCTCTTTTTTGTCATACAGAACCACACTTCAAATGAATCAATCTGATAAATTGAACAAGCATCTCGAGCAACTATGATTACACATGCGCACAATCCAGTCTCACATGGTGCACCCGAAAGACTGACAGAATTTCCCTTCATCGCTGTCAGCCGTCATTCCCATGCATTAATATAGAGTAAGCCACAAAACACAGCTCAATTACATACAATCTCTAGAGATGATCTGTGATTGGTCTATTGGTTGCTTGTTCTCATCGAGCCTAACAGCTCAACTTTATGAATGACCCATCTGGAGATGTGTGTAGCTGTTTATGTGTACATGAGTCCAGACTGGACCCGTCCTAGTGCATCTAACATACGACAGCCACTGCATTCAATTAACACCTGATTTCTCCTGTATGCATGCAGTTCGGCAGAACATTTCATCCCTAGGTGTCGCTAACCGAAATCAAGGTAGGGTAAATTTTTAACTTGGATACAATTTCCTTTGATCTGACTCACAGAACGATTTTTAGGCTGTTGTAAGAGTGAAACAGATTCAGCAGAAGTATGCTGACAGCTAGTCTTTTTTTCATATTTGTTGTACTAAATCATTCCAGATGGACAAAAGTCTTCTTTTTGCTTTTTCTCTTTTACGTACCAGTTTCTGACATGTCTGAAAGCTGTGAGATTTTTGAGCAATCAGCATTTCTAAGAAACAAGCTGAACAGCCATAAAGACACACACAATGATTTAAAGCGTTACGCCCTCCATTTTAATTACGCATGGCGCTCTCTCTTGGGCCCCCTCAATATTTTCTCAGTCCTGCTGGGGAGTTTTCATAGATAATCCATTGCGCAGATGTCCAAAAAAAGAAGCATCACACAAACAATGGTCCTGAATAAACAGCGTTTTTGATTGAATTGGGGGTTGGAGGTTAGTAAAAGACATAATGCTCACTGCCCCTTGGTTTGTTTTGTGACTGCAAGATGAGCTGATAACTTTGGGATTGTTCTGAGCCCTGTTGTTCTGCTGCTGAGTCGGACTGACAGTGGGACGTGGGGATCTAAGCCTTACGCGCTCTCACACAAGAAGTCTGGTGAAGCTCAACTAGACTAATGCCAGCTGAGCAGTTTCTGCCAGCAATGCAGGCTTTTTCTTTTCTAAAGCCATCGAAAACTTCCAACCACAGCAGCTGAAGTGAATGAAACGTGCACTGTGCAAATTTGTGTTATTTTTGTATCTTTTTTTATTATTTATGACAAAGCAACAGGATTTGAATAGTCTAAATTCTTGTTTTATTGTCAACTTCATGCTTTTGGTACAGACAGTATGTAGTGTTCATATTATCATTAGGGTTTCTGTTGATTTAATATGTTTTTATTTGATTTATTTTGTCTTTATTTTGTCTAATAGCTCCTCAAAGTGCTTTGTCAACTGTTCCTTCTGTACAAGTTGCAAACAGTAAGAGAGGTAGGAGGACTAGATTCATATACTCTCACTATTCTGTGTCAGTGTATGTTGTCCGAATTACCCCCTTCACCATGCCCTGAATGAATCCAGAGTCCTGTACCTTCTGTACTTGCAGAACACCTACCCTTGACCCTACTACTCCCACTCTGCATAGTATCAAGATATACCAGTAAAAAGATACTGATTTTAGTGTATTTAGCCTACTTAATTGTTTACTTTGTTTTATGATCAGCTCCATCCTGAATCATCATGGAAGCTCTGTACCAAATTCCTTAGAGACACAAGTCTTTGAAAATGGAGGAGACGGATGAATCAGAAGGGAAGTGTTCAAATCATGTTGACTTTGTCAGATTAATGGGTTATATAGTGTTTCTGATCCGAGTGTGAATGAGAACATTGAATCTGATATAATTCCGCAGTGGCTCACAAACGAGAAGCCCGTAATTTTTTTTTTTGTTAAAGTGGGCCCTCTAAAACATTTTCCAGGCAGAATGATTGACATATCCAGGCAGCTTTAGAGATCGCTTTACAGGAGATATCTCTGTCTCAACTCCTCCATTCGGGGGACGGAGGAAAAGGCTGCAGAGGAGGCCTGACCTCAATCCAGATCTCGATAATGAGAAGCCCTCCATTTCTACCGAAAGCCCTGGAATCATCTCAGGGGGGAGAGACGTGGAGGCTTTATGAGTGTAACTCGGTGTGAGAAGATTTGTCAGACCCCCTGGGTTGAGGGCACTGGCCAGTTGACCAAGTGTCCCTGGCAGGTCAGGGCAATGCCATCAGTTTGTTACGTTATGCAGCATCTGAGCATCGAGATTCAACTTCACTGTGAAAGTAGGACAGACTCCTTGTGGGTCCTGGATAAAGATTGTTTGGTTTCTTTGGAGGCTATGGGGAAATAGATAGGAAGTTATTTCTGATTTGCTTGTGCTATTTCTCATTTTGGAGCTGACAGAATCAATACTGGAAAAAAAATGCATTGTCTTTCATTTTTATGGCAGTAGTTTTGTGGAGAGGATACAGTTTGTGTACCCGTTTTCGACCTGAGAGGCTTTGTTATTTCGGGGGCATAGAAAATAGAAGCCATTGTTTTATTCTCGTGTTTGAAAGTTCCAGCTCCTTCACTACACCCTTCCATCATTTCTGTGAGACAACTCTCCACGAGCAATAGAATATAAATACAGTGGATGTAAATTTCAAATCGCAAGTGCACTTGCATTCTGCCGAGATTGAAAATTGCATCTGTTTGTGTTTAATTTCCGTGTAACATTCCTGTTTTTATTTTCCTCTTCATCCCTGTGGTTTGCTCGAGGTGAACTCTCTAATAACAACACCGCTTCTCCATTCATCTTACGGTGATCTTACATCTAATACCGCTTCTGCTGTTTCAGACCATCCAAACCTTGCATGCCATGGTGCCCCTCTTCTGCAGCGCCGCCGCAACTCGCACACACTTACCCTAAACACAGCCACATCTCTCTCCCCTTTTTGCAAGACTGCGAATGTTTCAGTCACTCCAATCGTTGCAGTTACATCGAGGTGCTAAACACCGTCATTTGCGTGAGCTGTAAGCACAACACTAGAGGGCAGCACTGCCAGCTGTGCAAGCTTGGATACTACCGCAATGCCTCGGCAGAGCTGGAGGATGAGAATGTTTGCATAGGTCAGTCCTCCAGCACTCCCATCCACCAACACGGCTTATCGCACATCAGACTTCCCCCAGATCTGCCATCTGGCTTTCTGTTTCTATTGCTCCATCATCCTTCATCACTTCACTCCCTTCTCTGTATCTGTCCATCCCTCTGTCGTCACCCGAGTCTCTTCACGCATGCTTGTGTGCATCAGCAAAGTCACGTTGATCCAAATTCCCTCAAGTCTTTGACTACAAAACCAGCAAGTATGACGTGATGATCCACAGCAGAGTAGGAAAAATATTGTAATTTTTAATGTTTGTTACAAAGCTAAGAAAATGAAAAGAAGAAGGTAGAGCGGAGAACAAGAACAGACATTAAGAAAAAAAGAAAGCCAGACAGGTGTCATTGAGAGACAGAGGTGATGTCTGCCATCACACTTCCCCAGTGAGGTGTCTGGGAGGGCTCGCACCCACAGAAAAAGGTGCTGCGTGTTGCATATGTCACTCTGGGAAAGAAGAAGCAAGAGAAAGAAGAGAGCAAGAGAGGTGTCTGGGAGCAGGTCACGACTGTGTGACTTACACACACATCTTTAGGTGTTACAGGTCACATACTCTGACCTCCACCTCAACCTAGCAATATCTGTAGTCACGGGAGGGCCACATAACTGACAAAATATGTGAAAAGTGCATCTTGGAAGAGGTTTATGTTAGTGTTTTAGCAAAGCATTAATAATTAATAAGCATTAATGTCTTCTACTTAGAAATTAAACAAGTACCTGCTCTGTAGCAAAACCTTAAGGCAATGTTCACACTTGTAAAGAGTTCTGTTGTGCTAGGCATCTGAAAACATTGATGAATTTATACTGAAAAGAAGTAGGAGAATTTTAAAAAGGAATGATTAGTTTCCTCCAAAAAAGAAATGTTTAAGAACAAATGTACTGCCGTGATCAGAAATGCCATTACACGCATCAGGCTACATGTCCAAGTTCTTCAGAGAATTAATCAGATTCTCTTTTGAATTGATAATATTAAAACTTTTGCGTTTTTAATACCCCTCAGTAGCTCAACATCTGCTCAAATTAGCTGTCGTCTTCGTACAGTAGATATCGCAGAAATGCAGGTTTTGAATGGCACTTCAGCACCATAAGCAGAACCCAGTTAATTGCCCAGATGTCTTTGGGTGATCCATGACCTGGAGAGTTACTGACATTGCCAAAAACTTATAGTCAACATGAAATCAAAATTGACTATTTACTGGGATAAAATCAAGTCACACTCTCTTTTTTCCAATCAGTATCTTGTTTTACTCAGAAATACACCATTAAAATTATGGAAGTAAAATGCATTGAAAATGCCACTTTATGTAGACTTTAATAAAATGGTCACCTTTAAGGACATTTTCTGTTGTATCAAAGGATTTAATTATGAGATATTTCTGAACAGAATCAGTGTCAGAATCAGTGGACAACAATCGAATTGGCTAATCAGGAATCCTCCACCACGTGTCTGTGTTTCTGTTTCTCTTTTGTATGTTCACTTTCCTTCATGCCACCCATCTTTTTTTACACTAAACACAATATAGAAATATATTCTTGTAAAAAAATGTTCAGAATGCACAGTGCAGTCATTCGGTAACGATCAACGCTTTTGCATTATGGGACCAAGATGCTGAACATTCACAAACATTCGTTTTCCTTACTAAACTAAATGCCATTGTTTCCATTTTCCACCCTCACTCACCTTCCCCAGCTGATGCTCCTCATTTTATTCCTTTGAAATGGTAGATGTGAGGTAAATATTCAGTTATACATGTTATAAATCTGTCCTTTGTAGACTAGCAATGTGCATGAAGGAGGCAGCAGAGGCCCATTTTGAGCAAAAATGCTTTTTGTGTAGAGGGACAGAGGGACTTTACTTATGAGCTGATCTGAGAGGCTGAAGACCACAGACCCCATCTCTCCACTGTGTGTATGTGTGTGTCTTGTTTCTACAGACTGTAATTGTAATCCCTTTGGCTCAGACACTGATCACTGTAATGGCACAGGATATTGTAAATGTAAGGAGGGAGCGACAGGGGCTAAGTGCCATGAGTGTCTGCCAGGATATTTGTGGGACAATGGCTGCAAATGTAAGTAGAACCTCCACCAAACCTGCAGCTTCAGTCCCCTGCTCTCTTTTGCCTCTCTCATTCTCTTCCCCTCCCTCCCTTCTTCTCTCCCTCTTTTTACTTTCTCTGTTTGCTGCTGCTTTATTGGCTTACCCGGGAATGAGCAGCTTGGTTTGCTTACAGCACTTGGAAAAAAAAATCTTGGACTGACTTCCATTCAAGGCTCAGTCACACCTGTTATACTGCCTTGTTAGTGGTTTAACTGCAGAATTAATTTTGAAGGAATTATTATAATCATTAATTAGCATAGTTTTTATTAATAGTATTATTGTAGAATTTTTCTCAAGCACAGAGATAAACCATGCAAACAATCCTCAGGCACAATCCCATGCACATGCATTTGCGCAGATGAACAAAGACAGCTGAGCTAATATTTGGAGTGAACAGAACATTTGACGCCTGCGCTGTTTTCTCTGGCTGTTTGCTGTTATGGCCACACTGTGATGGCTGGTTCTTCTCTCTTGGCTCCAAGCGCTGTGGTTGAAACGATCCGTAGGTCAAGTATTGATTTGTATTCTTCAGTGGGCTTCCAGCATCAAAGGTCAACATTTACCAAAGCCTCAGATATCTCAAAGGGACATTGGCAGTAATAATGTGAGATGGACAGTCCAGTAAATATGTGTATATTGAGTTCAATGCGGCTTTGAACCCAACACAACAAGGCTGGTTTAGTGTGAGAAGCAGAAATTCACAACATCACACATGTTAAGAGATTAAAGTAAACCAGAGCGTTTGGTGCAAATAGTGACATGTGGCAAATGCACTCCCATTACTGTCTGTTCTGAGAGACATATTGAAAGGAAAAAAGAGGTGTGACTCTTTATACACATCCATCATTCACCAGCATGAAGATCCATTTCCATGTGACTGTTTCAGCCGATGGTATGTACTACAGTAAAGCACCATAACCATTTTAATTTGATGTTGTCATCAACACAGACACTTTTTGTTAGATGTCCTAGACAAGAGATTTAAGTTTGTTGCATTCATCTCATTCAAAGTCCCAAAGGCCATAATGTGTGTAATAAATGCAATCTAAGGCTCATTTTCCTGATCCCATCTATCTGTATGCAGATTTCGGTATGCAATTAAAGCTCAAATCTTTCTTCAAATAAGCCTTTTCTTCTCAGTGCACCATGCAATCTACTGCTGTTCTCAATAAATATTATCCCTCTTATCAAAAGCAAACCCAATAAATTGCTCACTTTATTCTCTTATTACCATTTATTTACATGCAAGCAAATTGTGAATGCATAATTAGAGGTTGAGCACATTTTTCCTGCTTGTGAATCCACATGCTTTAAACATACAGACCTTCTGTTGCTCTCTTAAACTAGGTGCTTATATTTATTAGATGAAAATGCCTTCTTGTGCATGGGCTCTAGAGAGTGTGGCGTAGGCTATAGAGGTTAAACTGTTTGTAGGACCAACAGCAGAGTAAATAGTTTCCATTGGAAGTTAAAGGTGTTTGTTAGCACCCATAACAGCTATAAATCACTGACGCGGCTCTTCTTGCCTCAGCACCTTTTCCTGGTCATCAGGGGATATCAAACTGAGGAGACAGAAAGAATTGAACTCACAGGGTGAACCAAAAAGACCCCAACTCTTGAGAGATACATCACCTGCAAAACTGTGCCTCTTTTAAGTCTTCCTTCAGATGAAGCACAAGAACACTCTTGCCAATGGCCACAGTTGTGGAAAAGGCAATCGATCAATTTGCTCTCTTTCCCTCAGAGGTGTTCTAAAACTCTTTCCACAGACACAGACCACTCATTACCTCTTACTTCTTTCTGTACAATCTCCTTTTCATGAACAGTTTGGTAAAAGACAACATTGATGTCTCGATTGCAAACAGTCAATATGTCGTACACTTCTAAAGAATCACTTCATTTATAATAGGAAACATCTACAGTAGTCTAAACGTGTTTTGGGCAATAAAGGAGATTTTAAATCTCCTATCCAGAACACTGAATCGATAAAGCCTCTTTAATAAGCAATACAGTTGTTTTTATTCATCATTTCTTTCTTAAAGGGCAGACTAAACATGGTAAAAAAAAATTTGCTCAGAGACAGCTGATGGTCACGTCATGACTACACCAGAGTAAAACATGAACTATTAAAAAAAAACAATTGGAAGTTGTAAATAAAACAAAGATTTTTAGAGTACATTTTACAAGAAAATATTTCAATCTTTCTACTTCAAAATTTTGCATTTTATTCAATTTATTTCCATTGCTTTGGAATTCGTTGAAATTTACTTGCAATGTCCGAGTGAAAATTGTTTCAAAGTAAATTCTACAACAATTTTTTTCAGTGTACTGTTGTTGTTATATTCTTTTATTAAGAAAATATTTAGATAAACTAATCTAATCTAGATAATCTAACCTAATTCAAACTCAAGTAGCTTAGTGAGGGCAACTAGAACTTGGTTATAATGCCCATATATTTCTGTACATTTGGACTCTGATTTCAACAAGTCTTTAAAGATCGGACAGAGAAGACTGAAACAAGTGAAGTGTCAAATTAGAATAATTTAGCACATTTTAATTTACTGTAATTATTATTATTATTATTATTTAAAAAATTGTGTCAGTATGTACTAAACATTAAGAAATGTATGATTTGCCTACGAATACTAATGAGACTAATACTAATTAAACACATTCAATCTTTATGCATGTTAATCACAGATAATTCAAATAGCTTGTTCATCTTGCAGGTACAATTTCTGGGATTTTGTTTTGTGGTACGAGTCTGGGTTTTCACTAGGGAACGATTGATCTGCATCATAAAAAGACTCGGCAGTGATGAACAGAGGGAATTATGGACACAAACGGGCTCATTTTTCCCTGACTCAACCATAAAGCCTGTATCCACACAGGAGATGGAGAGAGAGAAGCTGGAGACTATGTAGTTCTGCCAGATCCCTAATCAGCCTGTTATGACTGGGAGAGTTACACCTCCTCTCTCTATCATCCAGCTCTTCCTGTCAGCTCAGTCCATCCTAAAATAGCTCAGTAACAGCCATTAAACAGATGCTGCAAAGCCCAAGACCTCTCAGAAGCATTCCTCGCAAACTGATAGAGGTCAATGTTTGTGTGTTAGATGATTATATTCCAATCAGCAGGATTACAGTGCTTTGAAGACGTGAGAGGCATGGCTTGTTCATCCGTTTTTATTAGTCTCTGTTGGTTTTGCTAGTTTGCGCTGGAATTTGTTTGCCTGAAGCTTGCTCAACAGCTTACGTCCGAGGTCTGGCCTTAGTGTCCCTGTTGTTAAATATACTAATGCACCTGATACACCTGTGGGGTGCAGTGCCGCCATGGGATGCAGAATGCAAGTCATTGTCAGGGATTTGGAGAAAAGTCTGCTGTGTTAATGGTTTGGGTTAATGGCAGTGCTGAGATCTCTGAGAGACATTTTCTTTATTTTTATTTTTTTAAATAACTGTGTTGAGGTGGCCGTTGAGCAGGGATGCCTTTTTGAAACATTTTTAATCAAATCTCAAGAGTTCATTTTTCTGTGAGAAAAAAAGTCCATCAATATTTTTCACTTACGAATTTCTATTAATAATGATATTACGTTTTCTACTTGTGATTCATTTCAATCAATACTTTGCCTGCACTTTGTATTGACTCTTTCTGTCTATTTTCAGCATTATATGAATATATGATATCTCAGGATAGAGCTCTATGTAATCATAGAAGTGTTCATACTTGTTTGGGTGCACAGCCCGGGTGTGCGACAATGAACTTCTGCGTTGCCAAAACGGCGGTGTGTGTGTGAACAATATCCGTTGTCAGTGTCCTCCGGCGTACACCGGCCTGCTGTGTGAGAAACCGCGGTGTGAAAACGAGCCAGGAGGCTGCGGAGGGTCGGACTCGGGCCAGGCTTCCCTCCACCCGCATGGGCTGATCCTGCTTTTGCTGCTGTCCATCCTGGGTCCCGTTTTCCACGTGGAGATCTGCTAGACCACAGTCCTTTGAGAGGCAGATCTCCAACTGTCCAGCTTCTTCTGTATGAGCAGCGCACCAGACTCACTGACACTTGGCCGGCCATGTGGAATGTGCTCAAATATCAAAGCGAAATTTCTGAGGATGACAGACAAAATACAATAAATAATACATCAATAAAAATAGTATTTATAAAAATTTATTCAATATGAAAATCTAAAAGTAAAAAAAAACATCAAGGTGTTATTTATAGAATTTACCTGAGCATATGCTTCATGAAGCAAATAAGAGGAAGTAGAGACGTGAACTAAGCCATAATACATACTCACTCCCCTAACAGAGCGAGAGAGTGACAGGGATTGGAGCGGACAAGACTCATCCCTTTCCTCTCTTTATCACCACGGCAACGGGAGCTGCGTTCAGCCAGCGGCATGTACAAGTAAAGCCAGCTGCTGCCTCTCACCTGAACCATTCTGGGTATCATGTTGGCTGTAGACTGCTTTTGGCTATTGTGACACGGAGCGATGGAAAACTGTCCGGATTGTGTGAATTGGCACTTGCAAAAAAAAAAAAAAAAGCAGTAATAATATGGAGAGAGACTCAAGTAAAGAAACAAGCATTCTTTGCTGTCAGTGCATTGTGGATATAAGGAAATCGATTCAGACTGTCGCATTTGATCTGCTTTCAAATTGAGCTCGTCCTGCCAACACGTCCCATCCCACCTCGACCCACCCTCGAAAATAAACTTTAGAGTGTCCTTTGTGTCAAAAGCCCCGTCCTTCCTTCGCCCTGTGCTTTTGTGAATGTTATTCTGTAACCCTTGATATTTTTTTAATATATATAATTTTTGGGTTTTCCTTTAAGTCTGTGTGATGTTAGTCACACTCATGTGGCACACCCCCTTATCCTTCAAAAAATATGTCTAAAAAACTCATGACTTTGAAATGTGACAGACTGTTTGCTGAGGCCACGGTCAAAGATGGATGTTTTCACCCAAACAGATGAAGTGCTTAGACAGTCATCAGTGTATTTAATTTTTGTATTAATACAGAAGTTATTTTCTTGACAGAGTAAAGATAATGTATAACATATACTTTTTTGTAATATTGCTGAAATGTGTTTAAGGGCAGCATTTTAGTGCATTCAATCAAGGTGCATACTGAATTAAATATCTGATTATGTTCGTCTGAAATACGACTTTTCTTTTTTTTCCTTCAGTTGGATTGTGTAGTTTTCCTAAAGTATATTGGCAATGTGCTGGCATCAAAGAATATCAGTTTACATACAGTATATATATACTGACGTGTAAAACAGGAAATCACACCAAAGGACATTCTAAATGTTTTCTTGTTGCTTTAACACTGAGAAATTTAAGTGAATAAAACTTTAAAAGGACTTTATGTTGCTGTGTTGTACTGTTTTATGTGTCTTTCATTGCAAAATGAAGAACCTAAATTGTCCCTGTGATGAAAGCGTGATAAATAATCTCATATGTCTTTATATAACACATGCATATAAATTGCATACTTTGCAGAATAGTGGAAAATGCTTTAAGCCTCAGAATTTTCTGCACACCATTTATCTCAAATTCAATACAGTAATGATTTGTTTCAGTGAAACGCATTATCGGATGGGCAGAATTAAATATTAACAGCTATTGATGTTTGTTTGAGAGCCTGTTTTATGGAGTTGGTCTTGCCTGTGAGTAAACTGCCCATTTATCGCACGGGTTTGTTTTAAACAGAAAGTTTTACAGCCTTTTTCACGATTATAAAGTGTGTGACAACACGGGCCTGCTAAATGATTAATTTTGAAGGAGATGCTCCAGAAACATTTGTCTTGTGGTTCTTAGTAACTCAGTACTAATTTATGACTCTTGTGTTTGTGTGTATTTTTATGTTTGTGTGTCTGCTTTGAAAACAAAAGAAATGTCGATGAAGTAATATTGCACTTTCATGTTAGTTATAAACCAGTCCACATAATATTTCATTTTGGAAATTCAGCATAAGTGACCAAATAATGACACTTTATCAGCTGTTTCTTTACATTAGAATGGCACTTTAAGAAATGGATGACAGTATTATTAACTAAAGTGGTGGTTGTTTTGAAAGATTCACTTGTTAAACTTTCAGTAAAAGCTAAAGTGATATGGGCCGACCCAATATTCTGCATCGTTATGGCAGAGCAATTATTGGCAATCCCTGCAATAGTCTCTGTGCTATCACAGGTTACACTGATAAACAAATTACACAATGCACTGTGAACTTTTATTTCATTTTCGAAAAACAGGTCAATTACAATACCATATATGTATATTCTCATACATACATCGTTTCAACAGTATATGTGTAGTGAGTTTCAACAGTATTTTTTTTTTATAATACATAATGCACGTTTTTATATAGAAACTGTACATTTATATAAGTGCATTTATATAAGTTATATAAAAGTTATTTTTGTTTTCAACCATAAACCCTAAGAAAGATCAACTGGTCCAGAGATGCTCTTGTAGTTTTTTCCTGGCTGAGAAAAATAGAGTTCACCCTGTGTACATTTGTGTTCTATTCTTTCAGAAATGCAACGTTCTCTTTATCAAGGCAGAGATATGCAACACTGACAAAGAGAATAAACAATTCAGTGCATCTATATGCTCAGCAGATCCACTGTGTATTCAACACATTTTTTGAACCAAGCCAACAAACAGGCTCAGCCAAAATCAGCTGCATCATTCCAGTCGTTCACTCCTATTTATAGGAGGAAAGATATTGCAGATTATTTTCTAAAAAGATCCAGTGAGTGTTTTTATTTCTGCATATTTTATCACATTTATTTCTATTTTTCTTAAAGCGATGTTTCAAACTTCTTGCATCTGGAGTTAATCTGCCCTTGAACAAGGCAGCCTATTGATTTTAAATCAGCTTTTCCATTTGTTAAGAAGTTCAGCTTCAGTAAACATGATCATTTTTTCTTCAGGCACATCCAACTTTTTCATTGATAACAGGAATGAAAAACTGAGAATTCATTTAACGTTGACCGTTTCAGGGTTTTGATTTGTTGTTTCCTACTCAGGGTAAGACTTACAAAGTTACACACACTTTTATCAGCTAATATCACAATAACATGCATGGAAGTACTCTTTATGTACATTTCTGTTGCTAACGACTGCAGAATATGTTTCTGGAATGACCCATTTGATACGATAATGTCACAGCAACACAGAGGAAAAGTGAACCAAAGAACTACCACCTAAACTCAGACGACCGAAGGGCTTCGGTAAGATCATTATCCACCATTCAGCATCTCTCTTTTCTTCCCAAGTACAAATTTGGCTCGGCGTCTAAGTCCTTCTCTTGGAGGAGTAATGGTGATATTGTTCCCTCTGCCACTAATGGGAATATCTCTGCAAAACATGGGCTTTCTAAAGGGAGAACACACTGCATTTGGTATTTGGCTGCAAGAAGACGTTCTTTTGTCAGATTTGATGGAATGGAGAAGCTCAGCCCATTGTATGAAGAGCAAAACAAGGTGGATGGGTTCATGTTTGCACGCTAAAGGTAGAATACATGAATGAAGTATAGCACTGGAAAATGTGTGAGCGCCGGAGAATCCTGAAGGTCAAACTATTGTGGAAATGTAAAAGGTCTTCAAGATTGTTTGGCATGAAATTCATTTCAATAACAAGAAAAAGTCATAAGAATGTACGAATCTGAGTAGAAGCACCAGCAAAAAGAATAATATTAAAGAACATTTTAATAAAACTCAAAACATTTATGGAAGTTCAAGAATCCCTATACAGACCACAAGTGTGTGTGGAATATGAATAATGGAAACTTTATTACTCATAACCTTTAATGTTTTTAAACATAGGAGGCGATAAAAGGCGAGTAAAAAAGAAATGGGAATCCTATCTGAATTCATTTAGAGTCTATTACAGCATTCAGTGCTTACAATAATAAGACATCTTTCTAGTGGCAATATACATGTTTATCTCAAAAAGCTATCCAACTAAAAATGATGTATTTATGTAGGCTATATAAGACGATCAATAACACTGAACTAAACACTGCAACAAAATTAACTGAACACTGAAACAATATTAAGGTAATATTATGTTTTTATCAGCTGTTTGGACTTTCATTCTGACGGCACCCATTCACTGCAGAGGATCAATTTGTGAGCAAGTGATGTAGGCCTAATGCTAAGTTTCTAAATCTGTTCTGATGAAGAAAAAAACTCATCTATATCTTGGATAGCCTCAGATTAAGTAAATGTTGAGCTAATTTTTATTTTGTCTTAATTATTCCGTAAACACTTTAGTCTTCGATAACGATAGGGCTTCGGTCGTTCACTCCTATTTATAGGAGGATTTTATATTGCAGATTATTTTCTAAAAAGATCCAGTGAGTGTTTTTATTTCTGCATATTTTATCACATTTATTTCTATTTTTCTTAAAGCGATGTTTCAAACTTCTTGCATCTGGAGTGCAAGACGGCACCACTTGTGTTAACATATGACAAGACGGTGTAATAAAAGAGACATTAAAGTAGTGCCTTAATGATTTAATGCATATTTAAATGCTGTTTTCATTATAGAAGAATTGTGGACCAAACTGTTTCTATGCTTGATCAGCTAATTTAGCCCAGATTACTCCAGCACAACTTCATTAAGCCACCTAGCCTCATGTGACTAATGCATACAAATAAAAATACAAATATTTCCCGGCACGGACGAGTCCCTGGGGCAGAGGCAGATGTATGACTGAAGATTATTCTTGCCATTTTCCAAGTTAGTTTTTCACACCTCTCCAGAATACAAAACTCAGAGATCCAAATATATAAGAAAGTATGTTGCTGTGTATCGCTCTCTCTCTCTCTCTCAGTGTCTCAGAGGTACACGCACACACACACACACACACACACACACACACACACAACCTCTCTGCTTGCTACCTTAGCAGCACTGCAAGCATATTTTCTCTGGCAGTGGGGAAATAGACTTCTTTTGCAGTATGGCCAAGATAAACTAAAGATGTAATGCATTATTTAGACCTATTTGAATAACAATTCGGCTCAGGGTTAGGACTGAATGGTTTAATACTTGTCTCATTAGAGTAACTTCCTGTTTCATATTCAATCTGGCAGCCATGTTTAAAGTCCCCATGAAATCAAAATTAAAGTTTTTTGGGTGTTAGTATCAATATGTTAAGTCTTAATGTTATCTATAAGGCAGTGTGCTCCAAAACAGTGACAAAATTAGCATTTAGAAGATATAAGCATTCAAAGCTTTCAGTTAGTCACTTCCGCCAAAACGGCTAAAATATTTTTTTGACGTCACATCGTACTTCAGCTTCTCATCAAACTGTCTGTCCAATCAAATGCTCTCTAGAATTCGAAGGGCCCGCCCCCTATACTATAAAATAGACACTGAAGCCACGGCTGAAATCGGTCACTTTTCCACAGAATTAGTTTTTTCTGTACAGTGAATGGCACGTAGTGCACTATATACACTCTTAAAAATAAAGGTGCTTCAAAAGGTTCTTCAAGCGATGCCATAGAAGAACCATTTTTGGTTCCACAAAGAACCATTCAGTCAAAGGTTCTTTAAAGAACCATCTCTTTCTTACC
>NW_015536542.1:1110344-1114776 GCF_001515605.1 Sinocyclocheilus anshuiensis
AACGCTATTGGCTATTTTAAAAAGGGGCGGGGCTGCTTGATATGTCCCGCCCTGTCTTCCTGTTTCAGTTAAAATGACATCAACACATAGAGTAACGCTGCGTGTTTCTAAGCATTTCAGGGGACCTTTAAAGAACAAGGTGTACAAAAACATTGGCTCTACTGTATATTATGTGGGTCATTTCTTTGACCCAATTCTCCCACCTTCAATACCACGACTGAGGTGCCCTTGAGCAAGGCACCGAACCCCCAACTGCTCCCCGGGCGCCGCAGCAAAAATGGCTGCCCACTGCTCCGGGTGTGTGTTCACGGTGTGTGTGTGTTCACTGCTGTGTGTGTGCACTTTGGATGGGTTAAATGCAGAGCACTAATTCCGAGTATGGGTCACCATACTTGGCCACATGTCACGTCACACTTTTTCACTTTCAAATTCAACTTTTAAAAACTGAAAGTGCTTGTAATTTTTGGAAGTATTTCTATTAAAGATATTAATATTTCTGTTGTAAAGGATGAAACAGAAATGTAAGCTCAATCACAAATCCAAATTAAATTAATAAAATCCATTGCTAATACTTGTTTAATAATATGTTTGTGCTGTTGTTTCCCCTCTAAAATTTCACTTACTGGAGGATTAAATTTTTTCTTAGGGCATTACAAAAGGCTTTGGATAAACCTATAAATTGATTGCCAATTAAAGCAATATTTCCAATGTTTAAAAATATTGTAATTTGATTCATATGAAATGTATTAATTCATTCATCTATCATTTGAGAAGTTACTAATTTAATTTTCATTTCTGAAATCTATAATATTTTAGGACAATGGGATATTCAATTGGGCCAGTTTTATTTTAAAATGATTTATATATTATTATAGTGTAATTGTAATCATTTTTATGTGCTTAAGGTTTCTTTTTTCGTCTTTTCTTATTATTTTTTTTTCCCTCAAACTTTTAGTTTTCAGATTTCACTAATATATTTTTAGGGTAGCATTTTTGCTTAAATTTATTTTTTTCATCTTCGTTCAATACAATATTTTATTGAATATTATTATTATTATCATTTTTTTTTTTCAATTACCAAAAACATTTTTAGTAGTTTTCGTTTTATTTAAAGATAACAACACTGGATGTGGACATAAAAATGTACTGCAAAATAGGAATAACCCTTATGTTTTAAGAAGTCATGCGGCAAACACTCATAATTGCAATATATATTTCTCTCAGTTCCTTCCAGTCTTTCAGCTTTGATGCAAAAAATGTTAAAGAAACATGAGCATGAATGTACGGTGGCCCAGTAGTGCACAACACAACGCAATTAAAAAAGCAAACATAAGCTCACAACACAAAAAAATTTAAAAAGCAAACATAAGCTCACAACACAAAAAAATTAAAAAAGCAAAGATAAGCTCACAACACAACGCAATTAAAAAAGCAAACATAAGCTCACAACACAACAAAATTAAAAAAGCAAACATAAGCTCACAACACAACGCAATTCAAAAAGCAAACATAAGCTCACAACACAAAAAAATTAAAAAAGCAAAGATAAGCTCGCAACACAACGCAATTAAAAAAGCAAACATAAGCTCAAAACGCAATTCAAAAAGCAAACATAAGCTCACAACACAACGGAAATGCTCCAGACCACTAGGGGGCAGTATTGACAGTTAAACACCGATATTTCCTCGAGACGCCACAAGAAATTCTCAATGTAAGTGATTGATCTTAATATGTAGATTATAAATTATTTGCCCTGGTGTATGCTAATCGTCTTAAACATATACTTGGGAAACTTGTAGAGGAGTATCAATCAGCATTCATTAAGGGAAGATATATTCAAAACCATATTAGACTAATCCTGGATATGATCGACTATCAATCATTGATACAATCAAAAAGCCTCATTTTATTTATAGATTTTTTTAAAGCATTCGATACGGTGGAGCATGAATTTATATTTACCACGCTTAGAATGTTTGGGTTTGGGGAAGGGTTTTGCAAGGTTATTAAAATGTTTTATAACAACATTTATAGTTATATATCCCTTAATCCAGGTATGACTCCTAGAATTGAAATTTTGCATGGAATTAGACAAGGATGCCCAATCTCTCCAAAACTGTTTATATTATGCACTCAAATGTTAGCTTATATAGTTGTCAACCATCCTCAATTAAAAGGAATAACCATTTCTGATTATGAATATCGAATTAGTCCATTTGCTGATGACACAGTAATATTTTTAAAAGATAAATCTATAGTTAAAAAAGCCCTGAATATTATTTCAGTTTTCTCTAGAGCATCAGGCTTATGCCTAAATTTAAAAAATGTGAACTTTTCCCTTTGTTTTCATGTAATGAAGAAAATATAGAATCCATTCCTGTTAAATCTGAAGTGAAATACTTAGGGTTAATAATGTCTAAAGAAATACAAACGAGAGAATTAGTAAACATAGATGAGAGAATTGACAGCATGAAAAAATCCCTTAATCATTGGTTTATGAGAGATCTGTCTATTATGGGCAGAATCCTCTTGACCAAAGCAGAAGGCATATCTAAACTAATTTACCCATGTTACTCTCTTTATGTTTCTCCTCAACTGATAAAAAAGGTTAACTCTATTATGTTTAATTTTATATGGAAAAACAAAACTCATTATATTAAAAAATCTCAGATGATTAGAGAATATAAAAATGGAGGTCTGAAAGCCACTGAATTTGAATCAATGGTTGGAGTACTTAAACTGAACTGGATTAAACTAGGCACAGCCTAACTCAGTGTGGTTTCATATGCCAAAGTGTGTATTCAAGAAAGTTGGAGGGTTAGATTTTTTGCTAAAATGTGATTTTGAGGTTTCCAAATTCCCAATTAAGCTTTCAAAATTCCACAAACAGATTTTGTATTATTGGAAAATGATATTCACCCAAAATTTTACACCGCATAGTTCTACGTTGTGGAATAACAGAACCATTACAATAGAGAGAAAGACAGTATTCAAACAAGAGTGGTATGAAAAAAAATGTTTTATATGTTGTAGATCTTTTAGATGTAACTGGTCAAATTATTCAACATAATTCATTCATGGAGAAGTTTGAGATAAAATGTTCCTTTAGAGAATTTAATACTTTGTGTAAAGCCATCCCTCTTGCTTTAAAACAATTAATACAAAACACTCTTACGTATTCAAATGTATCTGTTAAATTGCCCGAGTTAAAGATTGGAGAAGTATATATTGGGGACAAAAAATGTAAGAACAAAGTAATAGGGAATGTATTAAAATGTAAATTATTTGCAGACTTCAATACACCTTCAAAATTAAAACAATTTGAAAATGAAATATTTAAAAACAAATTCTGTAATTATCTTAAATGGCCAATTCTACCTAAAATTAAGGATATTCAGTTTAGGATTATTAACAATGTGTATCCAGCTGCCGAAATTTTACGGAAAAGATTCCGTTTTGAAGTAGATCCTTGTGTTTTTTGTTTAGAAGAGCCTGAAACCATTGAACATTTATTTTTTTCTTGTCCAGTCACATTGAAGTTCTGGCAGGATCTTTACAGCTGGCTAAATATTGATATCAACACTGATATTCCATCACTGAATTTGTTTCAGGTTTTGGTTTTTGGTTGTGCAGATGGTCTTTCGAAAAACATGTCATTGATGTTAAACATTATTATTACAATGGGTAAATATCATATACACAAAAGTAAGTGGAATAACAGTAAACCCTCTTTAAATTGCTTTAAAAATGAATGTAAAAAATACTTAGAATCTTTAAAACACTTATCCAAAGATAATCCCTTGGGGAATTGTATATAACCAAGTATGAAGGGCATTTGCCGCGGGGCCCGGTGCGACCGCACCAGTTGCACCCCCCTAAGGACGGCCCTGGCAACATGTAATGACAGTGTTGGAAGATTTTTACTTTTTTCATGGTCAATTTACACTATACCTTTGTTTTTCATCTCAGGAGAACGCTTTACAGTGGTATCACCAGCGATCTGCTTGACCTATCAGTCCTCCAAGTGGCAGAAGTGTTAAAAAAAAAAAAACATACCATTACACTATCACAGTTATTAGTATTTAACTATTATACTGTATCAAAGTTTCTAAAATTTACTACTTTGATAACTATTACACTGTATCAAAGTTTCTAAAATGTACGTGTTTATATTTGCATGTTTAGATTACACTAGTGAGCAAGAAACCGTATTAAAGTTATATATATTTGCATTTACATTATATTTAATATTCTAGTCTGTACAAATAAAACCAAATGAATCCATCCCAAGTGTTTTGTGTAAGGCCAGATCTCTCTGTGGAAGACTGACTGAAAGGTGGACCATGAAAAGGAGGAACTCATCGAAGGGCTGCAGAGACTGACACTGTCAAAATACATTTTAAATAATTATGATACATGCATGTAACGTGTG
>NW_015536542.1:1114798-1123868 GCF_001515605.1 Sinocyclocheilus anshuiensis
TATATATATATTATACACACACACATATAGAAAAAATAGAAAGCTAGTGTTTGTTGGTTTTTTGTTGTTTTATTTTAAATAAAAAAAATTAAAAAGAAGATAAATATAGATAAAGTAGAATTAAAATAGAATAGAAAGTGTTAGAGTTAGAGGGTCAAATAAAGGTGGAACAGATGTGTTTTTAGACGTTTCTTGAACTGTTGGCGCAAGCTACATTAAAGTGATAATTACGTTTTGAATATGGATATTTTAATTACAAAAACGCATCGATGCGCTACAGGAGGCCTTTGTTCACCCCCCGGAGCCGTGTGAGACACTTTTTTATGGATGTGCACTTTTTATTTAACTTCTGAACTGAACTGGTTGCCTTAAGAGCAGTACATCAAAATGTAAAGGTCATGTGTTGCACAAGCACAAAAATCCCCTTAGTTAATCAGAGGTCATCCAAGATCAGAGCCTCTCATCCTTCTACCTGTCCATCCCTCTGATCAGCGCGTCCCACCACAGGAATCCACTCAGCTAATGAACATCTCACCACCATCCCTCTGCCCTCCCTGTAAAGCTTCTCTCCTCTTCACCATCTCCTTTGTTGATTTGACCAAAGTTGGATCTCTACAAAGTGAAAAAATGTAATTCTGGGTCGAGGATATCAAGGATGATCAAGTTAATGAATGGCCACCAGATGTTGGTTATTAGGCTAATGCAGTCCTCCCTGCTTCTCTCAGGAGGAATGGCAGCTCTCACTAGTGGAGCACACGCAGAGATACGACTAAAACCATATGAGCTCTTGCTTCTGCTGCTACAGACCAGTGAAAACCTCCAGCCCAAATTTTATTTGGTGAATCACGTTACATACACACTTTCCCATACTACAGTTGAAAAGTCTGGAGTTGGTAAGATATGTAGATGTTTTTGAAAGAAGTCTTTTATACTCATCAAATCTACATTTATTTGATTCAAATTCACTTGTAGCAGCTCAGTTAACTGCAGCCTGGATTAGAAATGACAAAAAATCAGGATGGGTCGAAATAGAACAGAGCACAATCAAATGGACATCCTTGTCCATTCTACCTTTTATAAACATAAAATTGGTTCCTAAAATCAAAATTGATAATGAATGGATAAAACATACTTTAAAATTTGGACAAAAATCTATTTCCAGGGCCATGCCTATAGAAGGTAATATTGATTTTCGAATATGATTGATTTAGAATATGGGCTGATAAAGGTCTTATAATAATAAATCAATTATTCACTGGAAAATAATGTGTCATTTTCACAACTCCAAGAACAATTTAGTATTACCTCTAAAGATATGTATTAGTATTTACAGATACGACATAACATTATAAGAAAAAAATTACTGCATGTCTACAAATGAAGATGGATATTTTTCTGCAAAGATGGAAAAGTATTTCAAGATATTTAGATAAGTAATTTAAGATGGGTCAACTAATGCAACCTGCTCTTGTGATTTGATGTACAAATGTTTCCTCCGCAAAGAAAATGCATGATGACTGTGATTTTTTTTTTCTGTCCCACATTTGTAAAGGGTATGAATGTTGGGGGTGGGGATGTTCTGTAAAAATAAAAAGATAAATAAATAAATTTTAAATTTTAACGTTTTTAAAAAACGTTTTTTAAAAATCACTCCTATCATTTAAAATGATTGATTTTAGTTTACTTAAATATATTTCAAATGTGTATGAATATATTCAAACATTTCTGATCTGTCATTTTTTTGTTTGTTTGTTTGTAAGGAAAGACTCTTATGCTCCCCAAGGCCACATTTATTTGTGCAAAGATTGGTGCTCAAGTAACAATTCTTATTAGTACCAATGTTGAAAACAGTTTTGCTACTTAATAGTTTTGTGTAAACCATGATACATTTTTTCAGGATTCTTTGATAAATAGAAAGTTCATGGAAGAGCAATAAAACAATGTTTGAGCAACATAATGCATCCTTACTGAATACAAGTAGATACTTTTTTTAACAAAAATCCTCTTTATATTGAAACAAATAATTATTTAATATTTAGTTTATGCATATACTGTATAAATATATTGCATATATTGGTAAAAAAAAATTACATGAGATAATTGTTTACATACAGTAAGAGTATAGAACTATAATGTGGATGGCATAACTCATGATTTGGTCTTGGACTAATTTGATGAGAAATGTTTGAGTTTTATAGTTACTTATTAAGATCCTTCACTTTTCATTGTTAACTTTGCTATCTTACCAGGTCTGAGCACAGGTTAGATCACTTCTGTGTTAGCAAAAGTCTCAATTTGCTTTCCATTTAATCACTGCTGTCTATGATACAAACACACACACACACAGACACAAGCACCAACACCAGATTTGCCAGTGGAACTGGCAAGAAACTGGCATATGCTATCAGAAACTGGAAAGAAAACTGGCATCAGCCTTCAGAACAAGTCGAAAAGATACAGATCTTACTTACCTTTAGTCACGTTTGGCAACGTGACGGTTTTTGGCTAATAAACCAGATCTTGGCGCTAAATACGAGCCATGGGGAATACAAATACTGTAAGTTCATGTTCTTCTTGTCTGACTGCCAACACTCCTGACTGTGCAGTTGTTCTCGATGGATTTTGCATTATGCACACAGGCAGATATTCAAAAGTGTCAAGACAAAGGGATGTGGGTTTAGTGGGTTTTTTTCTGTGAACAACATATGGTGCAACCTGGGACATTATTATAAAAGCACATGTTTTTCTCACAAATGTTGCTACTCAGTGCAACAAAGAAGAATCCAAAGGTCATGGATTCTGAACTGCAGGCTTTAGTATAATCTTATTAATATTGGATTTAAAAGTGCACCCACCACCATGCCAAGACATTTTGAGAGGACAACATGAACCCAACTGTGTTCTTGCAGCGGTGTTGTGAAGTGAAAAGAAAATTCAAGGAAAGATTTACCCACAAATGAAAATTCATTACACCCTCACATCATTTCCATGTTGCTCCTTTCTGCAACACAAAAGTTTCTTTTTTGAAGAATATTCTGGCCCTGCTTTTCAATATAATAAAAGTGAATGAGAACTGAAGCATGGTTTAAAGTGTTTGCTCTTATAAATACGAGACGCGCATAATAGTATTCAATTGCAGAGTTGCAGCCATGATGAATGGAGAAGCGCACACGTTGAAAAAGCTGCGAGGCGCAATGGTCCATCTAACGCATATTTATATAGGAAAACTAATTAAAAAGCAGCGGAGCTTTGTAAACAGCTCAGAGTAATCATGTCATCTCCATAAGAAGGATATGATTGCAAGAACAAATTTACCGGGATTTTTGAAAAGGTCCTGTTCATGATCTCTTAATGGTAACTTACCGGTAATTTACCAGTAAAGACTAGGCTATGTGTGAAAGGGGCTAAACTCTTCCTCTGTATATGCTGTGAATTTGAATTGCTTATTAATATTCATCTGGGAAAACAGTGTGCATTATCTCACTAGATTTGTAATGTAAATGATTTATAAACCTTGCCAACACAGGAGAATACATCAACCTATTTCTAAATATGCCATTTATTGTACATCGCGAAGTTTGAGTTTGCATGTGGCCAAATATTACAATTTAATGGATTTAAACATCGTTTAATCACGCTGTAAAGTGAAACGCCCTCTGCAGGTAGGCTATTTGTTATAATACATAATGTACTTGAGTTGGTTATGTTCATATTATGTATAGGCATATTACATTATGTATTTTAACCCTTGTATGGTGTTCAGGTCTGTGGGACCTGTTTTCACTTTTTATCAAAAGAAAAAAATATACTATAAATAATGTTTTCAAACTCAGACTCATTAGCCTTGGCTCATTTTCTGTGAAGAACATACTGTATATCAGGACAAATTTTCAATGACCACTTTGGGAAAAACCCAAAACTGCAGTGGGTCCACCAGACCCACGAACGCTGGCTGAGTAACAAAAATATGAACACCACACAAGGGTTAACAGTGTTTTTCAATAAAACCATGTAATTATTTGGCTTTGATTTTTTATTTGAGCCAATTATTATTGCCTCATCGTTAGTTTATATATAAATAGTTATACTAAAGCCTGGTTTTCACTTAGGTCTATTTGTGGGTCTATTTTGTCATTGAAAATTTCTTAAAAATAGTATTAAAATATTGTCTTGTTCTAGTGAACCAAGTATCTATATTTTGTCTCATCTCATACGCTAAGTGTATTGTCACACCCCTAGTGTCGATAAGCGGTGATATAGCTCATAATTTTCCAAGTGTATGATATAGCTTTCATTCTTCAGGTCAACCATATATTCGTGAAAAAATCAGTTTGAATAAGAAAAGCAATAACTTTGCCGTAGTATCCTTTCAAATGTTAAAGAAAGGACCCCCCCGCCCCGCCCCTGGAAAAAAGTTCAGATTCAGGATTTTTTTTTTTTTTGCTTTAACCCCTGCTGAAGCTGTCAAGCTACAAAAAAGTATGACCTTTTGAATAAATATACACAATAAAAGACTCACAGGAGCTCAAACGTCAAAAGTCAAAAACAGACAAGCTGAACCCAAAACTACAAAATAGAATTGCAACCAGTGCTTTAGAATTTTGTTATCCTGTAACTCAGTTTTAAAAACTTTTACATTCAATAAAATAAAACCTTAAAGTGAAGAAACTAAAATAAAAGCGTTCCTCATATGCAACACCCTTCATATACAAAAGCCAAGGAAAATATTGTGCCTGAATGTAAACCAGTCAAGCATGAGATTTTATTTTTAATCTAGTATTTAATTAGAAACATCTAAATGTAAATCTGCTTACCTAGGCCACAATGACTTCACAGGTCTCCAGAAGTGATTGGTGAATTTTTTATTGTCAATGTCTTGCAGCAGTGTTATGAAAAACTCTCTCTGTGGAGTTGAAGAGAATAGCTGATGCCATCATATTTCTGGATGACAAATGAAAGTGGAATATACCTGGAGGCATTCGGGAAGCGCGTGAGGGATTTGACACAGCGTCTGGTCCTTCAGGAACCAAATAGAAACGAGCATCTTTCCCATCTAATAATTCTCCTAAACATATAGAACTTGATCGGGAGGCTTAGGACCGACAACCTCAGGGTTAAAAGCATTTATATCACTACTTATAGATCCATAACATTTAATGGCTAATGAATAAAGATGTCAGATCAACGTAGAACAGTTGTGTGTGCATATTTACTGTTTTAAATCATGAAATGGCTCATTTTGCTTTCACAGTGTGAGGCATTTCTGAGTGACATGATATTAAACAAGAAAAAAAAAACTTGAAATGCCTGTAAATGTTATTACGAATCAATTTCAATGTTTTGAATTAGATTTCCTGGACTCTGCAGAGCAACACATGTCAGGATCCAGAAGCAGAACACACTGAAAGCATCTCTTTTCTCACCAGCTGATACGTGAAAACTAGATATTGTAAAAGGCAGGTTGAGAGATGGCACATCCCTCCACTGAGAGCTTCAGCAGATCACTGGCAAGATTCTGTTAGTTGCAGACAGCAGTTTCCCTTTAAAAACACTGCGGAGGTGGTCTTATCTTATCGGGTTCAAGTGCCAGATAGACGCAAGACTCTGTCGGTGTGTGATACGCAGCGAGTGATGACAGAGATCTGCTGTTGATGGATTCTGATGAATTCTATCGTGCTGTAACTCCATGTGTATGTGTTGCTCAGCTCAGAGGATACAGTATTAAATGTGTCCCGGGGACCTCAGGGTTTATTACAGTCCCTTGCAGTTATATTTGTGCTCGGGTCATGTTGAAATACAGTAAATCTTGAGACAGGCAGCAAAGCATTACACCTATAAAGCCTGACAATGGAAAAGTTTACTGAACCGTTAGACAAAAGAAAAAAGTCAAATAAAAAATAAAATCAATAATATTAATAATAATAATTGTATATAATAACAAAATAAAAAATAATATACAATTTTTATATAATAATCTAAAATGTATTATTACTATTATATAAGAAACACTTCAGTTTTTTTTTTAGGCCCAAACTGAGCAAAAATATGCAATTGGTGCAGTTGCTGATATTTATTTTTATTTGCAGATTGCAATTTTTTTTTTTATACAAATACAATAAATGTTTGAGCCCATCCCCCATAAAATAAAATAAACATTATACTGTATATTTATACAACAGTACTTTCTGGTCCTTGAATCTTATTGGCTGACAAGAGTGCGATATTAGAGTGATAACAGAACTCCTCCAACCGTTTCACCATTTGTATCACTCCGCTTGCCTTATTTCTCGCAGCGAGTGTCATGGCGGACGCCAAAATCCACTATAATTTAAAAATAATACTCTGTTTATGTGTCACGGAACGTAGTTTTAATAGGCGATCGGAGATAACAAAAACATATAGTTTTGGAGATGTGAGCTCCAGGGCGTCAGCGGCCGTCCAGCGATCTTGAACCCGCCGAGAGCAGCCTCACCTCGGCCAGATCTTCTGGAATTTGCCATTGGCTCTGATGTCTCTATAGTGGCTAAACATGAGTTGTAATTTGTTTTGGGTAAATCTAACAGGTAGTCTTTGGTCTCATTAATCTATTATTTGTTCCAGAGCAAATGTGACGCTGGACCACAAAACCAGACTTGTGTCAATTTTTCAATTGAGATTTATACATCATCTGAAAGCTGAATAAATAAGCTTTCCATTGATGTATGGTTTGTTAGGATAGGACAATATTTGGTTGAGCTAAAACTATTTGAAAATCTGGAATCTGAAGGTGCAAAAAAATCAAAATATTGAGAAAGTTATCCAAATGTAGTACTTAGCAATGCATATTATTAATCAAAAATTTAGTTTTGATATATTTACAGTAGGAAATTTACAAAATATCTTCATGGAACATGATCTTTACTTAATATCCTAATGATTTTTGGCATGAAAGAAAAATCTATAATTTTGACCCATACAATGTATTTTTGGCTATTGCTACAAATATACCCCAGCGACTTATGACTGGTTTTGTTGTCCAGGGTCACAAGTAGTTTTGGCTGAGGGCAAAATCTCATCACGTAATAGTTTATGAAATTTAACTTCAGTTCTGTATATCAGAGCGCTACCTTTGTACTTTTGACTGAATTGTCTAGCAACTGTAACTTATGGCTGTTGTTGTTGTTGTTGTTGTTGTTTATTATTCAACAAATATTATTTTATATACATAATAGTAGTATTTAGTATTGGAAAACTGTGTGTATGTTCGTGATGGTGATTTTAGTGACATTGTTCCACCATTAGATGGCGACAAGAGACTGTTTTACGTGTCAGTAGTAAAGACTTTTATATTGAAAGAGACTGAAACGGAAGTTATATTTACTTTTAATAACAGCTTGTAAGATGCAGATAACAAATGCACTAGTCAGTGCTGTCATCGGAAATCACCCTTAACAGATGAAAGGACAGTCCGACAAAGATATCGCTAATACAATATTCCAAAATAAATTATTAAAATGTGATGAAATATCACTCATGAAATTGTTCAAAATAAATATCTTATGTTTATTCATATCCCTCCAAACCACTGTGACTTATTTCATTCATATACTTTTTTACAAAAAGTGCACGCACAAGAATGCTGGCTGAGCGCACACCATATAAGGAGAAAGGGTGGAGAATAAACAACTGCAACCAAACCTCATTGGTTATCACACCTATTGTCAATGCATCAGTGAATGTGAACAAAAAACTGGACAATAATAATGTCCATTCTATGAGGAAAATAATTATCATAAAATAAGAGCTCTGTGATCTGTTGTAGCAGTAGTGGTAATAGTGCACTGTAAAAACTGATTTTTTAAAAAGTTGTAAATAAAACAGACTACTGGAGTACATTTTACAAGATACCATTTAAGTTTTGTACTCCAAAATTTAATGTGTGATGTGTAATCTTTGTAATTATTTGTGAAATTTAATCCTTCACTACATTTTTTCCGGCTATAGGGGTGAACGTGTGCAATTAAGAGGTTGTTGTATTTGCTCACAGGATGGAAGACAGCATAATAAGAAAGATCAGTGACGTTGCTATTAATTTATCAGAGAACTGTATGCGGGTGTGTGGATGTGGATGTGGAGTGCAGGACTTGATATTTACACATCAGCTACTGCCTTTTCCATTGACGGCTCCCAGATGGCCACTGCAGCAAACACTGCCCAACATGGATTTTTACGGAAATTTTACTGGCGCTCCATTATTAAAAACAATATCCTCCACAGATCATTGTATAATAATCAAAATACCAAGAAGGCCAAAAGTACGGCTCACTCAATATGAGAAAAACACAAAAACAGAATGCGTTTCGTTAAATGTCAAAGATGGTTTCATCTTGATGGAGATGGGTATATAAAAGCAGTTTGTTTTGCGGATAGATGTCACTTCTGATGTGGTTTAACACGTCTTGTTTTAGTTCAAGGTTTTCACGGATGAGTCTGGTTTCTCTACACTTAGACCAGCAAATGAGTGTTTACCTCAGGAGCCAGGAGAGGAGATAAAAGGGGCTTGAGACTTTTGCTGCAGTCATGACTTTTATGTAAATCAATCTTCATCTGCGCCAGCTTTCTTCTGCTGGTGGGATGGGCAGACATTGCTTTGAGGCAAGAGATTGAGTCTCAGCAGACACCTCGAGCACATCATCACCAGCCGAATGACCCCATCGTCTTCTTCAGAACGCGTTTTCTTCATAAGCTCAAACAGATGGGGACTGTCCCTGTTTTAATCTATTTTACACAAACACTCTTCTAGATGAATATAGAAGTTGACAGCAACTTAGTTCTCTCTCCAGCCGCACACATGAATGCCTAAGTCTGCCAACCTTGAGGAATGCCGCATCATTTTTGAGCTATCTGAAATACAAAGCTCCTGAGAATCTTTAAATTGTGCATTAAAGGTTCATTCTGTTGTTGCACTACCTAGAACTAGAAACTGCAATGCAGGGTTATTATTTACAAAAAAAAAGAACATTATTAAAGGGGTCATATGATGTTGCTAAAAAGAACATTATTTTGTGTATTTGGTGTAATGCAATGTGTT
>NW_015536542.1:1123930-1125675 GCF_001515605.1 Sinocyclocheilus anshuiensis
GTCCTCTTTTGGAAGACCAAACAAAGTAGTTTCGCTTTCACAACGAAACACACAGCGACTCCACAACATGGCAGCGGAGGCAACAGCAAGAATTAAAGTTACGCCTTCTTTTTTTGCGTTTATGGCATTTGGGCGGCGTTATGCAGATCTTCCCACATTGTGACGTAGACATGTGGGGGCGTGTTAGAACGAGCCATTTTAGGTAGGAGTGGTTGACTCTTAACTTTTATAAAGAATATCTCTTTGGATTTGAGACTTTAGTCTTTGCAACTTTACAGATCTTCTTTATGCACCAAGAGCTTGTAACACTCCAAAGAGAAAGGAAAAATTGAAATCGCATCATATGACCCCTTTAAAACAACATTTGTGTTATTTTATAATAAAGATGAAATAAGATAAACAAATATATTAGATGAAAAGCTTGAACGGAATGACAATTTTATATGTTGCCATGGCAACTAACTGAAATAACTTTAAGTTTGAAATAAATAAATAAAAATAAAAAATCAATTTAACCTAAATAGTACATTTAAAAATTAATAAATAAACAAATAAATGACAAAAGCAAATTAAATTACTACAAAATAATCTAAAATTATAATGAAAACTGAAAATAAAAGCTAATTTAAAATATTTATAAAAACTATGAAAGTATATAAATAATACAATACCTAAAACTAGAAACTCCATTGCAGGGTTATTATCGTTTAATTAAACTATTAAAAACAAATAAAACTGAAATAAAGCATATATAATGGATTAAAAAAAATTCTAAATGAAAATTTGATGTTGCGATGGCAACTAAATTTGTAGGTTTAAAATAGATAAAAACTTAAAGGTGCCATAGAATGGACAACTGTATTTACCTTGGCATAGTTGAATAATAACAGTTCTGTACATGGAAATGACATACCGTGAGCCTCAAACACCATTGTTTCCTCCTTCTTATGTAAATCTCGTGCATGCAAAAGACCACTGAAAAATAGGCGAATCAGAACATAACACCGACTGTGATGTTACAGTCGGGATCACTAATAGTTACGCCCCCAACATTTGCATATACCCGCCCATGTTCTATGCCAGCCGACAGCTGAACCTGCACAGCCGAATCATCAGAAGTTCTGCAGGTATTGTGAAGAAACAAGCGAGGATAATAGCGAAAATGGCAGATCATGGAAATAAATGTTATGTTCCAGGCTGTGCAGGGGATGTGATGTGCAGGGATGGGTTGGTGTCTGTATTCAGAAAGGCACGGAAAACAAATAACGCGCGTTCTAATAAAATAACGCAAGCCACTAAAGGGACATGGTTAGCTGCTTGCTAGCGGTAGCCTGTTACATTACAGTACATAAGATTTCACTTACCACATAAACAGAGTAAGGAGAGATGACTGAGGATGATGGCGAATGATTTACAGATCCTGAGCACCACTGACAAGCATCTGATCTTGTAAAATGTGTGGTAAGTACTGCCGCTGTAGTTTACACAGAGCACGTGCGATCGTGAGAGATTGACAGAGAAATCTCGAAAGTGAAAGTAAAAAGCGATCTTGCATTCGTAAGCAGTTTTAATGCCCCGCATATTAATAGCGGCTCCCTGAAGCCCTCATTTTATATACATTATAGTTACCCAATGATATAACTGCGAGAGACAGTACTGAAATATATATTTTCCCTGTGTTTCCTTCCTGCTGTGTGAGCAACTGAAATGAGCCGCACTGTGAAACAGCCAATCAGAGCAGAGCT
>NW_015536542.1:1125804-1129317 GCF_001515605.1 Sinocyclocheilus anshuiensis
ACAAATCCTAGGGTTGTAAATGGACATGTAAAACCGTTTCTGGAGATTTTTTGCCCTTACCTAAGCCACATACCTTTTATGTAGATATCAGAGAACAATTTAAAATATTGTATCAATGCATTCTATGGCACCTTTAAACTGAAATAAAACTAAGACTGAAATTAGTAGTATTAGAATAAATGTGAACAATAAGTCATAAAAAAATTGATTTTAATTCTTAAGGCAAATAATTTATTGTTAAAGGGGTCATATGATGTGATTTCAAGTTTTCCTTTCTCTTTGGAGTGTTACAAGCTGATTGTGCATAGATAAGATCCCTGAATGTGTGTGTGTGCGAGAGAGAGAGAGAGAGAGAAAGAGCAAGAGAGAGAGTGAGAGAGGGAGAGAGCGAGAGAGAGAGAGAGAGAGAGAGGGTTGGTCACATCAGAGTGGAGTCAGCTGTCTTAACCGTGGCTTGTGTACTGCAAACACATACCAGCTTCATCACTGTCTCACGCGACTCTGTTCACCTTTCGGGCTCTGTCTTTACATTTATTTTGAAAGATGAAGCTCGCGATTATGGAAAGCGGTGTTACATTTCCGACGAGTGCTTGCGGTGTTCAGCCAATCACAATGCACTGGGTCAGCTGGCCAATCAGAGCAGACTGCGCTTGTCGGAAGGAGGTACTTTGTAGAAAACGAAGCGTTTGAGAGAGGCGGGGCATAGAGGACCTACAATAATGTACAGTATTTGAAAAATAATGTGTTTTTTGAACATTAAAGCATGTCAACATATTCTGATACACCAAATACACAAAATAATTATCTTTAAAATAGCATCATATGACCCCTTTAAATTGCTCTGTACATCAGTAGAAATATTTAGTTTGTGAATATTTAAGGATGGGTTTAACAAACCAATGGACACATTTTATTATATTATTAAAAGCAAACTGTTCAGTTCATTTTTCCCCCCAAGTTCCTTCCTATTTTGAGTTAATTGGCACTTTGACTCTATTTTCATATCACCAAAGGCATCTCACTCAAATTTCCACACAAAACCAGACACAAAAAAATGTGAAGCAATTTGCAAATAGAAGCAATATATATTTAATTGCAATTTTATGTACATATTTACAGTTGAAGTGTGATACAGCAGCTAGGTGGCGCTGCAGGACACTCGGATTGCACTGCTACAGGTTAGGCCACTGCTGCCGTTTCCATGGCGGCCGGACTTGTCTTTGGCTTGAGTGGACAACAGATTATTACCCATGAGCCCCTCAGAGCACCAGCTTTCTGTTACTCAATGTTGCTTACATAAATATGGCTTTTTGCTCAATTAATAGCCCCAAAATTTTTGTGAAATGCCACAAATGCCATTATTACACACACACACACAAAAAAGACAGTACGGTTTAGACATGAGACATTCAGTGACTCTCAACACTGCAAATATTTGTTGACAATTGTATGCCCATAGGATGCCCTCAGCAATACATACAACAGTTTGAAAGACATCTAGATAAAGAGCGGAGAATATGATTATGAAGGTGTGAGTGGAGAAAACATTGTGAGAGAGGAAATAGAGGCAGAAATCCCTTCCCTTCGAGGTTAGAGATCGCTGGGTGATTAGTGACCCACAACTCTGTGCTGAAACAGACTCTGCCGTATATAAATATATAACAATGTGTGGAAGCCTGTTAAATCCGTCCTGTCAGGGTTCATCTCTGGGGAGAGAGGAGTGGGAACAGATTACCGGTGAGAAAGCTTAGAAAACCAATTCTACCGCTCGCAGTTAGAGTATAGGGAACCGCGCACCCAGGAGAAGACCATAATCTGCCTCGGGCACGGATTTCGCCCCAGATTTCAGTGCCAGACCAAAAATCCTCTTTCTGTCAATGCCCAAATGAAAAAAAAAACAGCAATGCTAAAACCGACCTTTAACCTTTATAAATAAAGGGAGGGAGAGGTAGAGGCGATTTCTGGCTGTGCCATAAACAGCTGGTAAATGTGATTTTCCTAATGAGAAGTTAATCTACTTGAATCCTCTGTGACATAACAGCGCTTCCTCTCAGAGAGGAAATAACTGATACGGCATCACAGGAAAATACTGAATCTTTAAATATCATTGGGCCTAATGCTGCCTTTAGATCATGTCAGGATGATCGTATTTTTTTTTTTTTTTTGGGTCTCATTTTCTAACATTTTTTCAACTCATTTCGTAATCATTGTTGGGAAGTACATCTTTTGGATTCATAAATACAAATGTTCCTGCACTTAAAGGCAGCATTATGATGACTGGGAAAATGCAATGAGGAGGAAAAAGGAACTATAAGCTCATAAGATGAAGATGAGAATGACGAGAGAAGCAGCTGGTAATGCTGCTGCCACTTAGTGGTGTTACACTGTGCTACATTGAGACAGAGATATCACACAATGAGATGACTGATCGATACCTTATTCACATTAGAAATTCATTATAACAGATAAAGACCTATATATCAATAAATATTTACCCTCTTTACTCTACATATATGTTCTCATTTTACAGGAATGAAAAAATAATAAAAACAATACTTGCTCAAATGACAACTGAAGTTACAATACATTATATAGCTCTTTGGAAAGACAAAAAAAGTTAAATGATAAAAAGATCCATGTTTATGTTCAATCAAAGCATAATGTGAAGAAAGAACAGCCAGTTATAAATGGAGATGCTTTACATTGGACTGCTTTATAGGCACATAGGAGTGTATTTCTGTTCTCTACTGGCTTAAAGCTTTTCAGTCATTTGTCTGTATTCCTTTGAATGTCTTTTCCTGTCAAAGTCTCTTCTTAGCTCACAAATAAATAAATATTCCTTTGTGAGTGCACTTTTATCTAACCGTTTGAGACAAACCAGCGCTTTGACTGTTTCCTGATATGACCTTTCTCCGATTATAAAGTATGTCACCTCAACATAGTCTAAACACGCTGAAAACTTCATTTCATCACAGTTTAGAGCCAGTTCAGATTGCACGCAGATCTACATATAGCTGCAAACAGGTAAAGCATCCACCTCGTGCATTACAGCACTGGAACATCTTGTAAGAATGAGTCCCAAAGGGGAATGCAGCAGGAAGTGAAAACACAGCCAATATCCCATCCAACAGCACAGAACAATGCCTTATTAGATGTATTTTTTTATTTTCATATTTAGATGCAATGAAGAAATCTTTTTCTGACTCTTGGCCAATAATTTTGTCAGTACACACTAGTGGTGAACTTATTGACTGATATGTCAAATAACAGCATCCTTTGGAATAACATAAGTTCTGTCATGACAACTCTCGGAGGGATTGGCATGGTAATGTACATGACAATGTTAATGTATTTGGTCTTGGCGGAATAAACCTTCTACGCTGCTGCTGTAGCAGAGCAAGTACAGAGACTCGCTACTGCCAATACATCCACAATAACCCCCCTATAGCATACATGAATCACCTCGTAACAGATCTATACAGGTGGAGCTGGGGAAGGAGGAGGGTTTCTGAA
>NW_015536542.1:1129588-1143289 GCF_001515605.1 Sinocyclocheilus anshuiensis
GATTGAGTTAGACCTATCGGACTGCGCCATCTAGAGTTTCATGCCAGAACTCTGTATTTATATATTCCTCTTATGTCAATTACCCTTAATTTAAGTGGATTTTGAATAGAAAAAAGCATTTAATTTTAATGATCAATATCATAACATTTTTATACGTAATATTATAATATTATATTAGCACAATATTGGTCACCCTGCAATTTAGAAATCGGACACAGACCCATATCGGTCGACCACTAGTTTGCACATCATCAGAGACATTTGGTTTCTGATCCACTCAAACAGAATTATCTCACTCATTGTTTTTTAGTTGTTTTTAAATCCCCCTCATTAGTTGATTGAGAAGGCACTGTCTGCGCTATCTAGCAGGATCCTTTCTGGATGGGGTGACACAATGCTTTCAGGGCTGTGGTCCCCTGCTGAAAAAGCTGTTTACAGGCCTTTCACCACGATCCCTTTTGTTTCCTGTCAACATCTTGCTGCGCATCTCCCTGACGATGTGGTACCATGTGAATCAGATAAACAGGGCATGACAAGCCCACAATATATCTCTGGAGATAAGTGCGCGACGCACAAAACAACCGGTCCTTCCTTTTAAGTGTAAATCTGAAAATAAGAGAGATTTTTGTAGGATAGAAACAGGGAAGAGACAGCAATCAATTACCGTAGCCTACATGGCAGGGAGCTATGATCTTAATCGGAGATGAATAGCTGGGTGGGATTGTGGGCCATGTGTGAGAACACCTCCGGGGCAGTGCAGACACGGGGAGGGGGGCATCATCAATAATAGTGCAGGTAAGGAGGACTCAGGCAAGGTCAGGACAAGCATGTTTCCCCATGAGCAGACAAACTGCCACATGCACACACAGAAATAGCTCACGGCGTAACCTCAGTCTGATTCAGTGCGTTCCATCTCACCCGTGACGCTCCATCCAGGCGCCCGGAAGGGTCTTTGAAGATGCGGTCTGGGGTTGTGTTTGATAATCTGCTCCCTGAGAGACAGTCCTTCACCTATCAAACACCATGCACGTCCTCCAGCATAGACAAACAAGACACAGAGAGAGCAGGAGCTCCGGCCAATCGCTTGCCCTATTTCTGACTCAGTCCGTGTGCTTTTTTCACTCCGTTTCCTTTCTCTTGTGAGCAATCGCTGAGCCGTTCACTCCTCGCCTTCTTCTACGTACGTGGAGGGGAACCAGCCCACCTGTGGATGAGACAGAACAGAAGGAATGAGTGATTAGAGGAAAAGGTTGCAGGGGGTATTACAGAGGATTTGCGTCACTTCATTGCCTTGATAACCTTGAGGATGTGCCTGCTGCAAGAGGAGGGTCGGCGCTGGATTGTTTAAAGTGCTTCCAGTGGCTTCACACTGGCCTGAGCAATAATAGCCAGCAGGAAAGTATGACAGAGCTGTTTTTCTTTGATTGGCCAAATCAGGGAGGGAGAGAGAGAGGAAGTTGGAGAGAACTGAATTGTGTTGTTGCTTCTTGTCAAGCAACAGCTAAGCGTTTTTCCTGCTATGGTCTATCTCTGCCTAAATACTGTAGGTGCCACGCAAAATTTTTGGGTGTCAGCAATTTTGGGCCAATGAGATTGCACTGTGGACAGAAAACAAATTTCTGTCCTGCTGCTTTGTTAACTTGTATGACTATTACGTTTCAAGTGTGAAGTATTTTTCTGTTCTCAGTTAAATAAAAATGCAAAACTCACAGTGACAAAATCACAATCACAGCCAATCAAAAGCTAGCCGTGCATTATCCCGCTTATACCATGGTCATTTACCAGCATTGACAAGTTAAAAGCTGTTAATGATGTTTGCAACGCAATATTTAACCGGAAGAGTACAAATATTTTCGTCAGTTACGGATCATTAGCTCGAGCATTCTGTCCACTTCAGATTAGACACAGAGATGAAATAGTGCATTAAGACCACATTTATTTGAATTAATTATAGCATTTATTTGAATTAACAGTTGTGTGTGAGTTACCTGCATCTGTGTGTCTCTCTCTACAAACAATGAAGCTGTGTTTAGTTACTTAAAAAACAGCGATTTTACCTCCTCGTTGCAGAGGAATATAATGTAGTGATCCAGTATCTAGGCTGTTGTATTAATAAAAGTCGCAGGGCAGCGTTGACAACAAGCCTCTGTGCTCCTGAATGTTTCTGTGTGTGTGCGCAGCGCAATCTGCGATCTCTCTCTCTCTCTCTCTCTCTCTCTTAATAATAATATTAATAAATGGTTCACAGGTGTTCACTTTACAATAAGATTCACTTTTAGACGTTATTAACGTTTATAACTCATTAATAAATGGTTCACAGCTGTTCACTTTACATTAAGGTTCACTTTCAGACGTTATCAACTTTTATAACTCATTAATAAATGGTTCACAGGTGTCCCCTTTACATTAAGGTTCACTTTCACAGGCTATTAACGTTTATAACTCATTCATAAATTATTTACATTAAGGTTCAGAGGTAACTAATATTGGAATTAAAATTTTCATTATTGATATTTCATCAAGCCATGGTTGTGCTTTTATGATTTTTTTCTGCCCCAAAATAAAGTTTGATATTTTCATCTTGATAAACAAAATATATCAGTTTCTAATAGGCATCATGAACATTTGCAGCGTACCATGGGTAAGGTACAGAGTAGATTCTGGTAAGAAACATTGTACAAAAAGTCATGAGATGTAAATGAGAGAACCATAAATACAACACCCTTCAGTCTGTATTGCATTAAAATCACCCTTTTTATTCATGCATTTCTAACTGCTTATCAATGATTTATAATGCATTTGTAAATTAGTTATTAGTCATTTATGAACACCTTTATAAACACTTTATAAAGGGAACCTTAATGTAAAGTGTTACCATTTATTTTTTTAATTATTATTAAACTTTTAAATTATTATTATTTTATCATTTATTGTTGTTTTTTTTATTTATAAAATATATAACAATAGCATAATATATGACATAATGTCAGCATAATTTGCAAAAACAATGTAGAACATTGTACATCACAGGAACCAAACATTTACATTTGCAAGGCATAAAAATAGATGTACAAGATCAATGAATGGGTCCATTCTTATTGTTGAGTCCTGCATTTGAGATTCAGAATACTATAAGTATGTGAAGCTGGAAGTTGGACCAATGTGATTTTACTGTAGGCTGGACTGTCCATCACTAGGCAACAAAAATAGAAACCAAGCATCCATCAAAACATAATTTCACACTGTTGACAATCACAGCTGCTTAGGACAAAATGCAGATTAACAAGGGAGAGATGTGATTTATTGGCTGACGTTACAAAAGGTACAAAGGCAGTTCTGTCCATTTCAGAAGAAGGCAGGAGAACTGTTCGAAGCACTGATCCCAAAATCTATTACTGGCATCCATAAAACAGCCCTGAACGTTTTATTCACTAAATTACACTTACAGCCTCCCTGATGAAACCATTATAAGATGGCTCAAGAGGCTCAAAAAACATTTGACAGTTCGATGCGCTTTAAGTACAAATAAGCTTTTGGGCTCAGTATGAAATAATGCTGCTTAATTCGATAGCGATGCCACATTTTCTGTGCGGTTTCAGTTTTCTGTCATTCTTAGCAGAATGTCTGTCATCTCAGATCAGAGAAGAGAAGCATGTTATGAAAAGACAGTATAAACAGACAGTACTTTCACATTTATTTAAGTAGGTGCTCTGTGACTGTGCACTGAAAGCACTTTATATTTTAAAACAAGTATTATTATACATTATTTTGTTTTTAAATATTTGAATACATTAAATAATTTAAATATAAGTTTACTAAATATTAAATATCTCTCGAACTTATATTGTAAGGCAAATTCTATTTAGAAATTAACTAGATGTACCAAAATGTGAAATATTGTATTCCATAATGCAGTGCGTTCCCTTTGACCTTCTGTTTTGATTGTGACAAATAAATTGGAAGTAAAAACAGCCTTGATTTTTAACAAACATTAGCATTCAATGATTTTAGGTTGGTAAGATTTTTGATATTTTTTCAAAGAAGTCTATGCTCACAAAGGCTGCACTTATATGATATATTGATATATATTGAAATATTATTACAATTTAAAAGAACTATTTTCTATCTTAATATATTTCATAATGTAATTTATTCCTGAAATAGTAAAGCTGTATTTTCATCAGCCAAGTGTTCAGTGTCACATGATCTTTCAAAAATAATTCTAATATGCTGATTTGGAGCTCAGGTAACATTTCTTGTCATTATCCATGTTGAAAATGTCCATGTTGTGTGGCTTAGTACTTTGTGGAAACTGTGATAGAGAACAATATAAAGGGGTCATATGATGCTGCTAAAAAGAACATTATTTTGTGTATTTGATGTAATGAAATGTGTTTATGCGGTTTAAGGTTAAAAAAACACATTATTTTCCACATACTGTACATTATTTTCTCCTATTTTCAGGAAAACTTGAAATCGCATCATATGACCCCTTTAATAAATAGAAAGGTCCAAAGAACAACATTTATGTGAAATAAAAATATTTTGTCACATTATAAAATGTCTTTACTGTCACTTTTTATCAATTGAATGTATCCTTGCTGAATAAAAGCATTAATTTCTTAAAAAAAAACTAGTATTACATTAGCTAACATATAAGGAGGTTTTTTATTTTGTTTGTAGATATTTTTTTTTATTTAACAAAATTTACTTTCAAATCCAAAAAAGCACTTTCTTTTTATTCCCGTGATCATATCTTGATGCCACACAATCTTTTAAACATTCCATAACATGAAATTGTCACAAATTCGTAGGACACGGTTTGAAACATCTATCATTGCATAACGTGCATCACATATTATTTATGCAGTATATAATACACATTATGCAGTAAGCTAGTATACATCCTATTACATCTACACACACACTTACCCGTCCATTGACTTCACCCCTCCACCAGCCATTGGCTCCAGTTTTGCTGTAGATCTTCACCACATCACCCTCCTGCAGAGACAGTTCCCGCGTGTCCCGAGAGCTGAAGTCGTAGCAGGCGATCGCCACACCCATCACCTTAGGAGTAAACACTGTAGAGATGAGAAAAAAAAGAGTGCACATTTAGAAGCAAACATCACAGGACAAAAAGGAAGACGAGAATCAGACAAAATTAACCAGACAAACAAAGAGAGGATGGATGTAGGCTGTATAGTCCCCCTAAGGACTCTTGTAATCACCGCACTCCTTCATGTGTTTGCCTGCCTTAACACAACCACTTTAAATAAATGATTCTCGTGAATCTGGGACGGGTCCAATCACAGCTGAAGTGGCTGTTTTGATTATGTCTTGAGATGTGTCAACAGCATAATCTGCTGGGTTAATTACATTTCAGACGACTTTTCCCTCAAAAACACATCTTGTTCCTTCTAGCAGCTCACTGACGTTTTGTTGGACTCGTTTCGCGGTTCTCTCTAAATGCGGTGGGCCGAGGGAAATACGTGGTGGCGGATTCAAATGTGCCTTTGTTTTATCGGACTTCAGAGGCTCTGAGGACTTTGTGAACGGCAGCCAGAGAAGCTAGGCCTTCCGCCAGACGTGTGTCGATGAGATCCGCCTCAGTGCCAGGATGCTTTCTCTTCAGCTGTTTTAAAGTGAGCAAGACTTGTACAGACAGAGAACTGGCTGCCAGTTAGCTGCCGTCATGCTCAAAGCGAGAAGTTTGTAAAGGAGGGAGAGAGAGATGTCACAAAGTTAGCCCGACTCCTTCCTTTTCATCACAGATCCCCTGATAAAAACCGCCCGCAATGACGGCTCTAATAAGCTAACTGCCTGAAATGAGATAATGATGAGTCATATTGTCAGTCAGTCAGTGTCGGCTGACAAAGGACATATGGTGCATGGGGCTATGCATTAGAGAAGATGATAGCGGCTGGGAGATGATCTATAAACAGACACGCACAATGAGATGGGGGGCGGGGTTAAACGTAGGGGGTGGCGTGTAAACAAGGCAGCCTCAGATCTCCTATGACCTTGACAAAACAACACCAATGGAGAAAGAAAACTTGTACCTGTACCTGACCAGAATGGGGCGGTAGAGGGGGGGACAAAGCTGTAGCCGGCGGGAGTTAGAAAAGACAGCCCGCAGAGCAGCGGGGCTGAGGTGGGCGGAGGCATGGGCGTGGTGGGGTGAGGCGGAGTGAGGTAGGGGTGCGGCAAGGGTAAAGAGAAGAAAAGCATAAGAAAAAGCATGTTTAATTCAAATGCAGCATTTGCAAGCAAACAGAGCAGATTGTAAACAAATGCTAACTTCTAGCATCAACACATTCTAAAGCCTTGTTCAGACTGTCAGTCCAAACCTGATGATATTTATCATAGATTGAGCATTAAGCTGCACGATTAATCATTAAAAGATTGCAATCTTGATTCAAACAACCACACAATCTTTTTCCAAAATGACAACAATTGGCCTATGTCTATTAAAACTTTCACAGAATCACAGAATTACTGGAATGAAAGTTTATAGTTTATATATCAAAATAGAGTAAATCAGCATTTGAAAGTAACTTGATGCTTGAAATAAAGATTGTATCGATTACGCTGTTACGCCAGTAGGTGGAGACAAGTGACTGTTCAAAAATTAATTTGTGTGACTGTTAAAAAATGCATTTGTCATTAAATCATTCATCCGGTAATGAAGCAAGTGAAGTCTTTATGAGTGAGTCGTTGAATTATTCATTCAAGAGATTTGTTCAAAAATGCTGATTCATCCAGTCATGACACAAGTGAAGTCTTTATGAGTGAGTCATTGAATCTTTCATTCAAAGTTTTTTTTTGTAAATAATGCATTCAAATTAATTAGATATACATAGACCGTAGCGATTAACATTTTGTCAGACCCTCTAATAAATTTATAGTAAGTTATTTTGTTTGGTTGTCTATTCAGAATCGTGGGAGAATCAAGATCTCTCTATTTAAAAAAATAAATAACATGAAACCTCTTTGAATATTGAGACTGTTGGAGACGGCAGCAGGGAATAAAGCGGCGCCGTGGTACATACAAATCTGATCTAAACAGTTGCGATACACAATGTGGACATTCAATTATTTAGATCAGATTCCATTCGGAAACAGAAATAATCAGATTTAGCCTGACAGTGTGAGTATCTTCTACATTTGTCCCCCTGCCTCATAAGACATAGCAGTCCAGCGCGATGGCTACACAATGTCATGCTGTAAGACAACATCCGTACTGCTATGATGCTGTTGTTGTTGTTGTTTTTTTGGGTCATAGGCATACCAACACAACGTCATTGCCATAGAAACCAATGCAGATATTCCAGAAAATGAAAGAGCACCATGGGACACACAAATCGGATCTAAACAGTTGCGATACACATTGTGGATATTGATTTATTTAGATCAGCTTCCAATCAGATGCACAAATATACAGATCTGGAATGACATTGTAAACATAACCTAACTGATTCCCACCTGTTTTACGTGGTAGGACAGGAATGTCAGTTCTGGAATATTTGTATTCATGTCCCATTCTGCCGAGAACTTTCAGTAAGGTTTGTGTTTACTAGAACTCCAGAAGCGTCTGTGCTCGACTGTGGCAGTGAAGCGAGTTCCCCTCGCCATCTGATGTTCCATCTGACCGGCTCGGCCCAGAACGTCACGGACCCCAAGCGTGTCAGCAACACAATATGTTTGAAGGCAGCCAAAGCAATACGGCGTTCAGTGTAACTAGCAACACGTCAATGAACATTGAACGATCTGATGATTAGGAGTGTGTATGGAGCATCAGGCTTAACCATTGTTTTAGCACATGTGTTCCTGGCCTACTTTTTATGCATGTGAATGTTTGGAGTTTGTCTAATTTCAATAGGTAAAAAGGTTCCACATTTTTGGAGCATAATGACTAAAAATAGCACCACTAGATCAATTTTCATTTAATACAAAATAGTGATAAATAAAAAAATAGCCTACAAGGTATGAATTCAAAGTTGAAGCTTCCCTTAAAATAATAACTTTTTTTTTTTAATAATGTGAACTTTGGAACATCCACAGTAAGATATAAAAACATATTAAGAATATAAATTGGGTCAATTTTAAATTCATTATTGATTTTAAAATAAATACATTCTCAACATCTCATCCTCGATTTTTTCTCTCACTCGTCTGTTCATTCTCTGGCATGCAGTTCAACTCAGACTGGGTTCAAAAGCATCTCATGTCTTTCTTAAACATCTGTTCAAAGTTTTGAAGGGACAACCCAAGCTGAGGCTAACGAGCTCATGAATTAATGCAGGAGCACATGCTGTGTCTCCAAAGGCCTTGTCTCCGACCACAACCCAACCTGTGATGTCCGAGCCGCTAACGGGCACTTGAGATTCCACCCACGTCACTCCAGGAGAACCAAACACCCATCCGCCCACTATTCTGCAAACTCTGCGAGGCTCAAACCTCCTGTCTTCAGCACGTCATTATCTATAATGTAAATATTCAAGGTTATGGATTTGCCGTCCAACCCGCGTGCCTCGCTTCACATTCGATGGAATACAAGTAGAAACGCATCATAGCTGACAGCATCTCCAGTGCTTCCTGGATATAAATAAATATGAGGAAGGAAGAGGCATGCATCAAGCCATTTGTTCTCCCTTCACCTGCGAATTAAAGCCACGATTATTTCTGTGTCCAACAAGAACAATGGAGGTCACACTGTACAGGCTGTTTCCGTTCTACAATGCTGATTTTTTTTCTCTTGCTGTATGCTGCCTACGCAGGTTCAAGTTACCACTTAGAGTAGATGCCTCTGTTGCTCTGTATGTGGCGTTCCCCATCTACTAGCGTGGTTTAAAGGTCTCTTTTTACATGAAAGACTTGTGTGCCTCTGGCAGCCGTCTCAAAAACAATTGCATGTAATTTGCATTTATTGGCACATAAGCAGACTCTGAGATGTAAAAAACGAAAAGAAGCTGTGCTGCATGGGAATGGACCTCAGGGGTGAGAGGAGAAAAACAGCAGCGATGCATACTGGGAGATCCATTCTTTGGTCAGAGTTGCTTTGTTAAAGCAGTGAAGTGTTTGAGTGACATCCCCCCAGCTTCTCAATCTGCCGACATTTCCCAATTGCGAAGAGACCCTCGCTGTGACATATGGAGCTACAATAAAATCTCATCTAAGCGCTGATTGCAATGCACCATAAACTCTCAGATCAAGCTGTAAGCACAGCTCAGTAGTTCAGGGTATACTAAAAGCCCACGTTTGAGGTTTTTAACTCATTCCTCTCCCACAACTGGAAAACAACACAGATGTCTAAGGAGCTTTCACAATCACAAAGCCATGAATAGACAGATGAATTTGGCCAGAAACATACTCAAGTGAAAGTATGCAAATGGTGACATGAACACTGCAAGCATGTGAATCCAGTTTTAAACTCTAAAATGAGTCCTGCATGAATGCATACTTTTTATTTGCGCTTTATATATAATTTTTAATTCACTAAAATAAATTAAATTTAACATAATATACGAAATTTAAATAATCCAAATTAATAAAAAAAGAAATATATAAATTATGTATACTACTGTTCAAAAGTTCAGTACGAGTCAGTAAGAATGTTCATTTATTTGGTAAAAAGCAATAAAAAATGGTAATTGTGAAATAGTATTACAATAAAAAACAGTTATTCCTGAGAATTTCTATGTAATAATCTTTGTAATAATTCGTTATAGTCACTTTTGATCAAATAAATTCCTTCTTAAATAAAAATATTAATTTCTTTAAAATTCTTACTGACCCCAGACTGTGTGTGTGTGTGTTTAAATGTCATAAATAGGCCATAGAAATCTCATCTGTCATGACCTCAAGGTTGAGAAACTCTTGAGAAACGCTATTTCCATCCATGTGGCATTTATAATACAACACGTATTTACGTTCTGACATTTCCGAAACATAAAATGCATAATTATAAGTATTTACATTTTACTAATTCATGTTTCAGGCTTTATACTCTTACACACCACGGTATGAAAATGTACCTTCTGGTTACGAAAAACTGTAAGAGAAATCATATTCTTAAACATTAACACACCTGAGAACACGTGTGAAGATTTTGTCTCAAATGTGCATCAAAGAGTTCAAAGACTTTCAATGAGGAATCACTGCTGCCATAGCAACTGCCCTGGTGACCATAGCTACTGTCCATCACAACAATGTCATGTGTTTTGAACTATTGAACACAAAATCAAGAACGTTGTGAATCACTGTTTATGCTCAGGCTTTTGTGTTAAATATAACAAGCATACATTTTGTTATTTGTGAGTTGTTCGTGTGAATCTGAAACTAGCGACCTGTGTTTTTGATAGCATGGGCGTCTGTGCACAGTACGTACTGTTGGCTCCATTCTCCGGCTCTCGGTAGGCGAACTGCAGCGTGGTATCAAGTGTCCTGAATCCTTCCCGCAGAGAGTGATGTTTGTAATACTCGATCAGCTCCTGCATTAAACACACACATATGCTCAACATGATGTCAGTTCACATAAAAGGGAAAATTTCTACAGCCATTAAAAGGGAAAATAAAAAATAAATATATGAACGGATTCAATATGACTCCAGCATTCACAATCCAATAATGTTCTTTAACTGGCATTTGCAAGATCGAATCTAAAAGCGCTTTCAAAAAGAAGCTGACAAAAGACATTTGATTTTTCTACAGAATAGAGACATTAAGCAGCGTGATTTCCTAATGCCCTTTAGAATGCAGATGACAAAACAAAAGGGATTGTATAACTGATACAAAGAGATTCCAAACGCAATAAGCTGGTATAATGCAAACATTTATCTTGATTCCACCGACCTTAAAAACATATGAGTGCAACATTTACTTTTCACTTTTTATGATAAAGACGTTTCAATAATATTCTTTGCCAAAAACTAGTAAAAAATATTAGCACTTACTAAAATGCTTCTGAACTTCCTGTTTTCTGCAATGTAGAAGAATCCCTCCTTTGTTAAGATCTTGATGTGTTTCACGTCATTGTTGTACCTGTGGGCCATGAATAAATGATGAGAGTAATTTTCTGGTGATCATTGCGATCGATGCTGCCTATCCCCTATGGGGAGCTGCCATAGTAATGTGGTATCTAAAAAATAAAAAAAGGGATTGAAACAGAATTAAATAAAGAAAGTAGAGCACACATATGTGCACTTTTGTTCTTGAAATTTCACTCAACTCAGTATTTTTAACTCGCATCTCAAGTCTGGGACAACACAGCTCATATTAGTGCTAAAATCTGCCCTAGTTACTGTATCTTTTTACAACCACAATTGGTTTTCTAAATGCACACATAAAGATAACCTAACATATTTTTCTCTTAAAATGATTTGTAGGTAATTATGATTGTAAATCATCTTGCAAATAATAGCAGGGCGTGTGGACAGAATGCGATAACATGCTATTCACAAGATAAACCAGTGCTGCAGTAAACAAACACAATCACCCACAATGCATTTGTCATTCAAAGACAGCCCTGAAGTGGTGCTTGCATACCTAAACCATTCGAAAACAACATGCACACAAGGACAAGTCTACCTTGCCTTGATCATATTTGTTTTTGTTAGGCAGAGAATAAAGAATCATTTTAGCATTATAATATAATCAGGTTTGTACTCACACATGGGCAAGGCTTCACTGCGTCGCTTGGAAAGAAGCCAACCTCCTTAGTTGCCAGGATTTTACCCTGAAACCATAGCAGATAATTACATTACGTTCAGCTGGGCAACTCCTTCTCAATAATTCAGTAACAATTAGTACTTAACACGACACTACAAATTTACAGCCGAGAGTTCATCAGAGCTGGAAAAGTCTTGGGAGAATACAGGAGGGATACCAGGAGAATGAATAAACAATATAATGCATCCAGTAGGCTATTTGTAAAATATTTACAACATTTTTTCTGTAAATATTTAATCAAATATTTTAATTAAATATTTTTCTGTAAATATATAAATAAAAAACATGTCAAAATGCATTTAAAAAATGGAAAAAATAAAAGAAAGAGATGAAGAGAAGAAAATAATCACAGTGCATCCTAATTTGCATACTATCCATCCTAAATAGTATTATTATTAGTAAGGTTTTGCATGTTTTTTTTTTTTTTGGGGCACAGAATTTTTTTAAATGTACAAGTCTATATATGAACGTACATATGAACCGGCGGGACATAAGCAAACATACACTTGCTGCACGTCGCATAAAACATTCAAAAATGTCAATATGTGGGAGTAAGAGAAGAGCAGACATATGGATAAATCTGACGACGCAAGAGAGAACTCAATTCTGTCCGGTTTTCTGAGCGCAGACACTGAAGCATACACGCACAGAATGCGCGTCTCACAGCGTGTGAGTACTCTTTCGCGTCGCATGAACGGAGAATTACACACAAAATTATGTCGAATTGTCCGTTTTGACGAGTAATCACGTAAGCACAGTTGATTACGTCTTAAGTGAATTTAAACAGTAGGGAGAACGTGTATCAGTACATTGCATCCATTGCAGCTGTGTATTCGGTTTTAAAGGGATAGCAGCCTAATTTAGTTGCAATTGTCAGAGACATTGATGTTAATCAAGCAACAAAAGAAAGACAGAAATTCACTCACTGCTCTTGACTGAAAAACTTTAGTAGCCCTAAAGATGAATCAGATAAAGCCTTAATATCAAACCTATATAATGAGTTTAATAAAAAATAATAAATGCTTAATAAATGCATTACACTGTAACTAAACCCATTAGATTTTAGCCGACTAAATTTACTGTAGATTTATCATAAAACCTTATGATATTTAGTCGACTAAAACTAGTATAAAACTAAAAACAATTCAGATGACTAAAATATGACTAAAACTAAATGCCATTTTAGTCAAAAGACTATGACTAAAACTAAATCAAAATTTGCTGTCAAAATTAACACTGAGAGTGAATATATTTTCAGCAAACCCTCATTTTTGGGTGAACTATTCCTTTAAATAATAAGACATTTAGGGTAAAAATTTAGACGGTAGATGGTAGATGTTTCATGCAAAAGCAATGAAAAGCAAAAGGTTTGTAGTATCAAAATGTAATTTAATAAAGTGTAAAGTGATCTCAATTCCAGTACATAGTCTTTCCCATCATCACAAAAGTACCTACTTTTAGTTTAAAATATAAGTATGGGAAGCAAATCTGAAGAGAGAGAAAGTACACTCAATCTGCTCAGCAAATCTGCATGTTTATCTAATTGACAAATCATTTACATACAGCTGCTTCCGATACACCTGTCACTGATATAACAACAATTGATGGCTCTCAGGCCCAAAGTGCCAGTAATGCTCAGATCTTTCTCTTCCTCCTCCTCAGATGGTCTTCCAGGGAGATGTAGAAAGTGTATTTCTGTCTCATCTACCTCTTCCTTGAACAAATTTAATTTGTAAGTGGATCCTTAAGCACACCCACCCACCCCCCACCACAATGCATTTAGTGCATTGACATTTTATCAGCACTCATGATGCCGCCCCACTATTGGTTGTTGCTCAGATAAGGGCCTAATAATGATTAAACTCATAACCCTGTTAGATCAAACAGATGGCAACCAAAGGCCCAAATGAAATTACAGTGAGTGATTGCGTTTGTCTAGGCACCAGAGAGGCAATAATTGTCTCCGGGTTA
>NW_015536542.1:1144140-1146748 GCF_001515605.1 Sinocyclocheilus anshuiensis
AAAAATGTCAATATGTGGGAGTAAGAGAAGAGCAGACATATGGATAAATCTGACGATGCAAGAGAGAACTCAGTTCGGTCCGGTTTTCTGAGCGCAGACACTGAAGCATACACACACAGAAAGCGCGTCTCACAGCGTGTGAGTACTCTTTCGCGTCGCATGAACGGAGAATTACACACAAAATTATGTCGAATTGTCCGTTTTGACGAGTAATCACGTAAGCACAGTTGATTACGTCTTAAGTGAATTTAAACAGTAGGGAGAACGTGTATCAGTACATTGCATCCATTGCAGCTGTGTATTCGGTTTTAAAGGGATAGCAGCCTAATTTAGTTGCAATTGTCAGAGACATTGATGTTAATCAAGCAACAAAAGAAAGACAGAAATTCACTCACTGCTCTTGACTGAAAAACTTTAGTAGCCCTAAAGATGAATCTAAATGTATTTATAGAAATAAATATGTCTGCTTGAAAGAATTAAGAATATGGTAAACAAGTTGCTATAAAGAATGCATAATTAGCCTATATAACCATTGGTATTTCATTAAAAATAAGAATTTTAACATAAAGGCATGCTGTGTGTCACCGCAGTTAAATCGGTGTCTATCAAGATAAAGCCTTAATATCAAACCTATATAATGAGTTTAATAAAAAATAATAAATGCTTAATAAATGCATTACACTGTAACTAAACCCATTAGATTTTAGCCGACTAAATTTACTGTAGATTTATCATAAAACCTTATGATATTTAGTCGACTAAAACTAGTATAAAACTAAAAACAATTCAGATGACTAAAATATGACTAAAACTAAATGCCATTTTAGTCAAAAGACTATGACTAAAACTAAATCAAAATTTGCTGTCAAAATTAACACTGAGAGTGAATATATTTTCAGCAAACCCTCATTTTTGGGTGAACTATTCCTTTAAATAATAAGACATTTAGGGTAAAAATTTAGACGGTAGATGTTAACATGCTCATGCAAAAGCAATGAAAAGCAAAAGGTTTGTAGTATCAAAATGTAATTTAATAAAGTGATAGTATGTCTCAATTCCAGTACATAGTCTTTCCCATCATCACAAAAGTACCTACTTTTAGTTTAAAATATAAGTATGGGAAGCAAATCTGAAGAGAGAGAAAGTACACTCAATCTGCTCAGCAAATCTGCATGTTTATCTAATTGACAAATCATTTACATACAGCTGCTTCCGATACAGCTGTCACTGATATAACAACAATTGATGGCTCTCAGGCCCAAAGTGCCAGTAATGCTCAGATCTTTCTCTTCCTCCTCCTCAGATGGTCTTCCAGGGAGATGTAGAAAGTGTATTTCTGTCTCATCTACCTCTTCCTTGAACAAATTTAATTTGTAAGTGGATCCTTAAGCACACCCACCCACCCCCCACCACAATGCATTTAGTGCATTGACATTTTATCAGCACTCATGATGCCGCCCCACTATTGGTTGTTGCTCAGATAAGGGCCTAATAATGATTAAACTCATAACCCTGTTAGATCAAACAGATGGCAACCAAAGGCCCAAATGAAATTACAGTGAGTGATTACGTTTGTCTAGGCACCAGAGAGGCAATAATTGTCTCCGGGTTACCACGGCTACGAGGGCTCTGATCGTCCTTTGCTCCGTCCGGAGCTGCCGCGGGACGCTGGATATTATGAGGTCTCAGGTGACACGGGCGGTGTAATTTTGCATGAGTTCAAATGGAATAAATCAACTTCCGGGTGCATGGGACAGCTGGGAGTTCGGAGCCTGCAGCGGACGGCAGCCTTAGAATGAGGCAGAACGAGATTAACATGTTAAAACAGGGCTGTGGAGAAGCGTCCTGGACAGCTGGACCCGTCTTACGGAGAGGGATGTAGAGGCATTCGAGTGTGTGCCAGGCTCTGCCAATTCTCTGGCTCTGTGGACAATCATTGGCTGGTTTCCTCATTGTCTTGGCACGTAAATAACCAGAGCAAGAAGAGTGGGCATCAAGTTGGACAGCATGGGCTTTTCTGTCCCTTCCCAAAAGAACAAGAAGTTTCATTTTCTGTAAAGTTGCTTTGCAACGATTTGTATCATAAAAAGCGCTATACAAATAAACTTGAATTGAATTGAATTGAACATTTTATTGCTCAAAATTTGCACTTTCATAGTTCAAGGAATATAATTACTCAATTGTTTCAACTTGCAACGATTTGTATCGTAAAAAGCGCTATACAAATAAACTTGAATTTAATTGAATTGAACATTTTATTGCTCAAAATTTGCACTTTCATAGTTCAAGGAATATAATTACTCAATTGTTTCAACTTTGTCTCAGGTATTTTGAAAATCTGTGTGACACTGGAGACTCACTAGTCTTTTTTTTTATCACAGGAGTTCGTTCACATTCAGAGTGTTTTGAACAAAATGACTAAAACTAAAATTAAAACTCAAAATATAAAAATAAAAATAAAATAAAAATAAAAATAAAAGCTAATTCAAAATGTTTATAAATACTGCTTTATACTTTGATTTAGTTATGCCACAGCCACAAATCTGCTGCATGCTAGTCACTTTCACTTTTTCATTGTAGAGAGCAACTGATTGAGCCAAAAAAAAAA
>NW_015536542.1:1146839-1170836 GCF_001515605.1 Sinocyclocheilus anshuiensis
AAATTAATATTTCTGCTATGTTTAGGAACACATTGAGACAAAAAGACACTTATATATGCTGAGGTTTACAGGAAAGTGATTAGCATTGTACTCCGAGAAAGAGTTAATCATTAATCTGAATCTATTTAAGTGATTTTCTTTTGTGGGGCTCATGTCAGAGCACTGCATGTGCACCAACACCTATCAAATGACAACATGACAAATAAAATCTGTCGTCAAGCGCGTGTCTGCTCTCTGGGCATTGTGCTGGTCTGTGTTGTTTTTGTATGGCTATGAAACCTAACTCACAACAGCTTTCTTGTGTTGACAAAGGGTTGGATTAGTTAGCATTTCACAGCGAGTCACGCTTAGCAAAGCATAACAACACAGCCGCTCGGCCTTTGACACAAACACGAGAGGCAATCAATTAGCAGCTAAATGAGTGCTAGCGTCATTCCTGCAGGGCTGTATGACTTGAAATGTTTATTTAAGATGTGAGATGTAAAACTGTCTCACCTTCCACCAACAGCTACGGACGTTTGCCTCTATCACCTCAATGACATCACCAACCTGGATGTTAAGCGGTGGGCTGCACAGGGGGCTCGGAACCCCGTAATAATTACGGATGACCTGCATCTTAGGTAGACCTAAAAAAAAAACAATTGTTAAAATAATATGTGTGTGTGTGTGTGTGTTCAACTATATCACCAACATGTGTAATGAACTTTGACAGAGTGTCATTACTGCATGTTTTGACACTCTGCCACATAAAGAACAGGTTTATGTACGTGACGCTGTAATCGTAAATCACCACAGATGACAGCAGAATCACGTCAATCCATCATAAAAACGTCAGCAAGCTTGTTTTGTCTCGAGAGTTCGTGCAGTCATGCATGCAGTGCATTGATGCAGACAATCTGCTGCATCCTCCACAACCTCGCATTTAAAATCACAGCCAGCCTTGTTTACACTATTCCTTGATAATTTTAGTGAATCAGATACAATATATATATATATATATATATATATATATATATATGTTTATATCTAGCATATAAAATAAGTAAAATAGAAAACAAAATTATTTTATGCATATAAAATAAGCATAAAATATATGCTATAAAATAGCATAGAAAATAAGTTTTAAAGAAATAAAATAAGTTTAAGTACTAAGATTACAAAAATAAAACAACAAATTATAAATTGAAGCTAAATAGAAATATATAAAAAATATAATATAATAATATAAATATAATAGAAATGACAAAAGCACAAAATTAATAAAATGTAAACTAAAATTAAAATAAAACTGAAAATAAGTTCAAGTAAGTTATAATCGTAAATCACCACAGATGACAGCAGAATCACGTCAATCCATCATAAAAACGTCAGCAAGCTTGTTTTGTCTCGAGAGTTCGTGCAGTCATGCATGCAGTGCATTGATGCAGACAATCTGCTGCATCCTCCACAACCTCGCATTTAAAATCACAGCCAGCCTTGTTTACACTATTCCTTGATAATTTTAGTGAATCAGATACAATATATAATAAAACTGAAAATAAGTTCAAGTAAGTTATGTAAGTCATGTAAAGAATAAGTTCAAGCTGAAGAACTAAAATTACTAAAGTAAAACTGAAAGAAATATAAATGAAAGTTAAATAGAAATATTAAAAAAGTAAAAACTAGCAGAGCACAATAAAAATAATTAAAATAAAAGCTAATTCAAATTATTAATAAAAAGTCTGTAATATTAACAGGTCATCTGCAGCATCCTCCACAAACCAGCATTCAAAAGTGTAGCTGGCCTTTTTACGCAATTTCATGTAAGTTTTAGTGAATCAAATACTAAAAACTGAAGGTTCTAAGTACTAAAATGACTAAAGTAAAACTGTGAGGAAAAAAGGAGTAAATAGATATATAAAAAACTAATACAAATTACAAAAAGCACATTACAAAATTTGTAAAACTAAAAAATTGAAAAAAGAAAACATACAAACAAAAGCTCATTAAAAACAATTGATAAATAAAAAGTCTGTAATATTCATAGGCAGTCTGTTGCATCCTCTACCACTTTCAAAACTGTAGCTGGCCTTTTTCACTATTCCTTCATCGTTTTAGTGAATTGGATACTAAAGCAAAAGCTAAAATAAACCATGCCTCAGGAGACAATTCATTCTTGGCAAATTCCCCCCCAGAGTTACGAAGACCAGCTGACCACAGACGTCAGCTGTTCAGTCTGGCTATTACTCTAATTAGTATTAAGACATTTTTCTTTTCCATTCAAGTAATTGGACACAACAGGTCTGGCGCCGCGGGCAGAACTGTGCCGAGTGGACAGTCGTTCAGACGCTCCAGTGAGCTATGAATGAGTGTGTTTGTGTGCGCGGGGCTGCTTTGCTGAAGGGTCAATAGTGATGGTCTCAGCTGGTTGCTGCAGCTCTATATATTCTGCCGTTCTGATGATGAGAGGCGAGTGTAGACCCTCTTAACGCAACCAGCTGTGGCTGAAGCCTTCCAGCCCAGCAGATCACCCAGGCCTTGGGCCTCCAAGCACAGCTGGCTGTCTTTGAAGACGCTTTTAAAACAGTGTGAGCGTGTGCTTCTCTGTAGGGAAGCGTCTTGCTGGCATGCTATGCTAAGAACCTTTGTGCACAAGGGCAAAGAGTCAGCACCAATAAACTCGAAAATGCATTTCTGCATCAGAATAGCTCATGAAAAGGTCTTCTAAATGTGCTAAAAGATAACAAAACAGCATGTTTTAGAGTTTACAGAAAAAAAGAGCTCACTTTAACACACCTCTCATCAAAAAGGAACACTATTTGAGGTATCATTCATGCCCAAAGATTGCACATGAAATAAAACAATTCAGCTGAAATGAACAAATGTTGTTTTGCAGTAAGGCTGTTTTTGCTGAAAACAAATCTAGCAGTGCTGAACAGGCAGGAAGGAACTACTTAAATTCAAAAGCAGAGATTCCCATGACAGCAAACACTACACAAAGACCTTCTCTCACCATAACTTTAATGAATCTACGACCCCAATATTGTGCGGGATCGGGAGGCCTCTCGCGGAACCTGTAACCCAGGTAGACCTCACAGGTATTGATCAACCTATCAATGGCGCAGTGAAAACACATTACAGATAATGTGGCCCTCTTAATGACAGACTGATGGGTGGAACGACTGCTGCTGAACACTAGTGCTGATGGAGATTGAGCATGGAGATGGAGATTGAGGTGGTGGAAGTCTTGCATTTCTGTAAAGAGTGCCGTGCAAAAACAATGAGCGGAGTTTCAGGACATTTACAATCTGCAAACCAAATGTATGTATATATATATATATATGTCTGTGTGTGTGTACTGCCTATGTTTAAACTGAAGGTCCGGGAAGCTCACGATTTTGAACTGAAGAAGCTCTCCACAGCTTAAGACACATAATACGATTAAATTTCATTAATCTACACTGGATGAAGTGGGTTAAGTATTTTGGACTAAAGGTTTGTGGGAAATATAGACTGGATTGTCTAGTAAGGGCCTTTCTATGCAAACAAAGCTAAACAATAGAGCTACAGTGGTTAAATCTTTTCCCGCTCATATCTGACACGAAGACCTGGTTACGTGCATGAGCTTGCCTTAACAGCAAACAACAACACTACGGCTCAATGACTCCAGACTAAAAATACACCTTCTAGCACAGATTGAGGAAGTATGTAATGTACAAGACTATGCATGTTTTGTAAGCATGATGAAAACCCCACAGCCATAGCAATGACGAACATACCAATTTCAATGCAGCACATGCCAGACTGTGAATTACAGGAACAATTCACTCAAAAATGAGAATTCAGTCATTATATTATCACCTTCATGTCATTCCAAACCTAATCGCTGTTAGTAAAAGGTTGCATCTTTTATTGAAAATAGCTTCAAAATCATCCTTTTGTGATCCACTGACAAAAATAACAGCAAGCTGGTTTGTAACAACATGAGGGTGAATGAATAATTGCATAATTGTCATGTTTGGGTGAGCTCTCCTTTTAAGAATGCAAAATGTGACTGATTGTGTGTGCTCACTATTTACCTGCGTCTCCTCCATGACAGGGTGTTTTTCCAATCTGTAATCAAAGTAAATAAATCACATGATTCATACTGTTGCCAAACACAGACATTGCAATGCATTAATGATTTGATGATCAAGTAAAACTTTGTGCAAACACACAATTAATCTCATCATTAATTTTTGACAAGTAAACAGTTTGTCACACCACTGCACAAAAACACGTTCATCCTGTAACATTTCTACAAAGATGGAGAATTTCCTCCATGCAATTTACCATCAGTGTTGAACTGCACTCTGGGCAAATTGCATGTCAATATCCTTATTACATGCTATATAAATGACGTTGGGTTTGTTATTGCAAAATGATGACCGTGCAATTAATAAAACTGGTGTGCAATTAAATAAATTCACAATCCATAACGTATATATCACTCTAAACTGCATGAACTCTGGGCTAGAAACAATCTCATAATGTTTCCCCATAAATAGTGCATCAAGCTTTAATAAAGTAATATTTCTTCATAACAATCCCATGAATAATGTTGCAGCAACTTTAAAATGCATTGTAAGAGAATTTTCCATAGTACTAATTTTAAATGGTAATCAATAGGAGTAAATGAGACCCTGAAGGGCAGAACTAGATTCACAGATTCAATGGAAAAGGAACAAAAACCTCACCTGAGATCCGAAAGAGCTGGAATCTGCAAGCATGTTGAAGACAGGCATTGTTAGAGTCAATCTACACTTTCAGACGAACACAATGTACAGACGCTGTCATTAGAGTGTGTGTAACATGTTATGCTGTGAACCTTTACGATTTGTTTTGCTATGCTGCAGGTACCTGACAGCTGTGCGAGCTAAATTGGCATGAGGGGCCGGACTACATGGAGTTATGCACCAGGAGCCAGTCTCATTGGCTCCTGAGGGAGAGGCCGGGCCTGTACTTGGAGTGTACAGTGAACTTTGTCCTGTTGCACTAGTTTACACCTCTAGGGCTAGTTACAAACACACACACACACACACAGACATAGACACAGACATGCACATATACACACAGAGTGGAATATTGTGTACAAAACAACAAAGAGGCCAGACTTGACAAACACACACCCTCAGCATGTAGCTTTTCACACTTCCTTCATTTTCAGTTTCTGGAAATTTCCAGTGAAAATAAATCAACATTCTCATTTGTATTTAAGTTGAATTATTGTAATGTGTTCTCAAGAATTCTACGGGCATATTATTGTTCAGCACCAATCCCCCCAAAAATAATTCACATTAAGAGTGAAAAAACAAACTATGAAAAAAATCTTAAATAAAATGTATATACAGTATATATACTGTATATATACACACATAAAAATATGTTTCTGATCTGATCTGAAATTAATATATTGCAATATTTTTAAAAAATATAAAAAACTGACAGGGCTTTCTTTTTTTCTCTTTTTTTGCAATAATTTAGTTTTGAAATATGTATTTAAATACATTACGTCATACTTGCTTGCATGGTGAAAAACTTAATTAAACATGCAACCAATCATGAACAAAATATTAAAATAAAATACATTTTCCAAAATTATACATCCAGTAAAGGCAAAAAATCTAATTCATTTCTAATAATCTGATCTCTTTTATTTTGTGCCCTAAAAGCCAAATGTGGTACAGCAGAATTTCACATCATCCTTCCTGTGATGTGAGATAATGAGTCAGAGGTACCAGAATTTTGAGAGATCATGAATCTACAAAATACATTTGACTTTCCATATCCCAGAATCCTTTTTTTATTTTTTTATTTTGCATATTTTTGGCGGTTGAAAACTGTAGAATTCTGCATAATGAATTGTATGAATGTATTAAATAACGCTACACTCTTATTGCTAGTTGAAAGCACAATCAAATTACCTAATGGGACATGGGATGTGCAGAACTGATGGGAGTTTAGAGAGAGCTCAGCTGTGCATAAAAATGGGAACAAGGAAATTCTGCGGCAGCCCTGACTAATGCCTAGAACAATAAGAGCTGGCACTGTTGGCAGGCGCACACACACACACATACATCATGGGTTCAAGAAGCCAACCAAGTCTGTTTGTCTGTTTGTCATCACACGTCACACTTTTCTATGTGGCCTAGGTTGTTATTAGGAATCTCTGCGTGTTGACAGCTTTTATTACCCCGTCTGTTACACTACAGTGTAGGTCAATCATTAGCGTACAGCAAGGTAAGACATCACATAACACTGAAACATGAGCCAGAGGCTCCAGCGCAGCTCTGCATATAGAGGCTTCATAATGTGCATGCACAGAAATTGCTAGAAAGAGTATGTTGTGTTGAATGCGGGGCTCACCGGCACTGCTTTTGACACAGACGTCCACCCTACCAAGACACTCCTTATGGGCGCCAGCACCACATTTGGAGCAGCGGTACCCTTGATAGAAGACTCCTCTGAGAAAATGAACAATAAATAGAATGATGGATAGATGAAACAATATATGGATAGATATATAGAACAATAAATAGAAGGATGGAACTACAGACAGTATGACAGAACAACAGAGCGACAGACAGACAGACAGACAGACAGACAGATAGATAGATAGATAGATAGATAGATAGATAGATAGAAAGATCTACAAGTTTTTAGCCACACCCACATACTCTACTATGATTGGACCATATATGCATCCATCAATTCTGAAATCACTGAAGTGATGATGATACATACACTTGATTTACCTCTGTCACTCTCTTTCCCTCTCTCACTTTCTCTAGGTGCATAATCGATCTCATTAAGGTGCATTAATGTGTAGTCTGTGTCATTTCACAAAGCCTCTATGGTGAGCTCACCTCAGCAGCATTTCACACGAGCTGCAGGATGTGGTCGTCTCAAAAGTGTGCATGTGGAACTCATGGAAATTACTTTTCCCGCTCTCTGGACAGATGTTCGATCTGTTGAGACAGAAAGAGAGAGAGAAAGTGGGTGTTAAAAACAAGTCCTTTTTGCATAACCATAACTCATGAACACAGAACTGCTCGTTTCCATCTGTCGCCCTGCTCCCACCATCCAATCAGCTGTGAATTTCTCTTAAGACACATAAGGGCAACTAGATATTTGCATTTTCTGGAAAAAAAAAAAGTTGCGACCATGTTAAATTTCAATGCCACAAAGCTAGGATGCTACTTGAATCTCTGAATGTACTGCACATACTATAAAACATATTTAAAATGACATTTCGAAGTATATTCAAACTAATGTTTTGTTTTATTATATTATGTTGTAAGGTAGATAATGTTCTTGATCTTGAAATAAATTGATTTATAAATTGTTACTGAAGACTATTTTAAACAGACTCAAGGAGTAAAAATCAGCTTTGCATCACAGGAATAAATTACATTTTAAAATCATTTAACATAGAAAGCAATAGTGATGCTGTTTTAGTGTGCACTACTAATTACAGCATCAGCTGGGCAGGAGTCATAATGCCGTCTATGGAACTATTACTATTTTATAATCCAAAACCCTCCACCCCCTTTCTGTTTTTCCGTCTCGATCCATCTCGAATAACCCTTGAGTGGTGAGTGCCGTTATAATAAAGGCGTAAACAAATGACGGACAGATGAGAGAGCTGTCTGTGCGTGCTGATGTCATGTCATTAGCGCGCGGTAACAGCACTGATATCCAATCAGCTTTCAGCCGCAGACTGATCTGATGACACATGACAGAGAGAAAGTGCGCACTGACTCACCACTGTTCTCCAGAATTAATGAGCCCTTCAGATAAATCTGTTAAAAACATGTTATCTAATTAATCAGAGCCCTGTCTCCTGTCTTTGGTGCATTACAGTTTTTTTCTCTCTCGCCTTATCCCAAGCGTTTTTTTCGTGGATGTGCCCTTTTTTGGATATGCATGACATCTGAAATTTGGTAGATTACTTGACTGATGGTTTATTGCAGTTTTCATCTGCATTTTACTGATTGTTGCTGTCAACAGCCAGGAATTATAAATATATTTTCTCACTCTCTTTCTCTCTTTTTTTCTCATAGGTACGCAGTGGGATCACTTATTGCCTAGTATTTCATAATACAAAGATTTACTTGAATCTGACTCTCCTAAGAATAGTAAATGGAATCAAATTAAAGTGAAGGAAGATAAAAAGCCTCTGGATGTGTATAAATTAAAAGGGAAATATCATAGAAAACAGGATTTCTTTTGCACTTTTGAAATAAAAGAATCTGATACACCATTTAGACATATTCTAATGTGCAACATGACATCAGAAACCACACATTTTTTTCCGTTTTTAACATGTAGAAATGTTTAAAGCATGGTATTTGAACAAAAATAGCTTGTTTAAAGGAACAGTTCACCCAAATAAATGACAACTGTTCAATTATTTGCTCATCCTCATGTTGTTTCAGATCCATGCAAATTTTGAATAACAATAAATAAAGCATCAAAAAGAATTAAAGTACCATAAAATGAACATAAAAGTGGTCCATGTGCTAGATTCCAAGTCTTCTGAAGTCATATGATAGCTTTAAGTGACTCTGTATTTCCAATTTGTGACAGTTTATACAGTTAGGACTCAGTTGATACAGTTTACAAACTGAAAGATTCGTTCAGAAAGCAGATTGATCAGGTTAAACTCACTGACTCAATGATCCAGTCCCAGTGATTACTGAGTTCTTAAGGCAAAGATTATCAATGAATAACACCTTTTTTATTGAAATTGGAATCTGTTTGTCACACAAAGCAATCATATGGCTTTTTAAGATGTGAAATATAGTGCACAAGTCGTATGGGCCACTTTTATTATTATACTTTTACAGTGCAATTTTTTTAAGCTTGAAAGCTCCTGTCCCTATTCAATTTAACTGCAAGTGGAAACACAATCATTCTTTATTTGTGTTCCACTGAAGAAAGAAAGCCATACAGGTTTGGAACAACATGCGGGTCATGAATTTTAAATTTCAGTGAGCTATCCCTGTAAAGAGCAGAGAGAGGGTGAAAAAATGGTCATACAACACTAAATTACAACAGGTTTTGGTGCAAGAAACATTATAAGTGGACTTTAAGGATATAAATACCTGCTGTAAAAGTGCCGAATATATCTTTTTTAAAACAACCAAACTAACTAAAAGAAAAAGACTTGGTATATACTAGTCTATCTGCAAAACTGAACCAACCACTCTGATGGAATGAAAACCCTTTGGGTCACATTATGTTTTATAAGGTACGCTGCTGCAAAAATGCTTGGCTAAGCAAGCCTGTCCTCATTACTGTGTTTGTTCTGTAGTAAAAAATAAACACTAATGGTGTTTTAGTCTTGAATCAGGGCCAGGACATACTGTCGTAGCTAAATCATGCTTTTGTGTCTGTTGCCAAGACAGATAACAAACCTGAAAAACAAGTGCAGAGCTTCAGAGACAACAAAAGACACACTCACAATGCCATGCCAAACTGCTCCAGCCATTTCTTCTTTAGTTCCTTGGTTTTAAAGAAGAACTCAAAGCCGTTTTGACCCTGATTGTGTGTGAGGTAGAATCCGTGACACCACTGGAAGAGGAAGAGAAGGCAAGAACATCCATTTTATAAATGCAAAACACACACATGCACAGATAAAGCGAAGACAAACACCGTCTTAAAGCCGTTTGAAGACGCTCTAACAAGGATGAGAGTACAAAGCTCTGTTTGTAGACCACATGATGGTGCGAGGGGGTCACTATTGTTTATGCAAGACTGACGAAATGTTATTATCAAATCTAGCAGGGTCATCCTGTTATCGTCTGTTGGCATTGTGTTGACGTTTACATCATATTGCAACTGATGTAGATATTGACTTCACTGAACAAGTGGATCAGATTTCATCACTCGAAAGAAATGACAGTGTGGACAGTCGGACTTGAAAAACAAACATCTTTTTTTGTGTGCAATGTGAACAAAAGCATAGAGAATGCAGCTCAATAAGCTGTTACGCATCTGGACTCGAAGCCTGTCTGTCTGAAAGTATTCGATTAATGAACAGCAAGGGATTTGACTGAAAAAATGTGATTTTGAAAGCCTCTATGGCCTGGCATTAACATGCTTTTTGTATGCGAATATTATGAACACTACCGTTCAAAGGTTTAGGCACCCCTTTTTCATATTTTTCAAATCTATTATGTTCACCAAGGGTGCATTTATTTGATAAAAAAAAAATACAGTAATATTGCAAAATATTCTTAAACTCTTACTAAACTCTTTCTATTTTAAAATATTTTAAAATGTAATTTATTCGTGTGATGGCAAAGCTGAATTTTCAGCATCATTACTCCAGTCTTCAGTGTCACATGATCCTTCAGAAATCATTCTAATATGCTGCTCAAAAAAACATTCTTTATTATCAATGTTAAAAACAGTTTTGCTGCTTAATATTTTTTTAAGATTCTTTGATGAACGGAGCATTCAAAAGAATAGCATTTGAATTAGAAATTATTTGCAACATTATAAATCATTTTACTGTCACATCTAATCAAATTAATGCATCCTTGAAATGAGAGATACAGTATGTGAGATATGTTCCAACTTAAAAAAAAATAATAATAAATTGCTGAGTAGATCATGTGAGGTGATCACAAGAACGCAGTATGTTTTTTTTTGTTTGTTTTGTTTTTGTAATATAATAAAAAGCAAATACCTCCAAATTTGGGATTTTTTCACTCATATTATTATTAGCCAGGACTCTGATCGCTTAAATGAACAAGAACACCTTCCCTCAACAAGTCGGACAATTTGAGGCATCATCATTCACAAAAGTACCCAAGAGTAACCCTAATAATAACAGTGATGTTTACGTTGCATATGTTTACCAGCATCATTTCTCAATAAAACTCTTTCTTGCACACACACTCTCTATCTTGTACATGTAATATTTACAGCATTACCTAACGAATAATCATCCTGGCACAGCAGCACGTAACGTAATATAACAAACGACATCATGTTTTCTAATTTAGCTGTGTCTGGTGTCGGCTGCGTTCGTTAGCAGTCGCTGGACAGTTTTTAATAGGAAACACCATCTGTGCGAACGAAAGCTGCTCTACCGCAGTAACTGATTATGGCACGACAGCATAACAGCACATTTGCTGCCCTCGGCTTCGGTGCAGCGAACTTTGGCGGCAATTAGGAGACTGGCTGCGCACCTTTCGGTTTTCTCTTTCTGAGGTAGGGTTGTTGGTGATCTTGAAGGAGTGGAGGTCAATCACCTCCTTCATCTCGTAGTTATCTCCTCGTCGTTTGCATACGATCACGGCGGCATCAAACAGGAAGATGTGCCTGCGTCAGAGGATCAGCATAGATCAAAAGAGAAAGAGAAAACACAAGAGGAGCGCTTGAGGGTGACACCTTCATAACCCTTAGGCCTTAGTAAAGACCTGCGGAGTTTCAGGCTGAGCCGTATTCCACACTTTAATCATCTCACCTGTCTTGTTTGGCTCGTTTGTCGACTGAAGCTACTCGCACTTCGCTGTCACCTTTTGGTCTCCCATAGTTACGGAGAGACTGATTCTGCAGAACACAAAAATGGTGCAAACTCAATGCAAACATGCTTGTGCGCTACTAGGGGAGTTAGGTGTTTGTTTCTCCACAAAACTGTTCAAAGCTTCATACTGTCACTGCTTAACTTCTTTTAGCAGTGTTGGGGGAAAACTAACTAAAAGTAGGCATGCAAATCAGTGCATTTTTCAGTAGTCTGACACTATCTTGGGCGTTTTTAAAATAGTTCAGCTTCTCCAGGAACATACAGTAGCATTTTTTTTTCCAGCAAGTGTAGCATAAAAAGGAACGCACAGTCTTTTAACAGAGTGAGCTGAAGAAATAATCAAATCCACTTTCCTAAAAATGTCTCTTTCAAGTTGCACTGTGAAGTGTGATTCATGTTATGGCTAACGATACACTAATTCATTTTAATGATCTTGACAATGCTTTGTTTGTAGAAATATGTATTTTGCTAAATACTAAAATATTTAAACAAATTCCATTTTTTGTATTGTTTTATTAGATGTTTAAAAAAGTAATACAAATTTTATATAGCACAATTTATAGTTTATTAATATATATAATGTATTTATTAATTTACAATTTATCATTTATAATTAATAATAAAATATATAATATAATTCTTACAAAAATATATAATTGATCATTTCATATAATAATAAATCATATAATAAGATATATATTGCATTATAAATTATCAACAAATTATAAATTGTAAATAAATACATTTGAAACAATTTATGTGTAATACTAAACAATTTGGACAACATCACAGTGTGAAATAGTTATCTAATTTTTAAAGAGATTAAAACTTAAGGTTCTTAAAATCAATCTTTGATAAAAACCTCTAAAACGGAATCTGAATTGATTTTGTTAAATTAAATGAATTTACTAACTTATTTAGGGCAAATGAAACAATTTAAGACTTAAAACAATTCCAGTGCAATGAGGGATCTTCGTCTGCAAAGACTTGTGTCTTTTATGTAATGTAGCTATATACTTCATTAAAAGTGTAGTTTGACTACAGTAGCTTCCCCAAAACTGCTTTTTAAATAGTACTCTATATAAAACATGTGATTTTGCTCACAAGGTTTTCTATAGATTTCTGGTACTGGTCGATGTCTCGTAGAGTCTCGATGTCTCTCTTCACCTCATTGACATACTGAGCCAGATCCTGTAGAGATGGAAACACAAACAAAACACCATAACATTTAACACGCTGAGACTTTGACCTGAGGATACATAAGGAAGTCTTTCTATTTGTGCGCTAAAAATAACAATACTTCCTCCCTAGCTGACAATGTCGGCCCATGTGATGTTTTCAAGGGACTCAATTCCATCTAAAAATGTAAAATAAGATTTAGCATCTGAAAAGCGAGGCTTATTTGACAAATCTCATTCCGAACACAGTGCCCGCCTTTCCTGTGAGTGGAGTTTAGTGACTCATTCATCATCGCGTATCTAGAATAATCAGGGAGTGGGGGGCTGGATCGCCCACCGCGAGGATCTTTAAAGGGGAGCACTTGAGGAGGTTAACCGCATTAGCCCGATACCCCAATCAATGCTAAGTGGCAAATTTATCCAAATGAAATCATCACAGCCCTCGGTGCAATCTGCACAATCTTCTCAGCTTGATTTGCCTCAATTAGCAGACGGTTACCCGTCAAGATGCATTCGGCACCATCTTGATCATGTCTGAGTCAAGAGGGCCACATTGATTTTCAACGAAAGCTTTTCTTACGAAAAAGTTGATGCATGTACATCCCAAACAAACTAAAAGAGAAAGAAATCTGTCACTGTTGTAATTTCAGATTGAACAAGGCCTCTAATATCAATCAAGATTGACCTTTGATTTGGCCCGCCATGGCCTGCCACGAGACGAAGGAAAAAATAGGGGAAAAAAACATTGCATTGAAGCATATCTTAATTTCTCTCTTTTTTTTTTAACATTTCTTTTTGTTTTATTTTTGCACTGAAATGTATAAAAAAAAACAATAATTTTAAAATAACTGAAATATATGTATATATATATATATATATATATATATAATTGTTAAATTATATTTAAGCTACAAATGATATATTTTTACATTTCCGATTTAATGAATTAAAATGAAATTAATAAATGAACTAACCAAGGAATTGAACCCAGGAGTAAATGTTTTTATGGGATTTTCTATATTTAATATTAGTTGAGCAGGATTGTGTGTTAATAAAGTTTAATAAACCTGTAATAAGTTACTTCACAGGTTACATAAAAATAATTTTAACTGATTTTATATGTATATTCATCAATTTCTGCTACAAAAAAAACAGGAGACTAAGGCTAAAAAAATAAAATAAAATAAAATAAAATAAAAGTGATAATGGGGCAAGCATTAGAATACAATGATGATATGCATCGCAGGTTCAAGAATTGAAATGAGAAGCAAAAGGTTTTTGTGGGGTTGAAATTGCCTTCCTGCTCCAGGATGAAGTAAAGACATCTGGGCCAGTCTGTAGGATAAGGGAGGGTGCTATGAATGAATGTTTACTCGGGTCTGATAAATGGCTTCCTTTTGGCCTAAGAGATATATTGCCATCCAGCACAAGCCAAATCCCCTGCGTCAGCCAAACTGAATGAAGTAAAGACATCTGGGCCAGTCTGTAGGATAAGGGAGGGTGCTATGAATGAATGTTTACTCGGGTCTGATAAATGGCTTCCTTTTGGCCTAAGAGATAAATTGCCATCCAGCACAAGCCAAATCCCCTGCGTCAGTCAAGCTGAACCTGCGCATTATTATCAGCAGAAAGACGGACATCACCTTATTTTTCATTCTCACTTCCTTCTGCCCTCACACAGCGAGAGAGAGAGAGATAGAGAGAGAGAAAGGAGGTATGACACTAACACAGAGATTACTTCAGAAATAAAATGCAGCCGATCTCTTATCCAAACGTTTGCAGAATTCCAGGAGAATATCATTCAATGTGATTTCACAGGCCAGCATTGCAGTATTGTAATGTCTGGTCCACTTTGTACCTTTTTATGTCCAATAACTACCCAATTGTTCAAACTCTGCTCAAGATTTGTTGCATCACAGTTGCTCTTCACCAACTTCTGGTTGCTTTGTTGCTGTCATACAATATTACCACTTTAAACTGATATTTATTGCCTTAGCTCATAAAATGCATCACTTTTTATGTCTGTAACTTTTACATCCTGATTTACAACCATTACTTTGACAGCCCCTTCTTAGTACGGTTACAGTAAAAAATATGATTTTCAAAATCTGGGCATATACTATCGATAATTCAAAAGTTTGGAGTCGGTAAAATTGTTTTAAGGCTTTTAGAAGAAGTCTCGTGCTCACCAAGGCATTTATTTGATAAAAAAAAAACAGCTAAAACAGTAATATAGTGAAATATTATTACAATTTAAAATAACTGTTTAATATGTGATAACAAAGCTGAATTTTCAGCAGCCATTACTCCACTCTTCAGTGTCACATGAACCTTTCATGGTTATTACTGTAACCTATTAAAATTAAACTAAAATAAAATTGAATATAAACATTCTAAACTTAAACTAAATGTAAATTAGAAATGTTGCCTTGTCAACTTACTGAAAAAAGTTTAAGTTGAGGCACTAAAACTGGAACTGGAAATAACTAAAAACTAAAACTACAATAAAAATAAATTCAACATAATTTGAATCTAATAAAAATGACAAAAGTGCATAACAAAATTACTAAAAATTAAAATATGAAATGAAAAAATAAAATGGCAAAAAAAAAAATAAAAGCTATTTCAAAATGATTTCCTTCAGAAATCATTCTAATTGGCTGATTTGGTGCTCAGGAAACATTTTTCATTATTATCAATGTTGAAAACAGTTGTGCTGCTTAATATTTTTGTGGAAACTGTTATACATTTTTTTCGGAAATTGTTGAATAGAAAGTTCAAAGAAGAGCATATATGTGAAATAAATTTATTTGCAAATGTAAAAGTTGAATAAGAGTATTAATTTCTTATCCCCCCAAAAAATTACAAATGTAAAAATAAATAAGTAAATAAATAAATAATCATTTTGCATAAAATGAAGAATAATTATTTAAGATAATTTAATTGAAATATATAAATATTAGAATCTGTCATAACAGATTAGTTATGAATTTTGATTATAACTCATTATGTAAAGCTGGTTTGCTCTTTCTCTCACTGGCCAAGGCTTCCTCCAGCAGAGCAAATAGCAGAGAAAGACAGTCTGTCACACGTTAGCCTGCTCTCCAGAGGGGCAGCAGACAGACAGACACTCTATCTGCACTGCCTGCCTCACACACACACACACACACACACACACACACACACACACACTCCGCAGCAGACAGACAGACGCTCTATCTGCAGCGCCCGCCTCACACACACACACACATTCCCTAAACCCACAGCTGGCCAGATGGGCAGGGAGGTGAACTGAGCTGTGGACAGTCTGGCAGGCATTCTAAATAGATGCATGCACACACACAGAAAACACCTTCGCTGTTCTGTCTGCTGAGAGCCAAAAGGTTCCTGCAACAGCAAAAGGATCGTGGTGGCTTCAGTTATATTACACTGCCCCCTACTGTTGGATTTCAAACCTGTATTATGCTGCTTCTCTGTGGAAGAGTAAAACATGGACTCCACTGCCCCTAGTGGACATTAACAGTAAAACAGTCATTTAAAGCCAACATGAAAGAAGAATTGACCCTATTTCTTATAGTCTATTAGGGCATATTAATCAGTGCATATGATTCAAAAAATATTCTTAAACTATACCAGAACATACACAACTATTTAATTACAGTATGTATATATATATATATAGAGAGAGAGAGTTTATTAGTTTATTATTATTAATATTATTATTATTAAGAAGAAGAAGAAGAAGTGGAGGAGGAAATTAAATAGCCTAACATGTTATGTATGTGTAGAATAGTTCTGTTCTAAACTATTACTACATTATTTCCTGTTGAATATTCATATTAAAATCTGCCACATTATGCATTTCATGTTGTCTCTAAAGAAGGGTTTTTATAGTTAACTAAATCTAAAACTATCTGAAATAAAATAGACGTTAACTTAGATAAAATAACATATTAAAAAAACTGAACTTATTTTATTTCAGTTAGTTGCCAAGGAAACATTTCACATCTTAATTTAGTTGAATTTGATATACTAAAGTAACTAAAAATGAGGGGGAAAAAAACACACAACAAAATGTAATTTGGTTATAAATTAAATAATCAATTAAAATTGATATAGAACTATATCGATAAAAACTACAATAGTATCTCTTGTTCTAAAATAACACTGCTTTAAAGTACTTAATTAAATGCTCAGGTAAAACATGTTGTTGTATGAGCAGGAATACAGCAAAATGATTTCGAACCTGTAGAAGCAGATGATACTTCAGAACTCTCTGCATCGGAACCACCAGCAGATCTCTCAGAGTAAACTTCCCGTTATTGGCTCGCTTGGAAAATAACTGAAATTAATAACAAACAAAAACCACATATGTGACTGCGACATGACTGTTCTGCAAATAAATGAAGAGAGCAAAATGATGATTGAAATAAAATGTTCTGAAATGTTCTGCACTCTTCTCAACCACCAGGTGGCACTGTCTAACAGCAAATAAATACAGTCTGACAATGTCTTACCTCTAACATCTGCCTGACGTCCTCTCTGTTCTTACAGATGTCATCCAAACACGCAATGGCTGATTCTACTTGACTGCAGTACTTCCCATACAGGACTAATCTATCACACAGGAAAACAGACACATGTGAGAAGGGGAAGGGTTTCATTCTTTTGAGAGTTAAAGGGATAAATCAATCACCTTTCTTTGTATTTTATAAAGATCTGATACAGGTTACTGGCATTATGCATGAGCACTGAATCCTGGACTTCCCTCAGAAGACTCGTGTGCACTTTCACAAGGTCCTGGTGCAATGCAGAACATTAAAAATATGAGGCGATAAAGACATTGACACACAGATTCATGCTAAAATGGGTTCTCCGATAGAGGCCGTTTTGTGACTCACTGGTATATTGATGAACACTTTTTCGATCTCCACACTGGACAGTGACTGTCCCAGAGGCTTCATAAAGAACTGTGGATGGAGAAAAAAAAACATAAAAATTAAGATGTTGCTATGGATAAGCTAATAAATTTCAATATGATAAATATTTGTATAATTTTACCTTGGTTTTATTATAGTAATTATAATATAAATGTTCTATATTTCTATTGAGATTTACTAAGATTTAAAATAAACAAATAAATTATTATTATTATTATAAATAAATGAATAAATAAATAAATACAACAACAGTAAAGCTATATTAAAACATAATGATTTTTTGCTCCACTGTGGAAAATGACCACGGTTTTATTATAGTAACTATAATGAAAATGTTGTATATTCATACTAAGATTTAAAACAAACAATGTATTATTATTATTATTATTATTATTATTATTAATAATAATAATAATAACTTTTTACAATTTCTAAATGTGTTTAGGCTGATTTTTTTTTATCATTTTCAAAACCATACATTGTTTTCTGAATTTTTGTCATTGTAATTTCTTTAATTTGATGATAATGGTGGCTTATAACAGGTTATCAGAGGGCAAATGTAACAATAACTGGTATTCTATTGTATTTCTATGTTATTTTGCCAGCAGCCATGGTAAAATATTGTACAGTAAGTTACTTCTAAACATGGTAAAAAGATTCATCCATGATTTTACCTGTGGTTATGGTCTTTATACAAATTATGTGTTTCATTACATCTAGCAGACACTTGACAGATTTCACACAATGCATTAAAGCTCTCAAGTTACAGCAGGACTGACTGTGCAGTTATAAAGAGGCCTCACTTTCTCTATGGAGTCCAGCGTCTCTGTGTATTTCTCCTCAGTCTGTTTGATTTCCATCAGACAACAGCTTCGGATGTCCGTCTCGGCCTGTTTCTGTAATTACAGTAGCAAGAGAGAGTGAAACAGAGGACATTTTATGACTTGCAAGTTGCAACCCAAACCATGCTTATATGTAAAGCATTTCAGTAAACTCACCTGCGGTTGTACCAGCTCAACCTTCATCAGGTCTTCATACACCTCTCCTCCCTCATCATCATCGTACACACAGTCATAGAGATCTTCTTCATCTTCAACGCCATTCTCACTGAGACACACAGAGCTTTTTAGTGCTTCTCCAGTGTGTGTGTGTGGCTAAGAAATAGATGTGATGAGGTTGAGCCAAAACATAGTGACAGCAACATCAATATTTGCTAAGCATGATATCAAATCCTTAAGCATGTCATATGAGGAGAACAGACATTTGTGCTGATGCTACTGTTGGCCTTCTCAACAGCCTGATAAACGACGGCTGAATCGCTTTTATTGCTCAGAAGTTGTGTAGTTATCATTAACTAAAACTATTAAAAATCTTTTTCGGAATTTAAAAATAAAGCTGGAATAAAATGAAATATAAGAAAAAAATGAAACAATAGTGGGCAACGTATAAAACAGTGCTTTGAAACGAATGTGAATTGCAAACCACAGATAATTTGGTCTTGTAAGAATATGATGAAAAATCCCTGACTTTTGCAAATCTGAGCCAGGATATCTAGACCACAGTTTGAGACATTGTTGAGATTTCTTATGAAACTTCAGGAGAATAACCTGAGGATCAAAATCTCCATTTGATCTCCGTTTAACTTCACTGCTGTTTAGGCGAAACAACTGAGACATTAAAGAGATCTGAAATGTCTTTCCTATGGGTGTGTGTTTCTACATTCAGGTCAGTTTCCTTTTATGGGTGGTGTAGCAACTGTGATCTCATATGACAGTGTGATTCAGCTACTATTTCCCTACATATACTGACATTCACTCACTGACTGACACACAGTAGGAGTGGCTTATGTGGCTAGAAATGTAGTGCACTCATAATTGAGAGATCAGGAAAGTATAACACTTCTGGACTGTGGTGTGACAAAATAGCAGATCAAGTGGCACCTCAGGGCTCTTCGTGGTCCTGTAATCCTATGACCGTGTTTGTTGTTGCCTGTCTGCTGGAATAAGAGACCCTATACGTGGCAGTAGTAGGAACAAGAGGACACAGGCCAGAGGCAAAATCTGATAGTTTACGTCTGAGGCTGTTACCTTAACAGTTGTACAGCGGCAATAACCCTCGGTGTGTGTGTGTGTGTGTGTGTGTGTGTGTGTGTATATATGTCATTCTATGAATCAGTTGATTTCAACATTGTAAACATTCTATCATATAAACACTGTTTTTAAAGTGTTAGTACATTTTGATGCACCATCTCATGATACATTAATAAATGTTAATACACTAAGCAAAACATCAACCTAAGCACTCCTATGTGCTCCAGCCTGAGGTTCCTATATCTAACAGAGAGTGTAAAGTGAGCCAAAGGTTAAAATATCAGAAGGAAGAGAAACACTGTAAGCAAAAAAAAAAAATGACTCACTCTATCAGATCCTCTAGATGGTTATAAATGTCCTCATCCTCAACACTCTCTTCTGTGGGAAACGCCCTAGAATAGAATGAGAGAGAGGCAGAGAGAGATAAAAATATGAATTTTCATCTGCTGCACTCTTAAAATAGTTAGAATTATTCATTTCGTCTTTTTCAAATACCTTATTCCAGTCTGCTGTGCAATGTGTGTATGAGAGAGTTTGGATAGTGTGTCCATAACCTAAGAGGAAAAGACAAGAAAAATAATCATTATTTGTTAAGTAAAGGACAACAGTATACAATCAGACTGTTAGTATTGTTAACTACACTGCTACTTACTAAATAAACGGACATGAAATATTGATTAGAGCTAAAAATATATTACATGAGAAGAAAGAGACAACAAGAAACTACCACAGATATGGGCCAATAATCAATTATACAGTTTAGCAGTCATTATACAAAATTATTTGACCACCAAATTTCACCATTTTCAGAATTAAGCCATGTAAAAAATAATGTTCCCTATATATAACACAACATAAAAAGTCATACTCCAGAAACATGGTCATTTATATGCACTTACATATAAATAGGCTTATTTATTTTTCATTATAAAACACCCATCAAGTAGTATATAATGAAATATGCTTGTAAATGTTAAAGATGAAAGATATGATTAAATTCTCATCCATCATCTTTAAGGCAGACAAAAGCAGCACTGCAACATTAGTACCAGCAGGGGTCAGTGTGCATCAACATTTAAATGTCAGCCTCTGACACGAAAAGAATGAAATTCATAATTTGTGCTCTATATTACCACCAAGCAGCTCTTTATATTAACACATCAAAGCCATCAGCTTAATGCAAACAGACACAAACCTGGTCAAGCAAATATATGCACAAATATAGCACAGTTAAAAATCACCAATTAACACTCAAATATGTGCCTTTTTATAATGCACAATGTTCAGCTGTATTCAGATTTGCATATCTATGATGAGCACATGGGTAATTTGAGCATTCAAACTCATAGCGCCCCGGGGAAGATGTGCACAGAAATCAAATGAATACAGAGAGAGCATGGAACCATCAATCTCTGAAAGAAAGAAAGAGAAAAATGCTCATCCTGTCTTTCTAGATTCAGTCTTGCAAAGAGATCTGATCCAACATTTGACCTTATATGCAACCAGCCTGACATGTTAAGTGGAAATAATTTACCATAATTCATCTGCATTGTTGGAGAACCAGTCAGTATGGCCTTTTGTGAACAAATGTGTCAGTTTTGAACCTGAAACCTTCACTTTAAGGACTTTCTGTGCATTTCCCACAAGAAAAACAAATTTAAAAAGGCACTAAATGATGTTATCAAAATGTTTTAATGGTTGAACCTTTAGGATTTTCTTTCTTCAGTGGAACACAAAAGAAGAAGAAGTTTAAAGCAATAGTTCACCCAAAAATGACCATTTGCTGAAAATGATCTCACTCTCAGGCCATCTGAGATATAGATGAGTTTGTTTCTTCATCAGAACAGATTTGGAGAAATTTAGCATTACATCACTTGCTCACCAATGGATCCTCTGCAGTGAATGGGTGCCGTCAGAATGAGAGACCAAACAGCTGATAAAAAATCACAATAATCCACAAGTAACACACACTACTCGTAAAGGTCAAAAGCAACAGTTTAAACACCTGAATGATGGATTTGTTTTTTACAAAAACAGCTTTTTACTTCACAAAACATAAATTAATGGACTGGAGTCGTGTGGATTATTGTGATGTTTTTATCAGCTGTTTGGACTCTCATTCTGACGGCACCCATTCACTTCAGAGGATCCATTGTTGGGCAAGTGATGTAATGCTACATTTCTACAAATCTGTCTCGACAAGGAAGCAAACTCTAAATCTAAATATTGGATCATCATCTAAATCTTTAACAATGTTCACACTGTTCTTTTGCATACAATGAAGTCTAATGGTGACCAGGAGCTTTCAATCTCCAAAAATGACCACAAAAGCACTATAAAAGTAGTTCATATGACTAACACACTACTTTCCAAGTCTTCTGAAATTATACAATAGCTTTTAAGCCACATGGACTGCTTTTATGGTTTTTAATTGTGCTTTCTTGTTATTTTTTGCTGATTGACAGCCCCTGGTCACATTCAGTTTCATTGTGTGCAAAAGAGCAGCACAAGCATACCGTCTAACATTTCTTGTTGTGTTTAACAAAAAAAGAAAATCATCCAGGTTTGGAACAAGATAATGTTTTTCTTCAAAAAGCAAAAACTCTTTCTGTCACCTCACTTACCCAAAAACACACGTTGGCGGAATATAAAACGGTCTGTCTATCTGTTCGTTCATGTCATATACGTTGCGTTTGGGAAATCTCAACTGGGATTTCCACCCTTCCACCCTCATATCAGCACCTCGCTATATTGTAACACTTACGCTTCTAAAAAGAAATGACATGATTTGTATTCGGGCCTATCACAGTATGTTCCACTTGGTTTGGCAGTAAACACCCTGTAAATGTAGTGTTAGGCTTTTCACAAATACTGGATGCAGACATATCAGCGCTGAAAGCATGCAAACACAGGAAGTTATAATGAAGTTAAAAGAGATGAATGGTTTGTCTGGCTTCCTGTTCAGGTGAGGAGCTGTACACTATGGCTAAAACAAACTGAGAAAATCTCAATGTGCAAGTGTTAATTCTGTACAAGCATAACAACCTTTCATTGTGTTTCTCATTAAAACCGGCACAGCACAGAACAGGAAGACCAAAAATGGAGCTGGTGCAAACTAAGCAATGGTTATACTTTCATTTTCAAGAGGTAATAGACCATCAGGCCATCTCTCGTCATTGCAGAAAAATAGCACAGAGCTTTTTATGAAGTGTGCTAGGGAAAATTTGAGTGCCTGACATTCTACATTTAGAAAAGGGAAGATGCATTGAGAGTTTAAGACAGGCGGACCATTAAAATAGAACAACTGAACAAATGTATAGAGAGAAAAGCCCCTTTATTTCCAGGATCTGATTGCATCTGTAAGGGCTTACATAACATGGTGAAAAAGAGGAAAGGGTGGAACTGCCTCTAACAGGTGGTGTGCTTCAAAGACCCCCTGTAAACCCAGCAGAAGTGAATCAGGGTGGGTCCGCAACCTCAGACTGTTTCCTGAGGATTCCAATTACTGTGGGAACGTTTCTCTCTACGAATATTTAAGGGGTTTTCTCTGAAAAAAATCTCTCTGTTTCTTTTAAAAGTAGACAGAGATGAAAGTTTCCAGGTTGGTTTGTAGATGCAGATTCACTGGAGTGACTGAAATAAGATTTCGGTATGACTCTTAAGTGTGCTAAGTGAAGTCTGTTGAAGTCTGGTTTTATATTCTTAAAAAAACATTGTGGCTTTTCTCCTATTTATAATTCAACACAAAGATTTCATGAGAACAGAGAAATTAAAAAAAAAATTTTTATCAGTCTTTTTATTCAGACTGAACCAGATCATGATTTCTTTGAAAACAAACAAGTTAATATCAAAACCTATTTAGCATTTTTGGGTCTTAAAATTGAATAATATAATATAATATAATATAATATAATATAATATAATATAATATAATATAATATAATATAATATAATATAATATAATATAATATAATATAATATAATATAATATAATATAATATAATATAATATAATATAATATAATATAATATAATATAATATAATATAATATAATATAATATAATATAATATAATATAATATAATATAATATAATAAATGGATGAAAAATTGTTAAAAATGTATTTTTAATTTTTTTACACACACATAATGTTTTAAGTCCAAAAAATGTTTAAATTAAATATTAAAGGAAGATGAGAATGTATGAACTGATGTGTACAGGCTACTTGCTTAC